>NC_134037.1:144546616-144855926 GCF_965140245.1 Athene noctua | reverse complement strand
AGCTGTGGCTGGCTTACTATTATGGACCTTACACTACTAAAGTTTGTTATATACCAGTCTACTTGGTTTTGTTACAAAGAGTTAGGAAGTGCTTTACAATTTGTAGAATAAGTATCTTCAGGTCCTTCAAGACTGAATTAATGCAATCACAGTGGACTAAGTTTTAGGATTCAAGTGACCTTTTTCCACTTTTATTTTCCATATGGAGAAAACAAAAGCATAAACTCATCTTTCAGCTGCTCTCTATCCATCACACACACCTTCCATGCAAGGCACAACTGCTAAATACTCCTTAAATAAGGTTTATTTTTATTATGAACTTGAAAGCTTTGTCACGAGCACAGTTTTCACAACTAGAACCAATAGGTAGTATAAATACCAGTAATCACAATTTTTCTTTCCTGCCACCATACATGAAATCTACAATTAATACATACAACAGAAACTAGTGTCTCAGTTGTATATGCAACAGAAAAAATATTAATTCTTAAAAGTCATGGAATGTAATTTAGAAACATCTGCATGCTAACCACTTAATACAAAACCCAAAAGGTGTTTAGAAGGAACTTGGTTTTCTCTTTGTCACTTTTTTCTTTTCTTTGTGATTTTAAAGTGGCAAAAAAATAAAAAAAAATAAAAAAAATAATTTTCATAAAATGAAAGAATTACAAGTTCAACTGGACAATGAGTAGCATTTATGCTGAAATCAGTTATTTGAATCTTAATCTGGCCTAATCTGTTTTTCTACAGGGAGTCACGTTTTTTAAACTGTAGGATTAAGATTATAGTGCAATTACTTTAAAATGTTTATGAAAAACATTCATTAAATTTCATATTGTTCCCTAATTCAAGTATGCTGGAATCAGAGATAACCAAGATGCCAAAGCCCAAACTTAGAAAGGTTCTTATGTCCCCTGTACAAGGAGGATTTCCTTCAATGATATCAAAACATGAAACAGTTATTTTCCCTTTAAGTAATAGCCCTTAGCATTCCTGCTCACTCTATAAATCAAAGTTTTTTCCCTCTTTTACTGTATCCATATTTCTAATTTACCACAGTTTAGTGTAACTTCAGCTTTGTGTACAAATAAGATGCAAGCAATTAATAAATCTTTAATAAACTATTACTTTCAAAGAGAACTACTACTTTTCAAACACTACATGATCCACTGGATTCATTTGAGCAGTCCCTTTGTAATCACTGTTAATTCACACATTCCCATTCTCACAAATAGTTATTCGACCTTCTTTTCACTGCTGATCATCATTTCTTATGAGTGAAAAACTTTTTAGATTCCTTCAAATGATTCCTACACTTCCATCAGTTCAAAACCATGAGACTGACCAGTGAGTTTGCTTTTTACCTTTAGCAACAGAAAGGGATCAACAATGGCAGAAAACCCAAAGAGAAAACAGCAATGGAAACTGGATAGATTGATGCAAGTAGCAGGAGTTAGAGCGCTACGTATTTCTGCTAAACAGAGCAAAAAAAAAGGTGATCACGTAACAGCTATTTAGAGAACAAAGAAATACAAAAGAACTTACTTTACACGATTCACCAGGGTAAAATTCAGAAAGCACTCATTAAAAAAAAAAATCCCATTAAGAAACAGAAGACTGATTATCAGCAAATAATTCATAACAGTGAGAGATATAAAGCAGGCTGCAAAAAAATCTCCCAGAGGAACCCCATTAGCTGGAATTTTAAAATTAGGCTGAACAACATATAAGGACATGTACTTCAGGGATCCAACCTGCTCATCTAGGGGACAGAAAGATGCCTGTTCAAGTGGTTTGCTTTCCCAGTTTAGTTGGATTTATTTTGCTGTTTTGTGCAATACCTAGTTAGGTCTGAAATTAGAAAAGTACTGAGAAACCAAGCAGTAAGACCACCCGCATTCCTTCAAAGAACAGAGAATATCCTGAGTTAGGCTGTAACAAATAGCTTATTCCAGCATATTTACATGTTGACTGCAGAACAAGTAAGAACAGCACAGTCTTTTTTCTTGAAGCTACATACTACAAACTCCTGTGGCTATGAAAAAGCTAGGAAACAGTTTAATACCATAAAAAACACCTCCTGACCGCAATTCTTAAAAAGGCCTATTAACTTCTCTCCAAGAAACCCAATACAGTAAGATTTAAATAGTTAAAGTGGACTATTGAAAATGTAGATACTAATAAAATTTCCACTAATCTTACACATATTGCTGCAGTAGCTCTATGACTAATAAGGTGGAACTACTAGTGAAAAAAGAAGTAATGAACCTTTGTATAGTAAGTGGTCCTTGGGGGAATGATTTTGATGCCTGTTTGCATTCTCTCCTCCTGGAGTGAGGTTCTACAAGGCTGGAATATCCAGTTATGGCCTCTGTCATTTTAACCCTTTTCTACCTATACCTTTCTTTTCTATGTTTTATATACTGAGTAACAGGAGAGAGATACAAAGATAAGCTGAAAACATATTCTATACTGTTACTTTCTACAGCAGTGTTGAAATACAAGTCTGCTTGAAGTACTAGCTACTCTATCACATTTTTCATGAACAGACAGGTGAAATACCTTGCTGTTGCTCCAAAAACAAACACTCAGAGTGTTCTGACCTACGAGGAGGTCTCACACCACTCCTGCAGCAGCACGTTCAAGCAAAAACTCCATGGTAAGGCACAGTGTTCCCTGCTCTTCTGTACTTACCAAGCACATTTCTCACTTATAAAACTGAAAACTCCAAGCCCAAAGGGAAGGGAAGGAAGTAATGAGCCTTTGTACTGGTCTCTAAAAAAGTCCCTCTATTTCTGATCCACCTGTTCCTTTTCAATCTAAAGCTGTTTCTTACAGTCCTCTCAGTGCTCATTTTTAGTACTAGAGTTACCTACAAATATTTTATCCTTGTTTTATTACATCCAGATAATGTTTAGGAACTAATGAAAACTTACCATAAACCAAACTATACTATGAACTCCACTATAACATCACAGTCACCTTAAATAAATTTCTCTCAGTAAATTTCACCAAAATAAATACATTCATTTTTTCAACTATGGCGGCACCAATACTGCTGGATTATTTTTTCCTCACATGCCTCAATTTTTTATCAGAAAATGATGCTTTCAGGAGGCTTTAGTTCATGTCTCTTCAATGCTACACCCTCAAATTATTTGTCACAAAACATCTGCTTTGAGTAAAATAATATTTGTAGAAAAAAAGATAAGATCTTGTTCATTGTGTTTGCAGAAGCAGGCTAAAAAAAAACAGGACAATGAAGTATCAGGTATTTATGACAAACTCTGGAACAAATTCAGAGATGCTGTGAACTATGGTGTCAGTTACACATCATGAAACATATAATTCAGGGTGAAAAAGACTGGCTGATGTTAAGAAACAAAAAGACAGACTAACACCCACACCCCCCCCCCCCCCCAAAAAAAAAAAAAAAAAAAAAGTAACTGGATGGCTGTTTTATTTCATGATCATACAACACCCTGCTTTTCAGTTTTCTGGGAAAGCCTGGAAAAGTGTATTCCAATTCTGCGTTGCATGGCAATTACCACGGCCACAGACATAAATGTATCTACAGACTTAGGAGAGGACTAAGGAAGTTTGCATTTGCAAGCACTGCACAGTAAGCACAGAGAGCAGGAGCGTACTGCAGAAAGTGACAAAGCCCCGTCTATCATTCAAAGGCAAAATTTGTCAGTGTTTGACCTTCAATTGTTTTGAGCTTTTTCTTTTTTATCTGCAAGCTAATTTTCCATTTTCATTTTTCCACATCCATGTCGCAGTTCCTGAGTACATTAAATCTTTCTTTTTTTGGATATGTAATGTCTTTTAATATCCTGTGCTCTCTTATCACACTGCATTCCTCCCCTGCAATATATTGTCTATAAATTTTTCAAATGATATAAACTTTAACAGCTATGGATGTGACTGAAATACAATGTTAGCTATTTTGCTCCTACAAAAATATTCTGTGGAGGTTCACATTCATTCTTTACATTTAAGTAACATCTGGGTCATGCAAATTTAAAAACAACAATAAATTATTTTAGTCCCAAACTCCATGTCATAAAAGACAACACCAAAGATGATGCTTTTTCTGGTTTCCTCTGATTTACAATATATACAGTTACTTGACCATGAAAGGAGATGCATAAGCATTTTAACTCAAATACATATAATTAAAATGCTAAAAATCAAAAATGTGATGTGCCATTGTGACAGCTGATGAATGTATAAGCCATAAACATATCATGTGTGCACAGCATACAGATAACATACCATGATGAAAACTAATAAAATTAAATATGGTTTTGTTGAGGAACCCAAAGTGTTACATAATTTTGTTTAAAAAATGGACAGCAATCCTCAACCCTCCTTGATAAAATGTAGTTCTTTCCCACTTGACCACTGAAATGTTTAATTTTTGCTTCTTTTTTCAACTTTTTGCTGGGATAACCACCAAACTCAAACACTTGTATCTGATGAACTGAAACTCTGCCTGGAGTCAATTACAGCTAAGCTTATACCTACTAAAGCAGTGCAATGTCTTTTGAAATTTTGCAACTTACTTTTTATGTCCTCAGCTTCCAGGTACCATAGTATTCCACGCTGTATAAATCCCCATGGTACATCCTATATAATGTAGACAATCACAATTTCTCACAGAAGCTCAAATATGTCAATTTTGCTGAAGGTTACACTTTTGACAGATCTTTGGAGAGGCCTAAGGATATAGCTCACACAAGAAGTTTCTGCAACACTAGGTTTAATAGCCTACTAAATTAAGTTAATGATCCCAGTAAAGCATCCTTGAACAGTGGTTTACCAGTTAATTTTAAACAACAAAAATGTCTACCTGAAGCTCTTTACTGGCACCCAGTTTACTATTTACAAACACCACTTCAATAAAACATTATCTTATAAGTTAGAATGTGTCAAACCATATTAACAGAAGATTAAAGAACTGCTGCTCAAAATGACAGTACAGAAAATCTGAAAATCAAGGTCCAGGTAGAAAAGCAACAAGTTACACAAGTTACTGCTCTACAAATATCAAGACTCTCTATATTTAAGACATGCATAATGATATGGTAAAAATCACAATTCAAAGTTTAAGAGCTCAGATGAAAACTCCATACCTCAGTAGTTTTATTTCTTGTACCATTTGTTTAGTTTTAACTCTTAGTTTATACTGCAGCAACTGGCACAAATCACCGTCACAAAACAGAAAACTACTTTCTCATTAAAAATCACTTTCTTATTCACTTTCCCATACCCAAAAAAACCCGTATGTTTTTATGTGATTTTTTTTCTGCCAGCCCCTGATTGGCATTTTCTTTTTTCTTTTCTTTTTTTTTTTCAAAGAAAATATGCTAGTGAGACATACAGCAGCTATGCAATTACTACATTTTCTTTTGTTATTTATCACTAAATAACGCAGACTACTAATTTCATTTCAGAAAACAGCAATACTTCATTTTAACCAACTATGTGCCTATGCCTTAAAAAAAGGAGGGAAGTAAAAGGTTCTTAATTGTAAGACTAATCAAACCTGTAAAATTAGCCTGACATAAATAAGTATCAAAACAACAGCAAACATTGTTAGAATTCTAGCTGTTACTACAATTTCACCTACTTAAATTTAGTGATCGTCTGGGAAGAAAACGTGATTTCATTGATGCTACTCTAAAACAAGCATTTATTCTGCACAGAAGGCAAGAGCTATTCCTCTGAAATCAGCACACTAATGCTACAGTAAAATATAGTAAAATTGAGATCATATTTGTACTAAAAAATTTCCTATTAATATTTAAATCGACAAAGAATTAAAAAAAAAAATCAGTAAAGCACTCACACACACACATATTCAAAACTCTTCAGACAATATTATTATAGCTATTGAATTTATGCTGCAGCCCTAGAAATGCTCATTGCAAATTACCTGTCAGTCACAGGCACATTCTGTTCTCACAACTTTCATACCATAAATGGATTTACTTTAACACCCCTGGAAGACTCAGTGCTGTGAGTTCACAGAATGGTCAGTGAAACTAGTTCCATATACCAACCTTCAGTAAGACCAGAATCTAAATAAGAACCATTCTTATGTACATTTTCAGTCTGCTAAATCAATTCAGTTGATGTCCTGTCACTACAAGTTTACTAGGGTACAACAGTAATAGTTTCTTCTTTTCCCTCAAGAAATACTGAGGTGTATCACTTCATCTTACCACTAGAAATCAGGATTTGACCAGGCTTGTGATACAGAACACGACTCACCGTCTCTTAATTTGCCACAATCAGAAATACTATGAGTCTAAGCTTGCCAAAATTTTTTTTTTCCCCACTGCACACCATATTCCTACATCTCACCTGAAACTGTTATATAGTCTGAACTGCCCATCATTTCTAGTAAGAAAGTCCAATCATCAAAGGATTTTGTATAACACGTGACTACTTCCCTTTACACTTCTCATAGATACTATTGAGTTCTTCTATTTCTCTACGAAAGTGATATTTGAGAGATATTTGTATGGCGGCTACTTGCAGGCAGCCCTTAAAGCAGATGTGAATGGATCAGAGGAATACCCAAAAGCTCTGAAGAGTATCCACAACAGTTTTCCTATGCCTACAAGCATCAAATAATCAGAGGTAATATCACGAAAAACTGACATTGAACTAAACACTGTGTTCACTTCTAAATGCTGTCTATATGGCAACTTAAATTCCAAAGCTTATAAAAGAAATCATATTTATGTGGTTTGATGAATTTCAAATAAGCTATCTGAAACTATTCACAGCTGTAGAAAGAAGACAATAGACTTAAGGGAGATAGATCAGAGAATATAGAGCAAGTAAACTGGTCCAAAGCACAAAGTAAAGGAATTCATCACCTAGACTCTAACTCTGCATACCTGGTGAAACTTTCACACACACCAATCACCCAGTAAGTCTCGCTTCGTTACGAAGACTTCAGAAGTAAGGCATTTAATGAAGATTAAATTTCTCAAATGTAAATCTGGAGGAAAGTGGTCTAAATCAAATCATATAATGTCAATGAAACCAAACAAGTTGCTCAAAACAGTGGGAGAGCAAGGTCAGAATGCCTGCTTCTCCTTCATAATAATAACAAAGTAGGAAGTAGAGTAATAAGGAATAAACTTTACTTTGAGAGCAGTAAGAAAGAGTAAATTCTGGAAGACAGATATCACACTACATGTTGTCAATACACCGCAGTACAAGATCAATGACTATCAAGTTAATTTTATATTCACTCTTGTACCATAAATCATCAAGAACTTGATATCAATACAATGATCTGGTATACAGCTCTCATTTGAATTTAACTGAATTCTTTTAATACTTACTGCTTTTTTTGTTTGTGGTTGTGTTTCTTTAATTTCCAGTAAAGTGAAAACCTGATTTCCAAGACCTGACAGTGTTTTCCTCAGTTCACATTCACTGCATTTGGCTACTCTGATATACTAGCACACTGCTTAATATTAGAAGTTCTAGTGTAATAAATAAGTTTATGAAAAAGTACACATACTTCATGTTCTTTTAGGAAATTATTTCTAAAATAAGTTTGTATATACTAAAAAAACCAGATGTGTTTAGACAATGAAAAGACAAGATTTTTATGGCAGACTGCAACAACAAAAACCCTTGATCTGTGAGATGCCTTTGTGTTTAGTACCACATAATCCAGACAATTCAGTACATAATTTTTAATTGAATGCCATAACCTATAACTATGCTCCCAGAGCTGGCGGGTGGTATGTTATTGTTGTTTTAAAATTACCAGTAACACCTCATTTTCCAATGGGAAATTACTAATAGGAAAGTAGAGCTAACATGTTGGCATATGGCACCAAGCACCAAAAGGTCAGTTGATCAGCAGAAAATACCTCCTAACACCAACTTTCTGTCATGAAAACTATTCAAATACTCTATTTTGCTGTTATTTATTTCATCCAATTACTGAAACAAGTAGTATGGTCTCCCTAAAGCTTACCTGCATTTCCAGAGCTGGAAATTAAAATATGTATGTAGAGCTGCCCTTTGCCAACTGCTAGAAAATGTCAGGACTTTTTGTACCGCCTGCCAGTCATGGGAATCAGCAGCTTGAAGAACAGCTTTTTATTTCACACTTACACTACTAGAACAAGGATATTTACAAACTGCACAAGGACTGTATCTTCTGACGTGGACCACTGAAATGCTGAGGTTTCAACCCCAAGCCCCAAATTAAGGCTGACATATGGGTGATTCCCACAGCCCTTCCCAAAGGGGGGGTGAGTTTGCCTTTAGGCTTCCCTCCAGGGTGCGGCCGGCCCTGCAGACAGAGCCATTGGGTAAAGGAGCCCCAGGGGTCCCACATTCAGTAACAAAGGTCAGGTGTCCCACTGAGGGGTAAGAGCTGGGACCACTTGCAGGAAGGGCAGTGTCTGTCTGGGAGGTGGATGCACTGTGCAGAGTTCCCTGTTGGGGAAGGGCCTCCTGCCTCCCTGGAACTGGGCTCCAGTCAGGCCTGGCTTTTGTAAACGTGGGCTGTATAGAGATCCAGTATGTGGCTTCCTTGGTCTTATGTGTTTGGCTTGTTGACTCGGTTGTCTCCCATCCCTTCTACAGGAAACTGCATTTCACCATTTATTCCACCCATTGTTGGTTGTGTGGTGTCGTTGTTGGGGTCAGTGGGATTGATGTCAATTATGTATAATCTGACTGACTTCTTTGTACCCCCAGCGCCCTTTTGTATCAAATACAATTTGGTTATTGGTTCATCTTTATGCTGGCTGTGTCCTTTATACTAGGCCTGTTAATTGGCAAAACAACCGCTATCAAAATACAAATGAGAGGCAATTCAAAGGAAATTCATAATTTCTAAAAGTGCTGGTGCCTGAGACTCCTGTTGAATGGTAACTGTGATGCCTGCTGGTGCTCCCACCTTCACAATAAAGTAAGACTTTATTACACAGCCAACAGAGATCTTTCACCAGTTCAGCACTTCAAAAATCAAACATGGAAGAAACTAAGTAATAATGCATATGAACAAACTCCTCTTCTATAAAATTGGTCTCAAATGCTTGAACTCGGAGCCCTAAATTGATAAACTGTATTCACAAAAAAAACTGAAAGAGTTACCTTGCAGATCAAGGTACTGATTACTTCAGAAATTCAAGAGCAGAACTTATACCGCCGTTTCTTTTCTTGGGGACTAGACACAAGAAGCAGAAAAGGGAAGTAAAGAGAGGGGAAGGAAAGACAGAACTTGTGTGTCCAAGAAGCAATCTTTTTCATTCAGATTAAAATCCTAATACTTTTAATTGAAGGGGTAAATCATTCTTGCATGTATGTGAATATAGTGCACAGATAAATGGACAGACAAAAAACCTACTTGCATCCAGAATAACTCAAGCTGACATTTGAAGGCATAAGTGTGAGAACTAGCCTCACCTTTACTAAGTTCTGTGACCTGCTGCTGAGACCTGAATTCATCTTTGTACCACTAGAGTTTAGGAACATTCCTAAAGGGAAGTGGTGTTACTTCTGACAAATTAAAGATACTACCCATGTGGAAAACAGAGACAGGGTATCTTTCACATTAACAAAATGTTTTCTATTTCTTCCCTGCATCCACAGAAAAGCCTTCCCATACACAGAACAAGAAAGAAATCTTAAAAATGCTTAAAGCCAAAAAAGCAATTTTCCATAGCCAACTGAATTCAGTCAATTCCTGGCTGGATGAATAGATGCAACATTTGTTATACTGCATATACAAGTTCCGTGGCGTGTTCTGACATCTAGTCCTTTTACAGCTGTGACCGTATCATCTTTCTGCTTCTGTCAGAGGCAATCTGGGCAAAAGTTTACTTTTCACAATGTATACATGACACAAATAAATACTTTATTTTAGAGTTTTCTCTTCAGTGTTCCAGAAACACTCTATCTGTGAAGCTATGGCTGAAAGAACCTGAAAATTAATTCATTAAACAAACTCATTATAAACCAAAACTGTCAAGTCTTATGTAGCTTGTAGGTAACAAGTATGTACTGACTGTAAGGCTATAAGAAAGGGAGGGGTGGGGGAGGTGGTGGCTGTGGTGTTTACAGGCAAAAAAGGCTGCATACAGTATTAAACTTATGTGACTTTGCACAATCATGTTTTTCAACTGCTTTATCAAGCATAAGAGTCAGTATGTACATGCTACGAAGCTATCTGCATTTCTGTGACCTTCACAGAAAAAAAGACCAGAGAGCTTCTACTATATTCCTAAAAGTGGAAGCAAAGAACTATTACATTGTAATACTTCTGACCAGGATTACAGAATCATTCTAACCATTAAGGTATCTGCTGAACCTCGGAAAACAGTTATCTTTTTAAAAAGATAATTCCCGGCAGCAAAAGCAGTGTTTTGGAATGGCACAGGAGGTCTCATAGTTGTTGATGGTTTTTTAATTACTCCCTCCACTGAACAACAGAGAAACAACAGACTCGTAAATACAGAGCAATGCCAACTGTTTTAAAGCCACTGGCAAACTTTTAAAAGCATTGTGTCTTAACATGAAAATTCAGAGCTGATGATAATTTATCAACTAGATCAGATTTAACATGCATGATACAAGGGCAGTTACTATTTGGGGCAGGCATTACTCAACAGGATCCAGCAACTGCTGCCTGTTTACCTGCTGGTCTCCCACACCTACCCCCCACCATTCCATTCTCACTCCACGGCTTCTTTGCAGGTCCAGTGAAAAGATTCAGCAACTAGCCAGAGTCACACCCCAGTGATGCAACATGAGAATGTCTGCAGCTTCCGGCAGAATGACAGAGGACTGCTGTGGAAGGAGTCCTGCTCTGAGAACAGCCCATTGCTCACCCTTACCTTTTGGGACCCCCAGGAGCGCAGACAGCCCTTTGGAGAGAAAGGACCATGCTGCCATACAGACCATAGGGCATGAGGCAAACATGGGTTCTCTTCTACTGGTTTAACAAACAGCAAGAAAAAATATACTTAATCTGTAAGCCACACGGCTCTCCTGAGTTTACAGCTTGCTCACACATAGCTATGTATTTTAAAGATTGTATCCTTCATTTTTCTTTTCGCTTCCTCTTCCTGACTCTTTAGCTCCCCTTTTCCTTCGTTCAATCTCCTTCTGTGCAACATTTGCTGTAGATGTCTATTACAGTACCTCCTGTTTTCCCCCATATCCCTCTTCCTTTCAGGGCACAAAATGCCATCCCCAAAAAAAGCTAATGATAAACCATTCCCACCATGCTAAGTCCAGCATGATCTTTCTTGCATTATTCTTGGTTTACACATTTTTAGAGATTTGTGAACACTGAAACAATACTTTAATCTGATTTTGATTTTATGCAAATTCCATGTTTTTTAAATTATTCTGGATTATTTTTAAGATTCGTCACTTTTTCTTATTAGTCCATTCTGTCATGGATAACACAATATGTCTTTATTATTTATTTTGACCTTTTGGTGTTCTTACTTTATTATCATTTTAATACTGACATTAACCATTCCATAACCTTTCCAGCTGCCTAGCGTACTATATACGTTGCTCATACCAGTCACCAGTGTCAGCTTACTGCACTTCTATATTCATTCTCTCTTCACAACAAAGGCATTTATAGCCATTTTGAACCAACAATTTCTCTTCAGACACTTACTTCACCTCTGTCCTTTCCAGCCATGACTTTATCGCACTGAATGTCTGGCACAAAATGTGGTGCCAATATATAACAGTTTATATTCATTTCAGTTCATTATATTTACAAAACCCTACTCACATTTAGGATGGCAGAGGTGGGTAAAAAAGGAAAAAAAAGACTGCATTAACAAGTCTCTTTGTTATGGTGTCACAGATTAAAGTATTGACACAGTAATGATTTAATAAGAAATCTAGATTAATAACTAACAGTAATTTATCATTACAAAATAATTCAGAAATGTTGAAAGAAAGAAAAGTGACTTATTTACAGATTCTAAAATTACAAGATTCACACTAACTTAACGGTACCTTAATTTATACATATATACATGCATATGCACAAAACGTACAAACACACACACACAGACTAAAGTATTTGGGTCCAGTGGAATGAAGACAAAACATACAAACACACACACAGAAACAAAGGTATTTGGATCCAGTAGAATTAAGTACGTACCCACACACCAATAAACAGAGAAAGAGCAGGTGAAAGAGAAGCTAGCTCAAAGAAAAATTTCCCTCTTCTCAACTTTAGAGCAAATACAATGCCTTGGCATTCCTCAATGGGTGATAACTGAGACTCGAGTGGGTTGACTTTGCCCTGGCCTTCCTTCCATCAGCTCTGGCAGCAGATGACACCTTAAGGGTTTTGGTACCTGAGAGGCCTCCCAGCTCAGGGGAGATGCTGGTCACAGGCCCGCTGCGATCCAGGAGAGCTCAAAGGGTCTCCCTGGTGGTCGCAATTTATAGGGTCTAAGATAATTGACTTTTGTCAGATACCTTTTGCTCACACCCAGCTCGAACAACCAAGTATTCTGGTGCCTTCCAGCAGCTGCACAAGAACTTGATGAAAGTGCAACTCCGTTATTGTTCCCATTTGACCACATCCCAGGCACAGGTGTGCCAGGCCCTTAGGAGATGATGGGCCATTTTAACCATTTCTGAGCAATCAGAAGGGGCAGGAGCCAGGCTCGTTACAGGGGCACCTTATCAGTCCTTATCTCCACAGATTGGTGTATAGCTCCGGGGATGTGGGTGGAGTCACACCGAGCACCAAGCAGCCCCACAAGGAGGAGCAGGGAGGGGTGAGAATTGCACCACCACATATGGTCAGCGCAGGAGCATTACTGGCATGAAGCCACACTTTACTCTTAGTTACAATGTAAATCCAGAATAACTCCTGACTAAAATGGGTTCACAGGTAGATTACAACCTGAATACACTGTGGACCCTAAAGCTCTGTCCGTCCTTCACTTCTGTCCAGAGTGATAGACTTGATAGGATAAAAGTGATTCTGTCTCCTGCTAAGAATTAACTTTAGGAAATTTATCAGGGTAACTCTGCTAGACATCTTCACATTATTATTCTTCTGTTTTTCTACATAAACCTTTTCAGCTACTCCACACTGTTAAAAGCATTCAGATGGGAAGTAACTATGTCAGCTACAGTAAGGGTTCTGATGTTCCTTGCTAGAAAGCAGAGGCTACCTAATAATCTTGTTGTCTGGCATACCTAAGAAAAAAAGTTTGCACCATGTATATATATTAAAAAGCAGTTGGTTACTTCCTGCCCCCACCTCCAATATTTTACTCCTATATCACTTTCTTCTGTATCATTAACAGTAGATATTGCAGAAGTTGTTGTTCTTGCATAATTTTCAAATACTGTTAATACTCGGTGCAATCTTTTATTAGGATGCAGAATCACATTTCAGTGGAAAATACAGTGAGCATGAACATACATCCCCAAGGAGCTTCTCTCAAATGCAGAATCTCATGCTTAAGATTTTCTAAAGAATCTTAATTTCTATGAATATAAACACTGAGTTTCAAACATACACCTATTTCTAAGGCTTTTGAAATTCTATCCACATATTTATGCAGTAAAACAGAGATGTACATCCTGCGTGGGGTCATACCTGCTACTTGCCATTGCACCTCACATACCATGGTTTAGAAGCCCTCCAAAACAAAAGAAACTTTCTAGAACAATTCCATGCATGTGAGAACTAAGGAAGATTGGATTCATACAGATTTTTATCTGGTGCTCACGTGACTTTAGGTTTAGGGATGTAGCACTTTATTTAAATGGTTTTCCTGAGTTGGACTTTTCTAATGGCTGTCCTCCATGTAGATACTGGAATGGTTAATAACTACACCTTGAGTGGAGCTACTCAACAGAAGACTAAGTCCTTCTTACATGAAACACAGGAATTAAGTATATTAGAGACCTATGCTGCCCAATCCCCTCCACTCAAATGTTATTAGAGACAGATGAAGAATAACTGAATTTATATGAGGATTACTAAAACCTATTTCCTTAATCAATCAAGCTAAACATGGCAGGATTCAATTCTAGTATTGTCACTGTGTAAACGGTCATTTTTTTTCAATTACATATTAACATAATTTTTAGTAATACAGTGTACAGAAGCATGTATCTATATGCACATATGTTCCAGAGATGCACACCAACACCACAGCTGAAGAATGTCCTTGCACTAACAACACACCTTACCAGATCTTTCAACCTCTGACAGCAGGTCACCAAATCAACTCAAGAATGCTTGCATGCTAAAAGAACAGCTGAGGTATAAGGCAACAGAAATTCTATTCTTCCAGAATACCCAACTTTGAAAGCACACACAGTTAATTCTGCACAATCCATAGCAGAGTAGCAGAGCACTGGAGAAGACCTCTACACCAATGGTTCTCAACCTGTGGTCCGCAGACCCCTGGGGGCCCACAATGTCATCACAGGGGGTCCGTAAAGACTCAAAGCAGGGATGGGGAATGTCCAGCCCAGAAACATTTGGTCTGGCCCACAGCAAAAACTGTGCCTCCTTTTCCCACAGCGCCCTCCCCTCAATGCTCCTCTCGTACTCAAGCCCACCCTCCCCTCCACACTTGCCCTGATGCACTAGTATATTCAGTGCTAGTATAGTTGGTGGGACCCACTTTAACTAGGTGATGTTTCTCTTAAAGACATTTTCTTAACCCAAAGGCCCTCTTTAGGGCCACAACGGGGCTGAAGTCTGTTCCTCCAAGTGGTAGCCCTGGACCCGTAAACAAAAATATATGGCGACTGAACACAGACAACCAAGGGGGGAGGTGAGAAGAATTGTAAAAACTTTTCATCGAATTTTAATGTAAAAATTGGCATCAAATTTGGAATTAGAATGTTAAAATAGCCTAAAATGGGCCATTTGAGCAAGAAGAGTGCTGATGCTGTTATTTTAAAGTGTACGGAGTCATTGCAATAAAGATATTATAATAGGAGTGTGTGCATTAACAGATTAATTTATCTCTCCTTCTTTCCAAATTTGAAGACCCTTCACGAAAAAATTGTAATAAAATATTTGATGCAGTCTAGTGCTTTAAATTTTGAATTAAGTCTTGGTGGTCCGTGGCCACAAAAGGTATTTAAAGGGGGTCCATGGTGAAGGAAAGGTTGAGAGCCCCTGCTCTACGTTATTCCTATCCTAGAGGGGCTTCAGAAGCCTCCAGGCCTGGCAGTCAACTATACGGAGCAAACTCCTCCCATGCAGTCCGTAGAATCTCTACTGCAGGCAACGGGAAGAAACAACCAGACCAAAGCATTCACTGGCAAGAAACATGGACAGGAAGGTTGGTTTGTTCTTTCTGTGGAGGCGAAGGAGAGAAATTTAGCAGTAAAAAGGTAAACTGAATGGAATGCTGTCACTTGCAGTTTTTTCTCTTCCTTCCCCTTTTTTTCTGTTTTATAAAAACATTTTTATAAAAAAAAAAAATGATAAGCAGAGTGTTTCTTGCCCATTTCCTAAATCTTTCCTTAATGAGTACCTTTTGCTGAATTTGAAGTCAAATAAAAGGAAAATAATTTGTAAGATTTTAATTCAAAATCTCTGTTTTATAGAAGAATGCAAAAGGAATATTTGAATCTGTATATTTAAAATCAGTTTTTCTAAACAAAGCATAACCAAAGAGAAAAAAACCCAGTGCCTTAGTTACTAAATGAACTTGATTTCTAAATAAAACACATTGCAGGTGGCCATGCCAAAATTTGTTTACATTTGGTCATAGTACTGCCTTTAACTCAACTAGTAAACTAGGTTAAACAAACCTACATCACATTTCACCAATGTTTGTAAATACCTCTAATACGCACCAGTTAAAATGCATACGGTTTAAAAAAGTTAACTTCCAAACACATCAAAAACAATTAAATATACATTTTATATTTAATATAAAATAGGGTAGCAGGCATAATCCTGCAAAACTTTGTACATCAGTCACTGAAAGAGTCCAAGGGCATACCTTCAGATACTTCTTTACTCCACCGTTGAATTAGTTTTAAAAGGACATAAACACAGATTATATACTTAATAACTGACTGTATTACTCTTTTACACCTTCTATATGAAGACCTGCTATTCTTCAAATTAAAACACAACTGCCAGTAAACTGCTCAGTCCTCAAAGTCACTGCATTTCAACCTCTATATCACAATTTGCAGACCTTTCACTCTGTGTCTCTATTAACAGGGGTTTAAGCAAGTAAATTAGCTCTGAGTTCAATGCTGCCCTCCACCTTCTAAATCAAGACACTGCACTAGTGCAGTCAACATGCAACAACTGAATTTTCAGGATGTAGGATGCCACCTATCTATTAGTTTTCCTAAAAACCTAAAGGACACCAACACTCAGCATTTATTTTCTATTTCCAAAATGTTCTCCATTCTCTCAGTTTCTGCTTACATTTTATTTATCAATACTTTAAAATCAAACCACTAACTCTTCAGGAACTCTGAAGTGGGGTAGTCCAGAATCCACACTCTGCTACAGCATGAGATAGACAATGCATACCCTTCTCTTAAAACATCATGTAAATTAAAAATGTGACAGTATCAACATTCAGTAAGTGGTTTGTTCCAAGATTTTGTATCCGTTGTCTGCCCATCCAATCCCATCCTCTGTGCTTTAAAGCCAATACCTCTGTTTAGTCACATGCATACTTTGGAGATACCTCCACAGTTAGTTCCCAGCCTACAAGAAAATAATGATTCAGGAGTCCTACGGTCCTGGCAAATCAGTCACATAGCAGAGGGAAAGTTTCATCTGGGGCTGCACATTTATTTTGTGCACAGCTTCACCACCCCTGCCTGTCCTTCATCCACACAGTACTTTTCGACCAGTCTTACTAATGTTCACCCCTCTGGATGTTTTCATTGAAAGATGATGTTCTAACCTGAAAACCATTTCCTTCTGCATATACGCTGCTGAATTACAGGGCCATCAGGAGAAGCACAGCTCAGCTTCAACTCTAAACATTTCTTCAGGCTAACACACTTCTACATAAATGCTCTACAGTTCAAATATTTATTACCAGGTTTCAGAGTAAAATTAAATTACCGTCATGGATAAGTTATGTTTATTAATAAAGTGTCACAGAAATATTAGTGAAAGTTAAATCGCTAACACAAGGATATCAGGGAACATAAACGCTCAAGTTCCAGTAGCAAGGTTTGCTTTGCCAGGTTACACATCCCCTAAGTTTGATGGAATGCATTGCACACTATGTATGAAACTACATGGCTGGGAAGAAAATTAACTTCTGAAGTTCTGGTTGTTAATTTTGCATTAACATTAAGTGAAAAGTGGGAAAGCAAGAATCCTGTTTGTTTGAACTTCTAGTAAATATTTACACTAAGGTTCACGAAGGCAGAGTTACGGACACATGACAGGCATCAACGTCACTGAATTAATCCCTGCAATACGAACGAAGGAGTCAGTCACAGGGAAGCTAGGAGTTAACCCAAGCTCTCTCCCTCCTGCAGAAGCCAAATGGTCCTGGCTTTCCTCTGGAACATGAAAGTTGTTGTGGCATCTTTATTCCCTACTGTCACACAGGAAAGAAGCTCCAAGTCTTCCTGATGGAAGGCAGCAGTTTAAACCCAGGTTGATTTCTGCATATCTCAGTCTTGATTCTTCACTTACCCTCACACCTGACACCTCTCTCCACGTTGACTTTGACTATTTAATGTCATTCTATCCAGAGTCCTAATTTTCAGTTCAGCTGCCATTACTTCCTTGTCTCTCTTTTTTTGTGCCCTATTCACCCTGAAGAAACATGCTTGCCGTCTTTTTTTTTCCTTTAAAGAAGAAAACATTTAAATCAAAAAAAAAAAAAACACACTCCTGCTACTAAATCTTAAACAAATAAAATCTTCCCTCTGGGCAGAAAACACAAATCTTGAAGATTTTTTGCTATCATGGAAAAAGCTCTCAAGTTTGGAAAAGGTCTTGAAAACATTCAGATTCTAGACAAACACGTCTCCTATTACAAGAGCTTTTAGATTACAAGCTAGTATAGGGACCAAATTCTCATTTCTAGGAGCTGTGGAGAAGTAAGCCACATTATGATATTATCTTCTCTTTCCAAGAAATCTCAACTCTTCCAGAACCAATTTAGCTTCTACTCGTCAAATCCCTGGGTGGTAAAAGGAATGTAATGTAAAATAAAATATAATGTTGCTTGTGAACTGTTTCTAGACTGAAACGATCAGTTACATAGATAAGGTACCTACATTTTTCCTTCATCCCATTCTTGGACTTTTTCTGCCATCCTAGTAGAGGTTTTTCACATGTTCATCTCACCGGGTTAAGGAAGCTAGCATGGCAATGAGCATGGCATTGTACCCAATAAGATTGCTCAATACCAAGAGAGTTAGAGGACAAAAGCACACAATCTGAGGAAGCAGGGATTGTTCAGTCTTGTGAAAAGAAAAAGTTAAGGAGTGATCTAATTACAGACTGCAACAACTTGAAAGGGACTTAACACAGTCAAACTCTACTCAGTCATGGCAGATGGTGTAAGGAGAGAAAACAGCCACAAACTGTGTCTTAAAGAGATTCGGGCAGAACTCTGTCTGCTAGAAGCCTGTGTAGCACTGAAACAGGCTGCCTGGAGGGGCTGTGGTATCTCCGTCCTCCGAAGATTCTGAGACTCCCCAGTCAGAGTCGTACCTGTTGACCTGATACAACATTAACAGTAGTCCTGCACTGAGCAGGAGACTGGATGGACTAGGTGGCCTCCCGGCAAGTCTTCCAAACAATGTTTTATCATTTCTCTGATAATCTGCATCTCTGAAACTGAAACACATTTCAGCATCAAACTTTTAAAAAGATTCCAAGTGAAAAGGAGATTCTGACTGATGCCATTCTGTGGCCTGATCCATAACCAACACCAACATTATCAACCTCTCCCATCGGTCATATTTTTGGGGTAGCATCAGAACTTGAAACAAGTTAATCCACCGCTATATTTTCGTCCATATGAATGAAGTCTAAACAGCCTAATTAAAGGATAGGTGGTCAAAACCTAGCTATAATGTTCTAAGATAAAAAAATTGATAAAGGGTACTAATTCCTACCATTCCCTAGATTTTCTATGCAGAAAGCACTGTACGTAAATGTTGACAACTAATTTAGACACTAAGCTTCAGCTACTGTAAGCAATAACTGTCCTGTAGATGTAACAGATATGCCTTGGGTTTAGGTTTTTATTGTGTTTAAAAACAAGAACATAGAGTGATTCAAATTTTTTTCCCTGGAGTCTAACTAAAATCAATTGTCAGGCCCTTGAGGAAGGATGGTGTTGACTGCCCCTACTTGTCTAACGCAACAGCACACAAACCACATCGCAGCACAGCACTCATCCATATGTACATGTGCTAACAGCCAACTAGCAATCATTCTGCGTGTCTTAATTACCCTTCGGGGCCTCTGAAAATCCAACAGCTGGAAATAAAGTTCTAGTCTGAGAGATATCAAGGAATAGCAGTTAGGCGGGGAAAACCAACACGCAGATGCAAGGACCAAATGTCACCGAGTAAAACTCACAGATTTCATCACCATATTATGTGTAAGATAGTATCTACACACAGCGCAAAGAGCCCTTAACCCCCGCGTATCCTTCACAGGGCTCAACCACTGATTAAAAGCAGAACACAAGTATGAAACAGGCATTTCACCATAACACCTTCCTCTCCGAGCCAAATCCAGTACTCGAAGAACTGAAATCTCGGCCGCTTGCTACGTTCTGGAGCTGCACAGCATAGCTAAAGGGAAGCACAGCACCCGCCTGAGAGGACGTGGCAAGCCCAACCGTGCCGGGAGGTGCCGGCCACTAGCCCCGCCGTGACCCGGGGCCGGGCTTTGGGGGCAGGCCCGGCGCGGCGCGGCGGGGGCCGCGCTGAAGGCACAGCGCCACCTGCCGGGCCGGGCCGGGCCGGGCGAGAGCGGCGAGGCCGGGGCCGCTGGGCCGCGCCGCCGGGAGCCAGCCGGGACCGCCCGACCCGCGCCTCTCCTTCGCTTCTCGGTACCGCTCACGCTACCGGCCGCGGCAGGGCACTAACAGCTGTCCCCGCCCCGCCGCTCAAGTCTTGAGCCTTCCCCGCCGGGGCAGCCCGTGGCCGCTCGGCCGGGTCAGGCGCCCCGCGATGCTCCTCCCTCAAACGCGCCTCCCGCACGGCAGCCGCCGCGCTTCCTCCCCGGCGGGCAGCCTCCGCCGCGGGGGACCCTGCCCGCGCCTCTGCCCGCGGCCGGCGAAAGGCCCCGCAGCCCCGCCAGGGTCCCCGCCGTACCGGCCAGCCCTAGCGGGGCCCGCAGGCGCCGAGGGGGAAGGAGGAAAGGAGGAGGGAGGGAGCTGCCGCAGGGGCCTCCGCCGCGTGGGGGGGGTGTCCCGTCCCCCGCCGCTGCTGCTCACCTGCCCTCCAGCCGCGGGACCAAGCCTGGCGCTGGCCGCAGCCCCGCCGCCGCCGGGAAGGGCAGAGCAGGGCAGGGCAAGCGGTGGCCCTGGCGCCCGCGGCTGGGCCGGGCCGGGCCGGGCTGCCACCGGCTCGCTCAGGCTGCCACCGGCTCAGGGTGGGGCGCGGGCCGCCTCGCCCCGCGACTGCGGCTGCTTCTCCGCGGGGTTTCGGAAGGCTTGGGAAAGCACTCTGGAGAGTTCGAAGTGTGCGAAATGAGGACGTTAATTAACAGAATCCTCAGGCTGTTTTCACAAACAACTCTTGAGAGATTGGGGGTAAAATTAAGCAACATGTGGGTGTCTTGCCCAGAAACTACTGCGTTGTGTAAGAGGCAGCAGGCCAACAGTGTGCGCTTATACACCTACTTTCCAATAGCTTTTAAAACAACAAATTTTAAATTGTAGGAGATGCTATTCTACACGGGTAATTATTTCACACTGAATATTTTCAGAAATCTGGGGAAAAAGAAAAAAAGAGACATATCCATAATAAATTACCTACCAAAACTATTTAGACCATAAAAAATAACCCACAACCACAGCAAAGCAAAAACATCTATGGGCATTTTTATCTGGAGACAGTAGGTACTTTACTTGTGGTCTTGATGTTATAAAAGCAGTCTCAAAATCGACTGCAGTGTGCCCCTGTGATAAATAACGTTGCATTTCATGACAGCTACTGCATTTACTTTGTTCTATTCTGGTTTATGCAAATAAATTCAGCACAAAAGAAAATGAATAAAATTATAAAGTAAGCGTTTCTTTAAAAAGGGAAAAATATGGCCAACGGGCCATGAGAGGACTTTTCACAAATGGCCTGCGTTTATGCTGACAGAAATAAAATTCTGCCCATGAGGAGAATGATGTCGTTTTCTATGTTTTGAAAGTTAAAAAGAAAAAATGGAAGCCGAAGTATCTGCAATTCCATCTCTAAATAAGATCTTTATTTAACTCTTGGAACAGAAGCCAAAACTTGACCTTTTTTTCTTTTTTTTTTTTTTTTTTTCATTTGAAACCACAGAAAACTGATACCCAACTTTTAGCAACCTATTACCAGTAAGTAAAATGACTGATGAGGATAGTGAAATATGGGGGTGGGGGGTGGTGTGTGCTTCCCTATTTTTCATTATAAAAAATGGTACAAGGACATTGACTTACTGTACATTTTACATGTATGTTGTTGCATTATTTTTTAAAATAGGAATCTCATTATTTGAAGTAACATGGTAAAAATTCTAGTTTCAAAATAAAGGGAAAGAAGTCTTTCTTCATCCCTTAATGATGATCATGGAGTAGAAATTAGCATACTTTTTACTTTAGGTCAAGTTAAAAGCTGTTTTTAAAATGTACCAAAACACAGTACTGTTATGATCATATTGAATTTTTCAAATGAATGCAACACAGACCACAATTATCAAAACAACACATCTAAAAAATACCAGTGTTCTACATTTTAAAAAGGCATTTCTTTCTGGTAACAATTAATAACAAGAGACAGGCATAAATATAATTCTGAAGTAATACGGATGCTACCAATTTTTCTTTCAAATTATTTCCCCCATTTCTTTTGTCAACTCCACCTATTTTTTTTTATTTAAACTTCCATTTTAAATGTGTGCTTAATGCAAGCAGCTGAGATAGTGCACAGATGAAACACAAGTCAAAGTCAGCTAAAGTACACTTACATACTGCTTCTGAAGATATCAAGAAAACTTGCATATTATATTCAGAAAGCAGTACTAAACAATGCTGTCATCAGTTTAACAATATCCATATAATTTTAAAAAAATCATCTGACATATCTCATAGCTTTATATTGCTAAAAGTAATACCTATCGGAAAGGGGGAAAAGTACAGTACAAATACATTTCTTTTTCATCATGTTCAGATTTCATGTAAAAGCAGCACCCACAGTCAAGAAACCACCACTGCATTCTGATTCAAGCTCTGAGTGTGAAGAGATTTTAGTTCAGAAGATGCAGATTTTTAAATGTCTCTCTCCAAAGCAAAATTGTTCACAGTAATAAAAATAAATTCAAACAGGTTCATTTTAGTAAGAAGAAAACAAAAAGTCTAAAAATGAGAAAAAGCACACACTCAATTACAGAAAATTGGAGGTGAAGGGAAGAACTTATGAAAGCTATGGTAAAAGTGCTATTACTTTTTGACACTGTCTCTTTCATTATTTTGAAAAAAGGAGAATAAAATGAAAGAAATACACTTTCACTGCACCCCAAAAGCAAATATCTTAGTGGGAAAAAAAAAAAAAATTAGTTTTTCAGTCAGCCATTCAGTGTAAGACAAAACAAAGTCTATGATTCACAAAAAGAGAATCCCAAGTGGTTGCTTTGACTTTCAATCGCCAAAATAGTCTGCTTCATTTCAGACCTGATACACCACTCGTGAAAAGCAGGGTGACAGTAGGAAATATATGAAGTTGTAAGGAGACCAGAGCTCAGGCAAAACATAGATGTATCTTGGGTTTAACACAATGCATTGCTTTAAGAAGAACTAAGGAAATCCACTGCTAATGAGTAGGGAAAAACATCTGTAACAGCATAACATGTCTGTTTTCATTTTGAAAAAAAGGTACTTAATTTTTTCTTTTATAAAGAAACCTTTCAGTTTCAATCTTTTGTCTCATACCAATTGTTTGATACCATTTGTTTTACTTTGAAACTCATTTTCACCACCACCTCATGATTTTGGTAATACTCCCCACTTCAAATACAGTATCACTTAGAAGTTGACAAGTAAGCTTGGTGTCTCAGACAAAAAATTAATACAGACCAATATGTCAACTGGTATCAAAAGAAAACTAAAGTTGGGTTGTTTTGTGAATTCTTGTATTTGTTGGCCAGTTGCAAGCTTTTGTGATGGCTCAGCTGTCCTAAAATTCTGCAGTGGTGTGAAAATAAGAGACACATGTAGAGAAGACAGGCTTTCTGTGTGCCCAGCTGAGGGAAAGACTGAAGCGTGACACCAGGAAACCTGAAGGCATTAAGGACCTACTGCAAAAAAAGCCTTCACTCACAGGACACAATTAACCACAAGACACAAAACTGCAGGAAAACAAACCTCATTATTTCTACCACTCATGGAAATACTTACTAATCTTGAAAATGTCTTCCATATAAACAGAGAAACTTTCCATTCACAGTGGCATTAAAAACTGATTCCTGAATGCAGTTCATTTGAGTGCACCTTAATCACAAGCAAAAATATAACTCCACACAAGTTCTCCTCCACCCTCATCTAGTCACAAGGGATATCCAAATGCATATTTAGTCAGACTCTTCTGCGGTCACTGTCCATAAGGAGGACATGGGCCTGCTCAAGTGAGTCCAGAGGAGGCCACAAAAATGCTCATGGGGCTGGAGCACCTCCCCTGTGAGGACAGGCTGAGAGAGTTGGGGGTGTTCAGCCTGGAGAAGAGAAGGCTCCGGGGAGACCTTATAGCGGTCTCCCAGTACTGAAAGGGGCTACAGGAGAAAGGTGAGGAGGGACTCCTGATCAGGGAGTGTGGGGATAGGACAAGAGTCAACAGTTTTAAACTGGAAGAGGGTAGATTTACATTAGATCTATGGAAGAAATCCTTTCCTGTGAGGCTGGTGAGACAGTGGCAGAGGTTGCGCAGAGCAGCTGTGGCTGCCTCCTCCCTGGCAGTGTTCCAGGCCAGGCTGGACGGGGCTTTGAGCAACCTGGGCTAGTGGAAGGTGTCCCTGCCCATGGCAGGGGGGTGGAACTAGATGGTCTTTAAGGTCCCTTCCAACCCCAACCATTCTATGATATCCCACCAAAAAAAAGGCCAAAAAGTTTTTATAGTGCCACACATCAGCTGGCTATTGAAACCAGAACAAATGCAGCCAGGGAGACTCCCACTGTCATGGATAGTAAGTAATGCAGTCTAATGTGACAAACTACTTTCAGGCTTTTGAAATATAAGAAAGGAGGCATCTTCCTCATTTTCACTTGGATTTTTTGATTCTAACCCAATTTCGGTTGAAGGAAAAACTCACATTAATCTCAGTCATGCATGCTCTAGAGCCTTCCTAGCACAACACAAAATAGTACAGAAGCGGGGAATGTTATACGTCTCTAATACTTACAAACCAGTTTCCACTACTGAGATGATCAGCTTGCTTTGTTCAAATGATCATGAGAGTGACCACTAAGAAAAAGCAAAGTTATTCACACCAGATTTTTCAAAGCACTTCAGTGTACAGTTGGCAGCTCAAGTACATGCCCAAAAGTTTATGGTACTGAGCACAGCCAGCTCTCAAAGAAGTCAGGATGCTTCTGAAGAAACTTGGGGACCCAGAGTACTGCCACAATCAAAGGCAGTATCTTTATTTCCCAATCAGTCTTTCAAAACTTTGCCTGCCATTTACTAATTTTGGTCATGTACGGAACGCATTGTGGTTGGAGGTTTTTTTGTTTTTTTGGCTTGGTTTAGGGTTTTATGCAATTATCTATTATGTGACAGTTATAAATGCCAGAGCATTCTTTTCTCTAGCTACAAGCAAAACAAGGTAAGCATGATTTCTCTTTTACTTTTCTGCCAACTACTTAAAAAAAAAAAGTGCCCCAAAATCTTAAGTCCTTAAATATGAATAATAAACATGTAAAGATCAAGATATAGTCTGGGTGACTGCAGAATGATGTACCATGATTATGTCACAATTTTAAAATTTTTTTTCCAAACTTCCCAGAGAACACAGAGCTAGAGTCAAATTAAATACATCTTTCTTACTAATAAAATGATGCTGAAACCAATACAACTACATACATGAATATGTAGAACAGGATTTAGACTGTAGTCTTTTTGTCCTGTATGAATTATCCATCACATTTCTATTGTATATTATTAAAGTGACTTGCTTTTTTATCCTCCCAACCCCCACATCTGTGCTGCTGTAATTTACGTGAATTGCAGTTAATGATCACTTGCGTTATGCTTAATCAGCATATCAATAATATACTCTGCACAGACTAAGTAGCTCTTCTTTCTTTCCCCTTTAATGAAACCTATAGAAATGGAACTGGTATTTGACTGATTGGCATTACAAAAAGGTTGCCGAGGCAGGTGCTGGAGATGGTAGTACAGGATATAGGCCTTGTGGCTGCTGCCAATCATGCTCAAGCATCAGCAAAGCCCGCTATTATCTTTTTTAATTCTGTTGCCTTGCTATCTAGAGGGGCTGATGTTTTGTACTTAAGGGATTTAATGAGCTTGACCAGATCAGTGTTACTGACGCCAAGACTGTGGCTGTGTGGGATGGTTCAAGGAGAGATCACATTCTTACAGGGTGATATTATTAACCATGGTCTAAAACACTGCCATTAGAGTGTTCTTATGTGGAACATGGAAATCTTTGAATAGAGATGACCTACAAATCTTTACATGAATATTCAGGGATTTCTGGAAAGCTGTTATTATATATGCCCAAGTCAAGGCAGACTTAAAAGAATACAGAACCACTGAACACTGAAAATGACAACCAATTTAAGCCGTTTTGCCAGAAATCAATCAATATCATGTATTGATAAAATAAAATTATTAACCTAGTAAGAGGTTTATTAAACACTTTGGCTAAATTATTTTTAAAAAATTCTGTAAGTCACTGGCCTCAGTATACTGACATTTATGGCTTCAGATGAGAACACTGCTGCATGCTGGAGAAAAATTGGCACAACACCAATATTCTCATTTGTGAATCACAGCCTCAAGTGTAGCTCTATTAGCTTTACCTTGTAAATCACCACTATGCTATTAGCAATCTTTCAGTATGATGTGACATCTTTATTATAATGTTTTTCCACTAAAGTTTAAGTTCATATTTTAGTTAGCTCAGAGACAGATGCAGACATATTTACCAGGTTTAATTAATTGACTATAAATAAAGGGCTGTAAAAAGAAGGCATCTCTTTCACATGATGTTCAAGTTGTCATCGTTTTACAGCAAAATGCCAATTCAGATAGGATAAATGCTACTGTTTCTATACTTTACACTCATGTTTCAATACGTAAGCTTAAAATTTCTCAGTATTTTGAAGGCTACAGTTTAGAGTCTTAGTTCTCTTACAAAAACAGTCATTGTACATGATCTGCATTAATTTACTATGTGATTTTTAAGTAGGAATTTCATTAACTTGTAAGAACATCAGTACAATTCCACAATTTACTTTGGCTTCAACATCATTGGATATTACAGTAAATAGAACAGCATGCACAGACACACACAAACAAATTGTGCTGGATTTACCTGACAAAAACTTGCAGAAGCTAATAAAATTGCTTTGAGAGATCTGGGGGCCCTTTTTGGTGGGGTAATGTAGCACATCTGTTTTTCTTATAGCCCCCAAGATACCCTGTATCATTCCCTACCAACTGCTTTAGGCATGCAAGGCAAGAGAGGCACAGCTGCAGGGAGCAGAACAGCAAATCTGCACAGCTGCAAGGAGATGAACAGAAGAGAAGAAGAGTAAAGCAGAGGAAGGCAGGGCAGCTGGGAGAGACAGGAAAAAAAAAGGCTTCGCAAAAAAAAAAAAGAAAAAATGCAAGTGAACACAAAAAAAACCTGATGAGCTAGAAATTGCTGGAGAGTTCCCTCTTAGACATCCTGTTTATAGAGGTTTCTTATTGGGAAAAGTCAGCAGGAACTGCCACTAGAAAGAAACATGAACCCTCTTCCCACTTCTTCCCTCTGAGAATGGAACAAATTGTTCAGAAACAGAGATTCATGTATAAACTCAAAAAATAAACGAAGCCTTAATCCTTAAATACTGCTAAACACCTGCATAATGCTTAATATCAAGAAGGCACTACTTAAATATTAACAACTGAATCCCATAAGGCAGAGATGCAAAAGTACTGTTACCACTGATCTCTGTAAAAGTAATAAAGGTGAAGCAACAGCTTGTCCAAAGCCACAGAAGGATCAAAAAGCAGATGTTCACGATCCTATGAAAAAAACCAATGAGCAAATACCTGCCAACACCAAGAATTCAAACCACAGTTGGTCTGGAAAAAGGACAGTGGCTGGACTCTTAGCTAGCAGCTCTTTATCAAGAAGACTAGAGACAACACTTCCCAAGGACTTAGAAGTGGCAGCACTCTCTGGCAGAGGTTTACTCGTTGGGTAGAAGACACAGGCAGAGACGCACAAAGACTTCTAGGAGTTGTCATCCTAAAGGTAGAAAACCAGAGTAAGACTGCCATAGGGGAAGAAAACAAAGCATCTTAAGGGTAGGCACAAGGACAGGACAGCAAGAGAAGGAGCCACAGGTTTCCAAGTGCTTTCTTTCAGCAGAGACTTGCTGGTGCAGCCTTCTCTGAGGGCGAGGGAAGCTCCAGACGCAAAGGCTTCAGCCTGCCAAGCAGTTTTTTGTTCAGGGGACAGAATACAGGAATGCAAGAGTTTTCTTGCATATCTGTGCTATGTAATGTAGAAAGGGAGTAATGGGTTGTTCTTACACACGCATTCCACAGAGACAAGTTGGGGAGTGACCAGATAACAGCACCGCTGGATGGCTATGAACTGATACTAAGTCATCAAAAGTTTTAAAAAGAGAGACTGGTGGCAAACGCTATGTAAAAGTAATGGAATTAGCATGTTTGAAAGCACAGATACTCTAAGACTGCACTTCTACTAATAGAACATCTAGTTTCATTAGATCTGGATACAAGGTAAATTAAAAAAACCCAACCCTCAAGAACACTATTTAGACATTTCTTTAATAACATTTTAACTCATAAGTGCTGAATTGCTCAAGTACTGTTACAAGAGTTACCAAATAAGTACTTACATCACCTGCTCATGTTGACACATTTTTCACCTTTCACTACTTCCATATGAGTAAATTAGCAAGTAATTCTATGAAACAGTCCCACGATCTTTCAGAAATATACGTTGTGATAGAAGAAGGAAGAGTACCTAAAGAGGACTACTTTTTTTTTTTTTTTTGGTTCAATGCACCTCTTGCTTTCATTTTCTCCAATGAGTGAGCTCTTCCTGGGGATTACATACAGGGCGATGTATGTTCTAAAGAGAAGGGACCATAGCTATGTAAGCTATATATTGCAAGTTTAGAGCAGACTATTTTTGAAGCTCCAGAGAACCAGCACTATTGCACGGTGTCCTCTGAAGAGGAAACAATGGTTAAATAGCACATTGGTCTGTAGCAGCACTTTTCCATTTCACAGTCTAGTGAACTCACCCCATGTGATGGGTAGGAGATCCAGCCCAGCTCCCCTTGAATTGTTTTTGAATCCAGCAGATTAACTACAAAAGAAGACAAAATGAAGAGGAATGAGTTTCATTTGCCTCTGTCCAGTTAACCCCAGTTACCCATACCAAACGACTTGTTTATTCAGGGACCTTGTGAGCAGTTGATTTGTTCAGGTGGCCTGGTAGTTAGCTACAAAGAAGAAAACGACAGACAAATGGAAAGGATCATCTTGTTTATCTTAAAACATGGTATGAACAGCAGACAGGGAAACTTTTCAAAACAATAAAGTGACCAAAAACAAACAATGGGTCGCTTGCCAAATTAGTTACAGCAGGGGGTGAGAACAGAGCACTTCTATCAGCTGCACAAACTACAGCGTTTTCCCCCTGGACGCCTGAAATTTGGGTCAATGCATCTAACTACATAGGTGAGATCTGAGTATTTTAATCATTATCTGATTAAAGGCCTGTATTTGGCATATATAATCTTCTCATAATACAAGAATAAATTATGAATGCCGATTAAAGTCTTTTCTCCAGTTATTTCTTTCTTCTGATCTAATTCGTTCTCAAATTGTCTCACAGTAGTGTTTTCTAAATGTCATGGGTAAAACATTAGATACAAAAGTAATTATTTAACATTACAAGTTCAGACAAACTTACTTTTAAAGAGGGACATCAATTCATTGCTAATTTTTTAGAGGCATGCAACAATTTTCAGAGTAAGATTTTATTTATGAACAGTCCGATACAGACATTCTCCATTGAGTCAAATCACAGTGTTTCAGACCCATTTTAAAACATGACAGGTGTTTAAAATAAATACATATATAAGACAAATTAAAGGATATTCTTCTCTGGTATTTGCATGTTTGTCTTTTACAAGCAAAAAGTAAATTCTGTTCCTTATATTGGCCATATAGTCTCCACATGCTTAATCACACAGTTCTCTAACTAACCACTTCTTTATTAACATGACACGGAACAGGTGAATTGATACAAAGCACCATAAAAAAAGAATGGCCTCTACATAAACACAAACCAATGAAGTATTAGTACACATGACAACATTTTTCACAACTGCACCAATCTCTACACCTTCAATATTTATTATCTGCAATTTGGGCTTACTTTCGTTGTGTTGTGTGTCCATCCCCCCTGCCCCCATTTTTTTTTTTCTTCAATATGGAAATTACTAAAAATGAGAAAATAAATAAATCCCATCATATGCAAGGGAATTTTAACACCTGAGAATGATGGATCGATTAGAGGTGGCCACTGTAATCGTATGAGCAGCTTCAGCTTCTATTTGTAAGCCTGAAGGGTTGTCACTGCTCCCAGAACCAGATGGTCTGGGTATTGGCACTCAGAGAAAATAAAAGAATAGGACTAGGAAGGGAAAAAAATGAGGGAAACTATCTATAAATCTGCTAAGTTAAGCTTTTTGTATTATTTCATCATTCTCCTTTTAATTGCTGCTTAATTTTGGACATCACTTAAAAAGAGAGCTATGAAAGCATTATTTTTCTTGTTATTGGGATGTAAAGGAGGAGACAGAGAGAAACAGCTGTACAGCACTAGAAATAAGACCATGTTATAAACAACCATATACACATTTGCCTACGTTTGTGTGCATATGCATTCATGTTGTGTATGTGTATATACGCGGTGCTACACAAATGAGCTGCTCTGCCATCTTTGTGAGGAAAAATGTTTCCCCCTGGAGTTATATACCCCTTTAAAAGAAAACAGGACTTTGAATTTTTACCTGTACCAATAAACAAAATATCCTTACTAATCTTACAGAAATAACATAAACCAGTATTACATATTTCTTAGCTCTGAATTTATCAATAATTAAATTCTCAATCACCTACACAAAGAAAAATCAGTCGGCCCTTTACCGAGTGCATAGGGCCTGAGGCAAACTATTCTGAAGCAAGGTTTGCATCTATAAAAGGGAAATACTAATAAAAATTCGAAAGGAAAAAGTGCACTTCTTTTGTGACTACAAAATCCCACAGATTATGGATCTCCTGGGATAAAACAGATATGTTCGTTGTGCATCTGCAATACATGGCAGTGAAGGAGCTGTGACTTCTGAGGTAAATTACTTGGCAGTAAATTGCTAAGGCAAATCACTCAGGAGTAAACTTAAATAGTATATTTATTCTTTAAGAACGAGCTTCTTGAAAACATGATTGCTGCCACTTTTAAGAATTCAGTCCAAATTCATCAGTTTCATCTGGAAAAAAATAAACAGACAACAGACTCACAACCTGCTGGTAGTTTCCCTCTCCAGACTTGCCAAGCAGCCTAGCAAATTACAGCATGCCCTCGAGGTGCAGAAGGCCAGAGCTCAGACTCACTGTAAGACCTCCCTATGCCACCTTCTTAATGGTCAGCTCCCTACTGCCTGCCTCTCTCCAGAGCAGGTTTACCAGGTACTTCTACAGGAAGCAATCACAGGCATTACAACAGGACCATGGGGGGCAACTGCATATTAATTGCAAGCCACATGTGCCCCACCACAGGTAGATGCCTCAGCTATGGAGAAACTTGTGTTGCAATACATGGGAATCAAATCTACAACGGTAAGAATATTTTTTCAGCCTCTCTCCTTCATTCCACCTTCCTTCCTCATCTCCTGCAAACTACTTTTCCCTGCTCATGTTTCACTACGTTTTAGAAATCATTAGAAGGCAGGTTTTCACACTGACTACATTAGGCTTCTAGTTCAGAAGGAAGTCAGAGAATGCAGGCAAGTACCTACAAAGAGTGGTATGAATGCTCCCATTACTGACAAAAAAAAAAAAAATCAAAGCAAAGCTATGTTCCACAACTATAACTTTATTAAAAAGTAGTTTTGTGCTAAACATTTATATGCTTTCATCCTGCACAGTCTTCAACTTTCTCCATTTTCATTTGTGGAAGAAGGAACAAAGCTTGTCAAATAACTATTGAATATCTAGCAGAATAATAACAGAAAACCTTAAGTTCCTTCACCTATCTAGCCACACGGTCTTCAGCAATTATAAAGACCACTTTTTTTTTTTTTTTTAAATGCCAAGAAATGGAAGACCAGGAGAGAGAAAAAATACCCAAAGGAAAAAAAAAAAAACAACACCAAAATTATACTGATCCCTTAGATAACTGTCATATTGTCTGGATATTATTTCAGGCAAGCAGAAACACAGAGCAGACTGCCTGACTGCTAAAACTGTTTAGAATCCAACTGAAATACATATAATACTTCTTCCCTACTAAAAAAATTTGGAAAAAACTGCCAACTTTTCATCAAAAGTGTACTGTTGTTTAATAGTATCTAAAATGCAAAACATTTCCTTGCAGGTTGTCAATTGAAAAAAACACCTCCCTCTCCCTAAAAACAGCTTCTATGAAACTCATTTTTCCTGTGACTTCAAGAGAAAGTTGTATACCTTGATAGATAGAAAACAACTAACACAGAACTTAGAGGCTGTAATGATCATGGTCCCTAGGCAAAAATGATAGGCAAGAGTCATGTTATGTTCTGTGATTGTATGTCCTAACATTGCATATTTATCTGGAAATTGAAGTAGAAAATAGCACTTCCCTACACTAAGACTGAAGAAATACATAAAGGATGGATTAGATATTCATTGTGTTTGTTTTTTTTTTTTCATGGATTTGTAGGGTCAGGTAAAAAGTAAAAAACTTTACACAAGCGCTTTATTCATACAATGACTCATTTCAACTTTTTTCAACCCCGTTGTATCCTCTAGTGTAACAAAAGGCAACAATTGGTTCACAAAACTGACTGGTTCATGAAAATATATCCACTCAGATCTTCATCAGTGGGCATGTATCAGTATGACCCTCACATTCTTCCACATATAATCAAAGTTAAATGCAAGCCAATGTTTAAATGTACTACAAATGCTTATAGCCACTTATTTACCAGATGAAAGAGGGAACTGGAGAGGAGAGAGTTCTAATCTCTCTCATGACACTGTCCTGTGCAAGGTGTGTACCACTAGTCACGCCAGCATGAAGGGAACTGTATGACTTCAGACAAAAAAAGAGGTCAAGCTACTTTGTGTGGCAGTACTACTTCTTTCATTGTAAATTAACAACCAGGTACGCCAGAGCAGCTGGCCCACTGAAGAGCAGAGCTGCGCAAGCGTTTGAAACTGCAAGTCAGACACGGTCCTAACTTCAGAGGCTGATTACCCACAACGCTCTTGTTCTTAAATGGGGTATTGGGGAACAGAAGAGGAAGGGTTGACATATTATGTCCCAAAAATAAATCTAATAACTCCTCTTCTTTCCTGTTACTGCTTTCCAAAAGAGAGGGAAAAAGTAGTTTTACAAGTCAGGCCACATGAAAGAGAATCAGGATTTCCAAGCTCTTTCTGAAGCTTATGTGTTTCTCACACAACTCATTTGCTCTCCTTGTATTTCCTCCTCCTGTAAAACTCTGAGTATTACTCAGCTAGCTCTTACAGAAATCTCTGAGGTTGACCAGCCGGTTACTAGGGGTAACTCTTAAACCAGCTGAACAGTTTGTTGCTATTGACAATTCTTTCCTACAGAATGCCTTGAAAAGGATCACTGGTTATGCTAAGACGACAGAGAGGAGTTCTTATAAAAAGTTTTAAATAAATAAAGTGCTGTCTAATAATCTCAGTGTCCTGCATTGGTTCCCATCATGTAATTAACTTGCTTTAAAAATACTTATAAATACAAGGGAGAATTTACTTGTATTAAAATACTGCAGTGCTACACAAATTGAGCAACCACCACTTCTGGCTCTGAAAATCAGTGACTTTGTCCTTCCGTTCAACAGCCTTGCTCACCGTACTGTACACCGAGGCTATTTCTGCCAAGTGGCAGCATACCAGCAAAATGCCGATTAAGAACATGTTTTCTTTCCTGTTAGAAGCTCTCACCTACTCAACTCTTCTGGCCTTCCCCATTCACAACTGCAAGAGAAAGCATTATTAGTTCCCTCAATATGCACTTCTGCCCAGGGGGTAAAGATGAAACTCTTTCCGGCAACCGGAGCAGGGGCATGGTGGCAAAATGCAAAGCTTGCTCACTTTCCTTTTTGTGGCATCAGACAGAAGACAAGTGAAGGCTCAAGTGGAATTTGACACGTAGACCCACTCATGCTACCAGAAACTGTATCTAGTTTGAGAGCCATGGCAGAGGGCCTGCCCCAAGGCTCATTAACAACAGGTTTCATCAGGAATAATGTCAGCAAAAGAAACAACTGCAAAACTTACAAGATACTGAACACAGTCTGAAAGAAGGGGTATTTCCAGAAACACGTGGAGTAATGACTGCCACAATGAACTGAACACAGTATAAATACCTCCTCCAATAAAAAAATAAATCAACACATGTTGTGCCAGGTAGAACCAGACTGAGATCCCCCTCACTGCCCAAGAAATGGAGAGAAAAGCCTGCTAAGAGGCAACTTGCAATATCTAAAGAGCCTACAAACAACTTCACCACTGGAAAGCATTTTCAAATCATATTCTTTACAAAGAAAATACAGAGCAATGGCCAATGAGGTAAAATACATAAAATATTTTTTCAACTAATTAATGTTTCCAATTAAAAAAAAATAAAAGAACAAAAAACAATCATTGATTTGTCTTTTCCTCTTTAGCATCAAACTGTTAGTTTAGAATACATTACTTAGTTATTAAAAAAATGCCAACAAATGGAGAAAATTAAATTTGCTATGCAACCAAAAAAAACCCAAACTGGTGAATGCCCATAATTGAAACGTGTCATACAATCCTGAGCAGCAAAGAAAATACTTTGTGGCAGGAAGTCAGACTGAACTTGGTTTTGGGGTGGGACACAGCAGAGTCAGCACAAACCCTGACACACATTTTTAGAATGGTGGCCTCTTCCCAGCAAAGGGGACTTGCACCTGGATTTTCATCCACCTATCAGACAGATCTGAGTCTTCTCAACTCTCCATTCCCCCAGCAGTGGCAAAAGTGAAATAAGAGTGGGAGCAGATCAGCTTTGTGGTTTTGGTTTATTCTGAGCCTAGAAGCAACATCTACAGACAAACAGGCTGGGCTCAGGCAAAGCCAAAGTTGCACCTCAGTCCATTCACTGTAATTGCCAGCTAGGATCAGCTATTGTGTTGATGTTGCTGAAATCATGCTAAAATTTCCTAAGGTAGACCACGAAATCTTTGGGAAGGGACAATAAATAAGTAATTAAAATCAGTAGATAAGAAATCACTCTATGAAGCAATGCTAACCAATGTAATATGCTCATTCATGGAAGGGTGTCCCAACAGTGAAGCCTGGTTTTAAGTAGCAGACTTGGGGCCTCATTTGCTGCTTATCTGTTAACAAAAGTCAAGCATCCTGTGATTTTATGGTCCTGCATTTCTCCTCAAATGTTGCAGTGAAGATGTTATTACTGTTTGGAAGAAAATTACCTCAGTATAAGAAAGATCTTCTAGGTGCTCATCTACTATTATAGCTCTGCTTTTACAGCTTTGTCTCCCTCCAGCCTGAGACACCCTAGGACACAAAGTGACAATAAGCTACACAGAGTAAAGTCTCCTAAAAACAGCCAGTATAACATGCTTTGTAACACATATTCAAGTGCCAACAAAGTTTGGCCCATCTACTACACAACTCTTCTCCAAATGCAAGATTTCTGCTACAGCTCAAAACCAGACTAGAGTCCTTCGAGAGGCACAACGCTGTGAGGTCTGCACTTTCAACCCTTCTTGCCTGTGCCATTACACTGTACAATACAAATATGATTTTGTGCAGAACATTCCAAATTTGGCAACTGTCATGTTCAATCTGTGGTAAAATTGCTGACGGAAGAACTCCACCAGGGTGGGGGCAAGAGATGAACAAACAAGGGAAAACCAAAACGAATTAAAGAACAGTTGCTCCAATACTGAACACAGGAATCTTCTCAGAAGAAGACCGGATAGCCCAAGCCTCCATTATTTTCATTTACATGCTCAGTAAATAACTGTTTCCAAAATTAAGAGATTGTGTTACAAATCTCAGATGAAAAGACAAAAGACTAGCAACATGTGTCAAAGTTACCCAATAAATTATTGCTTCTATAGAACACAAAAGGTTCCTTCATCAATTTGGATTATTTGGTAAATACTATTCTCAGCTTTTGAAGAGGAAGAGTTTCATTTTCCTCCCATCTTTTACTCTTCTCATCAAACACACTCCCCAAGAGTATCTGAGGCCAGATTTAGATATCTCCGTTTTCCCTACAGCTGAATACTGAAGGCAGCCAAAGCAGGAACATTACTGTGAGTTTCTCTCAAAAGACTGCCACGAAGAAGGGACAGCAGGACAGCAATAAGTGCAGGAATGCCTATCAATAAAAGCACAGATTGTAAACTGCAAAGCCGGAGCTGACCAGGGAGGCTCCACGACCTGCATAGCAGCCCTCTCCCTGCTTGCTGCACACAGCATGAATTTCGACATTGCTAGGGATCAGCGGCACTCCCATGCCCCCCTTCACGGCGGCTCAGACCGTGCTAACCAGCAGCCGCAGCTCTACGTGCACCTCAGCTCAGCCAGCGTGGCTCTCATCACCTGCACTTGACACCACGTAGAAGCTCTCCAGCAGTCTTCCTCCTTTCGCTAAGTATGGAGCCTACGTGCAGGAAAGGGACAACACCATCCTAAGTCGCCTGAACAGACAGGACAATGGCAGTCAGGTCCAAAAATAAAAACGTGGCATGAGAGGTTTCAGAGAGCAAAAATGCAGGACTATACTGTTCCTTAGCAGACAAAACTGGAACTGATTTCACAAGTAAACATTCTGCTGCTAGAAATCTTAAGAGTGTTCACATAACACCAAAAGCCATTCCCCCCATCCTACTGTGGAGGGACCCCAAGCAATAGCAAAGGCAAGGCACCATATGTAAAGCTTTCATCTCACCCTCTCATCAATCTGTATCAAGTCTATACAGGTGTGCAGGCCACTCAAACCTCCCACCTTAGCACCTTGTAGAAGTCATTCTGACTACTGTAAGGAGAAATCAAAGACAAGCCGTTTCCCTGAACCAGCAGCTCTTTCTGTAGGAGTGAGGTGACAAATCTTTACACTACTTTTTCTCGGAGTACCTGTCATGTTACATTGACAACCGCCCATCCATTCTCATGGATGAACACAGGCAAAACAGATTTTATTTCTTTTTTATTAGTTTGAAACATGAGAGTTCTCTTGATATCATTAAAGTGGCGTAAAGCTCAATTTCCAAGTATGCAAAACATATGACTGGTGGGCTGGAATGCAGTGTTTATCAAAGGGGCCTAATAAGGTTTCAATTTTATTAGGCTATTTCCTGTAAGTTGATCTGTGCCAGTCCTTTTCATTAAGACAAGGATATAAAAATTAAAAATGGATTAACCTAATGGGTTCCAAATTACTGTGTTGCTTTCACTTCTTTGCACTTTTTTTTTTTTAAACAGTTCCAACTGGTCCTTTCCCATTACCTCCTACATGAGGCATAAACCCTTAGATACCTGAATTAGTCCAGCTGAACTCAGATTCAAATTCAAATCCTCCAAAGCTCATTCTACTCTATCACTGTAGTGTTAAATCTGACATCAGTGAAGCACAGCATTGCACATGTAAATGCAAAATGGAGACTACTGTGTTAAAAGGGAGTTTAACTTAGAAAATCAAGTTCACCTTTCTCAGAGAAAAAAAAAACAACAAAAAAATCCAGAAACTAAGGATGAGATTCAGTTACCTAAACCCAGCCACTCCATGTCTTTTAGCAGCTCAGAATAGAAGCGGGTTTCTCACAGGATGTGTCATATTTGCCAGTCCCACCGGGTGCCCAAATCTTGAAGCACATAAAATGGCACCATAAGCCTATGTCTTGCCAAAACTCAACAGTAAACATTACTCAGTTTTAATGAGCTCCAAAGCACATCTCAAAAGGGCTTAAGCACAATGCACAACTAATCTTTTTACTTCTGTATTCCTCCTCTCTTGGGGGAAAAATAATCATACTCAGTATTCACTAGTTTTGCAGAACTGAGCTCTCCAAAGATCCGATAGTTCTGGGGTCTACCAGAGTGTCACAAAGATTCCCCCTTGGGAAGACTTCTAGCAGTGTTAAAGGGAAAAAAAAAAATGGTGCACCACAGTGTCCATGTTCACTCAAGGTTAACTGAGAATTCAAAACCTAGTACGACATTCTCAGTTTCTAGAATTCTAAACACCAAAAAGTGTCACCGAAAAGACACCTGGGCACACACAGCACCCATGACTAAAAGTTCCTGTTCCCACAAATTGTATTGCAGTTCGAACATATTCAAGGCTCTGAAATCACCAAAAATCACAGTGAGTAATCAATAATCCTTTGAGGACAGAATTTTTTGAGACAGGGACCGGAGCAGCAAACTACCATTCATTTGTTAAAAAGGCCATGATACCCCCCCAAGTGAATCAGCTAGCAGAATGCCACAACTCAGAAAAAAAATTGCTTTGCAGAAATTCCTCGCATGGGGCACAGAAAAACAAAAACCCTTGCAAGTGAATATAGGTGTATGGGATTTGGTTGGGGTTTGGGGTTTTTTTAAGTCTGAAACACAACAGTTAAGACTTGTAAAAAAATTTCTGAGAATCCTGAAGTACTGTATTTGGAAAGCCACCTAGGTGTGCCCTGACAGAGCCTTTTGTCAAGCTTTTCTTCTCTACTTCCATGAGTCAAGGGCTCCAGCTTGCACAGGCTATGAAATGCTTGGGTCCTTACACGGCTACTCCACCAATAAAATAAACCCACAGAGCAAATGACTAAACATCTTGGTGCAAACTGGGGGAGCAAAATGCCAATAGCACAAGAAATCTCCTCAAATGTCATGTTGAGAAAATCAAGACGCTAAAATCAGTTTTATTTTCCAATAGTGATGTCACCAACATGATATTTTCATTGTTTGCCAGGTTAACAGAATTTATGGAGGTAATTAATGCAGAACATGTGTGCTGAGCTATCCATATGAAAAATGGAATTGCCCCTGACTTCATTTGCTGCCTTTGCAACCAAAACCCCACTAACATCTTTTTTCACTATTTCCATATGTGAGAAATACAAATATTTATAACAAAGGTAAATGTCTAAATGATTGTTCTATTCTCATCTACCCACAAGACAGTTTTTCAGATCCCTGTCTTCTGCTTATTCCTCTACTTCCATTAACTTCCCACAAACAGCTCCGATTTCTTGGGAACAACACAACCAACCAACTATGGAAAAAGTAATGCCATTAAACATATAATTCTTTTCCTGTGTCTTTTTGGGGGGGGGTATTTACAGGATTAAAGCATCCCCCTTCTAGTAAACAGCATTTTGTACATGCGGTCCTCCCAGTCACTGAGGAAGGAAAATAAAAGATGATCTTTGCCTTCTACTGAATGACTGAATGTTGATTTATGGGAAGGAAGAGAGAAGAAAAAGCACAGGCATGAGAGAAAAGACTGTAGGGCAGTGTGGGTGGGCACACTCGGAACAAAAGAGAATGATGAGGTTTCCTTACCATTGGGTTATCTTTAGATGGTTTGGGTGAGCACTCTACATTTTCCATAGCTGTAACCACATTCTCCAGGAAAACTGAACTCTTGACCACTGCTAGGACATTTGCTCTCGAATGTAAATCATACATGGGAGAAAAGTTTTTGCAGGATAAGGCCCTCACCATCTTGGAACCTGTTTTGACAAAACATCTTAAGTGGGTGTTCTCCATGGCTGGCCATGAACATTAAGGTTGGACAGACATAACTTGCTTTATTTTTTTCCTAAAGAAAGCACTGCTACAGAAAGATTTAACAGAATGGCAAAAATTGCCTATACCCTGTCTCAACTGCAGCCTCTGTTGAAATTCACCACTGGTAAATCATAGTCATGAAGCTTACTAATATAAACAAAGCTTAGACTTTCAGGAAGGCAAGGAATTTCTTAATTTGAGCTTTGTTCAGTGTTCACATCATTGTCAGCACTGAATTCTTGGTTCCCAATGCTGTCATTAGTTGGAGAAAGTCTGGATTTTGGTCTGATTTTTCTAAGATTCAGGTCCAACTTTCATTTCTTCTCTGCCTACCTATCCTCTTCCTTTAATCCTTCTCTACCCCTCCAAACGAGATCCCTCAAAAAGCCTTGCCTGTCAAAACATCAACCAGAGTAAAAACCCTCTAGCAGCCTTCTAGCTTCTCCAACGACTAAATCAAGAAACCCAATGTCAATTGTTGCTATTTGTTACAGAACAAAGTTTGTGGGAAGCCTACTGTGGACCAAAACATAATCTTGTTCTTTAATTATTATTTAAATGGTAACTTGTCACTCTAGATTTTCTACAAACCCCTTCTTTCCCAGGCACCAAAGTTTTAGTTTTTAATTACTGTCCTCTTATGTGAGGCAGCTATACATTAGCAGACTTTTTTACTTACTATTTTTAAAAAAAGGGATCAATGCAATGCAAACCTTTCCATTTAAATATAGACATAAATGGTGTAAAAAAACAGGGGAAATTAAAAAAAAAAACACCATTCCCACACCTTATTACACTAAATTGCCCTGACTGAACCTTAACATTCATCCTATTGTTCATTTAATTGCTAGCAAGTTTCAACTACTGTTAGTTTGGTCTGCTATTCTTCTTTCATCAATATTTTTCCAGTAGATTAATAGGATTTTCCTCCATATTTTGCCTGAAACAGCAGGACACTGTACTTTAATAAAAAAAAAAAAAAAAAAAAAAAGAGTGTGGCACTAACGTTTCTGCTTACAGTGTGTCTGGTTTAATCTCTGCAAATTTAAGGCTGTACAAGCTGGTGTTTCATTCAGGCTACCCGTCACTCTCACAGACTGGAACTTTCTTGTCACCGTCCCAAGATTACTTTCAGGCAGGATTATCTTTATTTCTATATCTTTATTTCATTTTTTCATTCACTGAAGAAATTTAAAAGTAATCTTCAGTCTAAGGGACTGAATTTTAATCTTACCTCAGCTTCACACTGCAAAATGAGTACTTTCACTGCAAAGTAAGTACTCGTGCTAGGGTTTATCAAGCACCTAAGAAACTAAGAAGCACAAGACTGCCAGTGGGGAATACAATCCTAACCCAGCAAATTACTACCACATTCTGCTTCCAAAATTACACCACTGGGAGTTCATACATAAAAGAAAATAATTTAATTTGGAAAATTAAGTTTTGGTTCTTATTTAGAACAGTTTAAATATATATATATATAAAAAGAAGCTACTGCTCTGAAGTGTTATGGATGTAAGAAGGGCTATACCACTGCAATGATTTTTTAGCAAAATGGATCATTTAACAGTAGTATTTGTAAACAAGAATTCTTCCACTTCACTATATCATTTCTTATTGCAAGTCTTTTCCTCCTCATAAATATATTTTCAAAAATTTTCAACAATGCTTCAGCAAATCGAATGACACATTTTCGCAAGAAAGGAAATGTTAATAAAATAAATAAATTCCCTACTTCTTACTCCAGAAAACCAACTCTTCAGACGCTGGAATTGTCTTTTAGAAAGGCAGTGGGTTAGTGAGAGCCCTCTGCCCCACTTCTGAAGTTCTATCTTACACCTCTGGACAAGTTCAGTCAATTTTGCACCTCAGGGTATCAAAATGACCTATCTGTGTTTCAATACCAGCCCTACTGAGTAGAGCTTTGAACTTTAACAAAAGGATGTGATTATACCTCTAGTTATTTATATTTTTTTAACAGAGAAAAATCAAACAGCAGCTACAAAGCGGTGGTACCTCCATAAATTACAGGTACCTTATGGAACTAACTCAGGCTCTGTATAAAAATCTACCAACAGTACTGTTGTATTCGGTAACAGCTCTGTAGTGACCCTCACTGGTGATAAAATCCAGAGCTCCGAAACAAGAAAACGAACACCTGCATCCGTATTTCTAAACTTTCATCAAGTGGGGATTACAGAAACAAGAGCTATTACATACGCTCCTACAGGAAAACTTACAAGTTCTCAAACAAAATCAAAAGTAAGTATACTAATAGCAATTTACTTAACTCCATCAGATAATACAAAAATGAAACTAATTTGTGTTCTTCCCAGATGGGAAGGAAAAATTTAAGTTCAATCAGAATGCACTCCTGATTTGCAAAGATTTCATCTAAACAACTGCTAAACTCAGTGTGACTATTATCTGTTTAATGCTTTCCCTTCTGGTAGTGCCTCTGAAGCCTAATTTCCTGAGGCTGAGAGTACAGAAGAGTTCTAATCCGTTTCTGTGCCCTGACTGCTTCATTGAGTATCAGATATGTTGCATCCAAATTAACTGCAATAAGAATTAATTGCTGTGTCCAATTTGGACATCTTTGTATTTCAAACATCTGCTTTAAGTTTGCTACAGACAACGTACTGATTTTTCTTTTTAATATACTGGATTGAAATCAGCAGTAAGTCAAGACAAAATTCAGTGACAGACAGAAAAGAAAATAAATTATTCCATTTGTTAAAGCCTGCTGTCAAAAATGTTGTCAGAAAATTAGGAATTTACCCGACTTACTTCTCCTCTTGCACAGGATTTTAAAAACATCACGGTCAGAATTTTAAAGCATGTTCACTCTTTGTCTAACCATACATTTTAGGACTAAGCATGGAAGCTTTGAATAAGATGCAGTTGTATGGAAAACAGCCCTCTAGACCCTCATGACTTTTGAGCTTTCTGAAATTAAATTTTAAATAGGTGCCACATTAGGGTTTCTAAACCTACTTGTAACTTTTTTTGCAGATAAAACACTCACGAGCATGCTAGAGGCACCAGCAGGAATTGTCACAATAAATGAAGACTTATCCTGACCTAACGATACCTGACATACAGTGAGGCGAGATTTGTAAAACGCCATTTCTCCGTGCACTCCCTTTTGATTCTACTGAAAAGTTCCCAGTTTTGCCAGCCTTTCCCAAAATTACATGCAAAAGTTGGACAGGCGTTTTGCTCCATGTGCAGACACCGCATTTTTCAAAACCATGCCAAGAGCTGTCATTACTACAAAGGCACAGAAAGTCATCTTTAGCAACTTTAAGTGTTAACAGAGACCAGCCCAGATAAAATGGTGCATTTAATTGTGCAGTTACGCAAAGTTCTGAGATGGTAATCAATGAGTAAAAGATGAAACCACATCTCCAAATCCAATACAGACTGAAAAGAGAGGCTGATTGGAACCTTCTTGCTGTAAACCAAAACAGACACTATTTGAAACCAAGTACTGTAAGCAGATTTACCGTATTGATCTTCTAGTAGCTGTGTTCACAAGAAATTAATTTTATGCTAGATTGAGAGGTTACAAGAAGTTTCCTGTCTGAACAGTCAAAATATTATTGAAGCAATTCAGGTTGTCAGTAAAAGCTTAAACAAATTTGCTGATAATCCTGTTAATGACCTAGGTCAAGTGTTAACTGTTGTGGGTTATAAAACAGTGAAATTAAGGTTGCTGGTACCCTCAGGCAGGCAATATAGTTACAGAAGAGATTAAGGAAAAATTATTAAATTACAGAATGATATAGCTCATTCGATTTCTCGATACCGTAGGAATTATTCAGAAAGAAATTGCAACCTTCTAAGAAAAAACCCACAATCCTCTCTAAGCGGAAAATAGCCAGCGAAATGGAGGAGTGGAACATGTGGTTTCTATGCATCTACGGGGTTCGGTTTGCGACTTCAAACTGGAAAAGTTAGATGTTAAATGTTCCTGACGTTTTCCTGCCTCACAGAAAATGGCACACACCTTACCACTGCATATAGATAAATCTGAACTTTACAGAACCTTCTTGCGCTCCTGTGATTCCATAGGTAAAATTCATGCAGCTTTGTGAATGAGCAGGGCAGATAATTTAAAAATAAACTCAGTGGAAAATTTTACGTTTCATCAAGAAAAAATTCTAAATAAAACTTCTCTGAGATGAAGCAAATTAACCAAAACTCAAGCACTCCAAGAGAAAGGAAAAAAAAAGGACTGCATTTTAACACCAGAAAGTGAAGTAAGCCAATAACTTCCCTTCAGCCCCTCTTTCATCTTTTTCTCCCTTCATCCCATCCACTTCCATTGCAGTATTAGTACTCACGCAGTCGTCAGTTTTAAAGTTAATTGTAAATGTTAACCTAAGTTATATTTAAAAAATAGAAATAATTCTTTCAAGTCAGATAAATTTATGAGATATTAGTGGTTGCTCTGAACGTACTCTTGTAATGTGCTCACTGCAACATTCACATCCCCTAGAAGTTAGACAAAGCTATATGAAAGCACCAAAAATTAGTCCTATCCTTTGTTAAAACAATTAGTGAGGAGAATGTCATCAGTAGCTTTAACAAAGTGTAGGAAAAAAAAATACACATATTTATCTATACGCCTATATTAACGATCTCTGTTCAAAGCATGTCTTTCTCATTCTCAGTGGCAGAAAAAGAAAACTTTTCTAAATACTCCACAAAAATGCAGAAACATTTATCTGTAGTTTTGGGGGGAAATTTATGGTAGCAACAGTAGGAAACTAAGCAAAGTAGTGAGAAAAAGATTATTTAAAAGAGGAAAACAATCTTCTGACATGATTTAAGGCTGCATGCTAACACTTGATTGTCAAACAAATTAGCGTGTCAGCAAATCACAGTAATTCAGATTTCTAAACGCACATGATCAGCCTAAATATGCTATAAATACATAAAAGAACTGCTGAGCTTTTCTAAGTGTGTTGCGTGGAGAAAGAAAAAAAAAAAAGTCCTTTAAAGTTGATCTCATTTTTAAAAAAAACTGTCGGTGGTGGGTTTTTTTTTTTTTTTAAGAATAGCAAAATACATACTTCAAAAAGGTAGGCATAAAAAAGCAGATTACTGTTCGGTAACTGCATCTGTGCTGTTTTTTACCCTTGAAAACTGAAAATATTGCCCATATTGTATAAATTCTTGAAGCTGAAGAGAGAATGGAGGCAGTATCTGCTGAAAGCTGGCTCGGACAAGTATGCTCAATGCGCATTCTGTACAATACTGATTTTTCTTTTCCTCGTTTCTCAATTCTTAGTGCCAGTCATTTTAAACAAAGAAACCAGAAGTGTTTTTTGCAAACTGGAATGCTCTAATATCTTTTTTACATAATTAGTCTCAGTTTACAGACTGTGTCTGTCTACCAGTGCCATGGAGGCAGAGCTGCTCCGCTGACTGACAGAACTACATGCATTCCCAAAACGCTTTTAATAATAAGGGTAACCCCTACTACCGCTCGTTTTCATTTCTGAAAATAACTTATGAAAGATGACAATATTTACAAAATAGCATCTATCTGAAGGCTTAAAAGTGACTGAGTATTAAAAGCACCTTCTTTTAAATAACTTACAGAGCACTGTGCATGCAAAACAAAATTTACATAAAACACACAAACCGATGATATATTGCTTTCCTGGTATGATAGTAACATAGTTTCCCTTCTAGCAATAAAACCCACTGATTTAATATTACCCAGGATTTGTAAAGTTTGAACCTTTCCTTATTTTTTTTTTCCCCTTCCGGAAATAATTTAAAGTCGTTATCTCACTGCCTTATCCCACAAGCACCCAGAATATCAATAAGTACATCAGCATTATTTGTACAGGAAAAAAGACTGCTCTAACAGCTTTGATATCTGCTTCCCTACCCAGCTACAACCCAAGCAGGTGCAAGTTTTACCGTGGTTGCTTGATACCAGAAGTTCTTCACAACCTTTGGCCCCTAGATTTTATCCCTAAAGACGATTACGCCGGTTGTGCCGACTGCCTCCGCTGTACAAGTGAGCAAAAGCTGCATTTTTTTTTTTCCATAGGGACAATTTTATCTTTAAAAGTATTTCAGTTACTTTTTCAGACAGTGTGTAAGTGGTCATTACCTTTCCCTGAAATCTAACACGCGTTTTCATCAAATGTCATCTTAAAAATTACCATAGGAAAGGAGAAGCAACCCTGCATGCTTTGTCTCCGAAAATTTAGACACATTCACATACACACACACCCCATTTTAACACATTAAGAAAACGGCTATAGAACTGCTACGGACCCAAAAGGGGCTTTTCTAGGGGAGAGAACTTCTTGTTCGTATTAATTAAAAGTTTTGAAGCACAGTACGGCTAAATGAAACCCAACTGCACGTACAAAAGGGCTCACAGCTCAGTCACCACCGGCGTGAGGGAGACGGGCGCTCCCCGCTTGCCCTCGTCGCTTCTTTTTATTAATTAACGAGCGAGCCCGGCCGCCAGCCCCACCGCTGCCAGCCGGCTCCACCAGGCTCAGAGCGGGGCGGCGGCTCGGCCGCGGGGCACCTGCCCGGGGGGGGGCCGGGGCGCTCCGGGACCGCGGCCGCTCCCGCCAGCAAACGCCCCTGCCCGCCCCCCGCACCCCTTGCTCCCCACCTCGCCCCCGGGCCCTGCGGCTCCCCCCGCCGGCGGAGGGCGGGGGGGGGGGCAGGGGCTGCTCTTCCCCTCGACAACTTTCCTGGGGGGCGGGCGGGGCGGCCGCTCCGGCATCGCTCCGGGCGGCGGCTGCACCGTGCGGGGCCGCGCTGGCGGAGCGCAACGCCAGAGAGAGCTCTGCGGGACCGGGGCGAGGAGCCGCTGCCGCCCGGGACCACCTTAACGGGGAGAAAAAAATAAAACGGGAAGAAAATAAATAAATAAATAAATAGGAAAGGGGATAAAAAAGAAAAAGGCGGGGGGGGGGGGGGGGGGAAGAGCGCGCAGCGGGTCCCCCACCCACCCGTGGCCGGCGGGACGCGGCCGGGCCGCGGCTCACCTTCGTTGCCGGGGCGGGCGCTCAGACGCCCGGCGGCGCCGAGAGCAGCGCAGAGCAGCGGCAGCAGCAGCGGTAGCAGCGGCGGCGGCGGCAGGCGGCGGCGGTCCATGTCGGCGGGGCAGCGCGCAGGCAGAGCCGCATGTCTCCGCGCCGCATGCCACCGCTCCGCGCCCGCTCCGCTCCGCGCTGCGCCGCGCCGCCGGGACCGGGACCATGCCCCGCGCCCGCCCGCCTTCGCGCTGCGCCCGGGAGGGGCCGCCCCCGCCCGGCCCGGCCCCGCCGCCGCCGCCGCCGCGCCGCCCCGGGCCCTAGCGCCGCCCCGCCCACCTGCCCGCCCGCCCGCCCGCCGGCAGGGGATGGGGCCGGGGGGGGCGCTCCCGAGCGGGCTTGCCGCGGGACTTGCGCGCTCGGAGGGCGCCGGCCGCGCAGCGGGACCCCCGTGTCGCAGCGGGACCCCCGTGTCGCAGCGGCAGGGACAAAGGGCAGAACCGGCCCCTCAGCCCGAAGAGCGGCCCCGACCCAGGCGACAGGTAACAGGGTCCCCGCGCTACGAGGTGACACGAGTCACGTAAGGCACAAGCCTCGGCTGGGTGTTTTAGCCCACTACGGCCCGGGCATGGCCCAGTACCCGCCTTTCCCGGGCTGGACGCCACGGCAAAGAAGCGGTCAAGTCCTCTGAGCTGCAGCGCACAGCCAGAGCAGGCTTGCTAGAAAAGTGCCAGTTTCACCACTCATCCCCTTGCTGCCCCCAATGCCCCCAGCCCAGCCCCCTCCACACGGGACCATAACCTTGGCCTCAGGGACCAGACTTACTTTGACCTCACCAAAGCAAACTGGAGCCTTAACGGTCGCAGGGGCCTCCTCCCAGATGCTGCTCTCTGTAGGGCTGCGCAGCTTTACCTTAGAATTTACCGTGTACAGTGTGTATTTTCGAAACATTCTCTACGTGCGTGCACCTTACCTCCAGTCCTCTCAGCCCCTCACAGGCCGCGGAGCACCAGTCAGAGCAGGGGCCAGAGCAGCAGGCACGCGGCACTGCTATCCCAGGGGGAATCACTGCAGAGCAGCACTTCCCAAGCTTCCCCTTCTGTGGATCATTTCTTCAGAATATGGACATCTTTCTTCCCAAGTGACTCGTCTCAGGTCTCCAGAGCCACCCAGCGTGGTTCTGTGGAAATGAGAAAATATTTGAATAATACTGAGGTCAAATAAATATTTAACTCCAAACCAAAGTTATGCATCCACGTAGTACCAGGTCTTGCTCTGAATGCGCGTGCTGTCTGCACAGACAGCAACAGGCGCTGGGAGGAAAGGAGCCCTTGGCAACAGGTGTGGAACAACAACGCAGAAGTAGCATTAAAAATCTTTGATGCCTCAAGAACCAAACTCCCACGTTTTACCAGTACGTGAAATGCCCAAACAACCTTCCTCTTCATGAATACAGAAGAATTGTCCTATGTGTCCTCAGGGTCACCAGTATCAGCAGGACAGCTGAGAACTGCTGCCTGCAGCATCGAGCTCCAATTTTATCAGCAGTAGCACTGCCTGGGGGGCAACACTGCAGCACAGTACTGCCAGCTCTCTTCAGCAGTGACATGCCTCGCCTGCCCCCCAGCAGCAGAAAAGGGGGTGCTGGGCTGGTTGCAAGCCAGGGCCTGTGCCAATATCTCTCCTGCAGAATACTGGCATACCCCAGATTTCCCGGTTTAGCTCCACCAGGTTTACACTGCACTAAAGGGGTTGGAAATGCACGTAAGGCAAACCAAAGGAAGGATAAGTCACCCTCAGTCGGGTAACTGGTTCAAGGGAGTACAGTTGGGGACATGAGTGTTACTTTCTTTCCTGTGTCCAGGTTGGATTATTCAATCAATCATTATTACTGGTAGCATCAGTTGTTTCATGTCTACAAGCTTTCCTTTCACTTATACTCGCATTTAGCATCTACCCTACCTATGTCCTCTCTGGTCAAACTTCCAACAGGGGAAAGAGAGATACCCAGGGCTCTTGAGCAGGCACCTCCAGGGACAGAGAGAAGAGTGGTCTGGTGTACAGTTACTGTGTACAGCCCAAAGAAGGGGATCTCCTGTCCTCCCTTGTCTTTCTCAAGGCTCATTTCATTATACTTTTCCGTTTGTTTGACAAAGATGCTTTTCCACAGCAGAAAGTCCAGAAATATTTGCTACTTTCCTCAAAATGTTACTCTCCCTGGTAATAAAAACTGTTTTGGTTTGGTTTGGTGTTTTTTTTCAGACCTCTTCCTAATCTTTTCTGGAATACACAGCTGTCTTCCTTGAGTTCTTGTGTACAGCAGAGTCAAGTCAGCTGTTTAAAACACTACTAAATTCTAAGGACTACTGGTCTTGGTCTATGTGGAGCCACATCTTTCTTTTATGACTTCAGGTAAATATTTTTTTAAGGTGGAAGGAAAAGGATGAAGAAAGATAATAAATCTCTGGGTAAAAACAAAACCCAACACCAAACAACAAGCAAAAACCAACTTCTGTTTTCAGTTACTGTAAAAAAAATATTTCCAAAGAAGAAAATAGGGAAATTTTTGTTTTTCAGTCTTAAAGTTGTGTGTATATAAAACATCTGCACCCTCCAGCTGCAGCACATGATTCTGCTCTTGCTCCCTCTCTGGGAGCAGGAGGCTGAGCACCCATCATGGTTTTACTATGCAACAGTGGTTTGCTGAAGAAGGAAAAGAGAAATAAGGAGAGGCAACCACATTCAACTTCCAGACCTTTCCTCCTGGAAAGAGATGCAGTGTTTGGCATTTCCCTTCCTGTGCTATTGCTTTGTAAAGGAGGAGCTTTTACAACACATAAAGAGTGGAGGTGGGAGAGGCAACTCCTTAGAGTCCATGAGAAGTGAATATTCTCCAGCCAGCTCTTGACAAGTAGGGCACAGCATTCCGCCAAAGGCCGGGCCCAGCCCTCTGCTTCCACCAGTGCCCGCCATCCTCCTGACCCTCTGAGTCACGTGCTAACACTGCCATACAGCTGTGGGGTCACAGCTTCACCTGCCAGGGAGGAAAATTGCTCCTCCAAGGGATCAGGGGTGGCAGCCAGTGCCTGAGCCCGGCCCCAGCATCCCCCCACATTACCCCACCCTGTGTCACACTCCAAAGCCTGGACTGACCAGCATCCCTTCAGGTTGGGCACAGTACCACCTCAGCATGGTAGCTGCCTTTGAACTGTTCCCAAGCCTAGGGAACCTAAGCCACGCGTAGGTCCGGGATTGTTCTCACAACTCACCCACAAAGCCCACATCTAAGAGAAACCACTACGATCTTCTGTTGTGGTGTAATTTCCTACAGGTACAAATTTGTGATGTCATTTTCTACAGGTACAAATCCAAACTTAAAAAACTAAAAGGAAAAGTAAAACGTGGCAGTCAAGATTGATGGAAAAGGGCTGGTAAGAAAACATCATAGAAAAGATAATACCTTCTACAAGTGATTGTGCTTAAAGTACAAATGTCACCATTAACTCCTTCACTGGTTGGTTGTAAGAAAACAAAGAGTGGGTATTAGAAATACCTATGCAACTTTTTCCAAGTTAACAACATAGTTACCAGGTAAAACCTTTGTTTAAAAAAACATGAAGGAGATAGAAGAAGGCAGGGGAGGAACAAATGAAAATCTATACAATAAATGACAGACTGTGAAGTCCCAAATCTGCCTCATGACAGTGCGCCTACACATGCATACACGTGTATTTTGGGTTAGTTTCACCATCCATGTTTCAAGGTGTATTTTTCAGCCTTCTTTTCTAATCACGATGGTTAGAAATACACCTCTTAGAAACAGACGAAAGATCAGATTTTCATATTGTATTGTGGACAGCCATTAGAGAGTTTCATAACAAAGGGGCAAGACAATCCACGCGATGCAAATTTTTAGTATCAAACCTTTACAAAGGACACCTCTGAAGCTATAAATGAATAGCAGAAATATTTAGAAAAACCTGAAATATAGAATGTGTTTTGGAAAACTGCAGGTTCTGAGAAAAATTCTCAGCAGGAAAGAAAGATAAAATTAATCACAAATTTTTCACTATTGCTTTTTTCTCTGACATGTAACCTGGTACGCATTGTGTTAGTTTTGTGGAAATTGCATGTTTACTCTATTAAGAGTAATTTTGAGTGATCTTAAAGGGCACCTTCGAAGAAAGAAAATAGCCTCTAGTGGCATTTTTACATAACCAGAGTGCACATGGTAATATCTTTGCCCTAGCATCCATAAAATCATTCTAGAGAAACACATAACCATGATTTATGATTTTCTGCCAACCCTGGACTTTAATTTCTTTAATATATTGAAGATCAAAATCCTTACTAAACACAAATTTTATCTCTTACATTTTTCTTTTGTAAACAGGGAAGTGACACATTCTGTGATTGCATAATGGAAAAAAGAAATCATAACACATGGGCAGAATGCTCCAGATCTCACGTTTGCATACTAAATAGGAAAACAACTTTCTGCCTAATGAAAAAATGTTACAGATTATTAGGAGCAGCCACAGAAGTAATCAATCAATTTATCCAATAGACTGGGCCACAGTCTGCTTCCAAGAAGGCTTTTTAATGTTTACGGTTCTTGAGTTGCATTGTTTAATTAATTGAATTACATGAAACTTCTAATCTTAGAGATTTAAAGATAAAATATTTTCCTTAAAAACAAACAAAAAGAATTAATGATAGGTTCACTACTCATAAAGAAAGGTGGCCGGACAATCCCCCATTTATTCAGGAAGGAGGCAATGTGCACAGCAGAACAATGCTCCCCATCGGTAGATGCCTTGTCTGCGACTCGATGGGATTGTTTGGAGGCGTGAGAACATTTCCTCCTCGATTTCTGGTACTTATTTATGAAGGTTCTTGTTTGTGATGTTGATATCCCCTCCCGCTTCATGGAGACCTGGACTGATGCAACATTTCCACATAAATCATACCAGGGGCAGCTTTTCAAAGTCATTCAGTGATCATTTAGGCCTCCAAACAAGTGCCTGTGTACGTATCTGCATATCTTTTCAGATTAGTTGTTTATGTGTTGAGCTCAAAATATCATAAATGCTCGAATTCATCATAAGGCAGTGGCCTGTAGCAGGCCAGTCTTGGAAATGGTGATCAAGGAGGAAGAACCCTCTATGAGCCACCAAGTAAGCAGATTTACTTGTTTTAAGTATTCTGTGGGAGAGATTTTATAACATAACCCGAAGGTCTTCTAATGGACAGTGTTGCCCTGAAAATGCAAGCAGATGAGAAAATGCAGGATGCAGAGGAATAAAAGACAGGATGCAATAAAAACAAATGATAAATGAAGTGTGAAAAGTAACTTTAAATAAGTCAGTTATTTAAAGCTAAGCTATAGCTCTTTCTAATCAATACTTACACAATAATTACGTGAAAGTCCAGAAAAACGGATTAACTAGACAGCATAAGAAATTCAGCTTTGAGCAGCAGCAGAGCTGCAATTTTAATAATGAAGCAACTGCACACCAATTCCATAATGAAAAAAAGCATGACTTATTATGGAGACAGAATACAGTAGAAAAGCATGCAAAATGCAAATGCAGTTTAGCTGCAAATTTTCCCCATAAAGGCTGAATCATTTGTTAAGTATGCAATAAAAAGGTGACATTCCAAGCACTTAGACTGAATTTACCTATCTGTAAACAAAAATCTATAGAAGCCATAAAAGAAAAGCTTCACTAGCATTACTGCCAGTTTTCAGAGAAAAGCAACATTTATGTGCAGGAGTATTACTATGTCAGGAAAAAGCTTGCCAAATTTCAGCTTGGACTGAACATTTACAGTAGAAATCTATGAATCCTGTAAAACCAGACTGTGTTATGGAGATACTGGCAGACCTCCAGTAAGGTGCATAATGGCAAGTTTGATTAGTTTATTTTTTTCTTGCAGATCATAACGGATGTCCAAAAAATTCTGTTCTGAAAAAAAAAAAAAAAGATACCAAGAAATGTAATTATTTATTCTCAACGTATTTTAACTAACTGAACTAACTGACTTTTTTTTTTTTTTTTCCCCCTTTCAGGAGATACTGTCAGGCACTATTGGACAATAAATACACAGACACATTTTAAAATAAATGCTGCAGCGCTTCTAATACTGGGGATCAGGATCCAATTCAGGGAATGCACTTGGAGAATGCACAGACATATTTCTGTGATCTGACTGAGCCAGATTGGAAGTATTCCCTTGCCTTCGCAGAGCCAAGCTCTCACATTGATGGCAAAATAAGTCGCCTATTTTTGCTAACTAAAAAACCAACTGCAGAAATAGTTATTGAAAACTGCAAATTTAAATAGCATAATGCAAATAATTTGAAGAGTCAGTGTCTACAACGTGCAGAAACTCCTTAAGAGTTTCGCTTCCACAGTGAACTTTTTGCATTTGACAATTGACTGGGTATCTTAATGCATACTTTTTAGCTACTGTAAAGAATACCTGAGATCCCATATATAAATTTGGTCTTCATATTTCATGTGCATTTGCTGTTTTTTCTCAAATCCCTTCACCTCCTCCCCTGTAGACAAAGATGGGGTTTTCTCCTCTTTATTCTCTTGGAATTGGCACAATGAGTTTTATTCATGGCCCAAGGAAGCATCTAGGGAAGGAATAGGTTTGTAGAAGTCCATAAAGCAGCATTATTGTAGAAACCTCAACTTTACATATAGCACATAAGTATGAAATAATTTCACACCTTTGCTCAGAATGGCAAGGTATATATTTTATTACATGGTATACATGCAATTAGTACTTCCCAGCTAAATGCCTCCCCTCAAGAAGAAAATCAGAACTCAAAAGGTGGAAACCTTTATCAAAAGACGTGTTCCCAACTCTAATGACTGCATGGAGATGAAGAGCTATTATTTGCTTCAAAAGATGCTTAGTTCAGGTCTTTGGGAAGAGATTAATTAATTTGAAAACTGAGAACAACATCATGTATGATGATTAAGAGCTACGTAAGTTCAGAACAGGTCCTTGTCAGGGTACACAGGTCTTTCAGAAGTTCCTTCATAGAAGCAAATGTTTACACTCAGCTTTTACCCAAATTTCTGAGCCTCCAATCAAAATATAGCAAGAGTAAGACCATAAAAGCTGAGGGAATCCCCTAATTACCTAAACCAGACTTCCCCTCAATTGTAGTCAGCAACATTTGGGTGCAGAACAAATTGTCAAGAGTCTCACCTGCATTGCAGAACACCTTCAACTTCTGCTACAGGGTATGAAACATCCCCATCCTCCTGACCCATCCTCCCATCTGACCCTGGGTGTGCTGGGAAGCTCTTAAGTCTTCCAGTGTTTTCTTCTTGATTATAATGAGTTAATCACTTTGCCAGAATGGATGAGGTGTCCTTTTATTAATCCTCTATGGCCACTTGGGCAATGAGGAATTGCAGTTTCTGCAAAAGCCTAAGCTAACATTATCTAAATAGTATTCCTTATAATATCATTGTTATAATTATTATAGAACACATGCAATAAATAATTATACATCATTAGTATTCTCCCAGCCCAAGAGGAAATAAAAGACCCATAGCAAGACAGTCTGTCAACCTTGGGTCAAGCAATTCTTATCCATTAAATAGGATATTTTGCTGAAATGCTTTCCTCCCCACTCCTGTAGCCAGCCAGTAGTGGAGGATAGAGCTCCTCATAGTGAAGGATGGAGCTCCTCAACCTTTCTAACTCAGAAGGCACATCAAAGAGGGCTGTAAATGCAAACATTTCATATTCTGTTCTGGAGTTGTGCTATCTATGTCAGGAAAAAGTATTACAAAGATTTCTTGTTTTCCTGAACACAAAAACCATGGTATTTCCCACTGCAACATCAGATTTGGTTTATCTCAACTAAATTTTCAGTCTTTAAAACACCTTTAATCACCAGTGTTATTTTTCATGATAGAGATAGCCCAGAACTTAATGGGACTGTTAACTTAAGCATTTGCATAAATATCTTCTCTCATTTTTTTTTAACTGTCACCAAAACATGGAAGAATGTGTATGTTACTTTTATGGTACCAGAAATGAAGAAAGCCTCTGTTTATTTCCTAGTTGTTTGTATTACCAAACTAAAGAAAAGTCGCTAGAAAAAGGTATACCAACATTGAAATTAGTCGTCTCTCTGGAGGCTTTAATGAGAGAAATAAACCACCCAGTATTCACTCATTTCACTCAGATGCCTTCTGATTCAGCTTTGGAACTGGGAAGTAACAGCACCATGAATAGAAAGATGTGACAAATTATTTGGACAATATGATTGGGGGAATTTATTACAAATATTTGCAAGATTTTCCTAAATGAATGAAATGTTCTAGCTCAAAAGGTAGCTGTAGAAAACATACAGAAAAGAGACCAGAATAAAAAAATATCTTGGAAAAGCTGGGGGCAATTAATTAGTAGAAAATAGTCCACGTTCAGTTTGTAAGCTGAACTGACACTAACATTATGCCAAGCTGCAAAACGAAAAATCCAAAACCCCCTAGAATCAAAGAGTATTTCTTGAGAAAAGAGGACAGTCGTCAAAATTACAAAATGAAAGCCTTATATAAAATGAAAGAGGGAGACACTGCAGAGGGCCTGTGAAAAAAATTCAGGGGACTTGCCAGATCTGCAGTGGGAAAGGTTTTATTGAAACACAATATATGCAAACATTGTACTCTGCTGGTTTTATATAGATATACTTCATCTGATGTGTCTTTGTTTTAAATAATACTTTGCTTTAGGGCGGCAGTTGGGTGACTTATTACCATTGCCCAGAAGAAACAAAGAACTGCAGCATATACAGAAGTAAGAGCGGCTGAGATAAATCATGGAAAGTGGAAGGAGGACCGTAACCTCCGTCCCTGCTTAAGAAAGGAGAACCACGCAAACACCTTCAGAGAAATCCATAACCCAGAGGGGACAACATTAATTCACAGATAGGGTCAGATCATTTATAGTACAGGTCTTGAATGTTGGGTTATTTGGGGGTTTCTTGGGTTTTTTTAATTAAAATTGCAAATTATAACACTACTCATTTCGAAAGAACATGCCATTCTACAAATTTCTGATCTATATATGCTGGGGCTACTTGTCAGCTTTCCTTAAGAAAACTCTGAAAGGTTCTTGTGAATTCTGGAATAATCAAGGCAACATCTTCTTTGATCTTATACAGTATCAAATATTCTGTCTAGAATTAAATAACCAAGCCATGTAGATTTTCACGATTTTTTTTTTTTTGATGAAGCAATCTGCACTGGATTTGTCAGATAAGCAAATATATTCCCATCACATATGTTTTCTTATTTCATTTTAGGCCTTTTGCAAAAGAGATAAATAGGTTTCTTGGAGGCTTTAGAAGTTTAAGCTTATGACCTCCAAGCTTTTACAAGAGAAAGCAAAAAGTCACTTAATGAAATATTAGGAAGGGCACTCCATTTTTAAAGGATGTTATTATTTGCACTGGAGTTGTAATGGAGCTACGCCACACCTACTTAGAGAACAGGGCCAAACACTGCTCTCAGTTACAGCAGTTTAAATCCTTGGAGGCCTTTATTACTAGGAAAATGGAGTAAGATTTCAGTAAAATCAATTTTTAAAAGCACTAGGAGTTTGCTGTTGACCTCAGTTACAGCAATCTCTGCAGCTTTGCAAAAACATGCTCTCTCTCTTAAATCTGACTGACGCCATTGATGAATTGTGCTGTAAAATTTACTTTTTCAATCCCTTAACACACAGAAGCTGCTGCTTATGTTTCTGGATGATGAAGTAACCCGTGAAAAGAAAGAATATTTCAGGCAAGTGAGCAGTCTTTCCAAACTAACTGCAGAAATGTATGCACAGAAGTACAGGCATCTTACTCTTCCGTCTCACATCTCTTCTGAACTCCTTTAGCATTAGATTAACCTACAGCAGCACCAGAGATTTCAGAAAATGGCACAACCTAAAAGGTAGCACTGACTCAAATTGTCCCCAGCTCTATACCCCTGAAAACTGTGAAGCAAGCAAAAAAAAAAAAAAAAACCCACCACAAAATAAGGTGGTTCATTCTGATGCAACTGGAGAATAAATTACTATCTTGCTGAGAAATACTGTCTTAATTTATTTTTATTTTTTTTTATACTCAGCTGTCAAGCGTGTATCTGTTACTTCTCTTGCTTTACATGTAGTAAGTTAGTGCTTTGGAGTTTTAATTGTGGGGGTTTTTTATTGCTATTATTAATGGGATCCTTGTCCATGACTATATCATCTAGTATACCACAGTAATTCAAGCAAGAACTATTTCACACCTTCAATCTTTCCTTGTTCTGTGCACACTCAGAGGTTTTTGGACTTTTTAACTGATACAGACTGAAATAAACATGGGATTCATGACTTTCTAATGAGGTAATATTATTTCCATTTTCTCTTTTGTTTTCAGCTTTTTTCTCCATAAAGGATTGGTGGCACCTCATACCACAAGATCGAGCAGCAATATGTAAATATCTTATCCGATACATATCAATAATGCATAACCAAACTTCCAAAGTCTTTTTATTTTTTTACCATGCCTCTGTTTGCCATCAAATCATCATGTGCACTCTGACCCTGCATGCTTGACACATTTTAATAGACAGAAGGAACAAAACTATCAGTTCTCCCTGGCACCATCTGGGGTTCTGTTATAGTTACTTTCTTCCTAACTGCCTAAATCTCGATTTGGAGTTTTTTTCACAGAACCTCCTTGAGCTTCTTCGCTTGGCTTCAGGTTTCTTCACAACATCACCTTTCAAGCCTTTACCTTTGTCACGCATTCCAGGCAGTGCTGCTGTAAAGCTCAGGAGAGGCTTTTTTTCCCTCGCTATTCTCATTCTGCTTCGAGTGCACTGCAATTACAACAGGATATGAACTATCCTCCACCGTTATAGATGTGTTCAATTTTCTCTCTGTTAGTAGAAGTCTTTTCCCATCACTTTGGCCTGACAAACGTGACATTCACACATTGATTGTATATGTCTGCTTTACACAGCATAGCTAATGACTTTCCCTTATCCTGACTTGAATTTTAGATTAGTTTTTCTACTGCTGAGTATTACATTCCATCAATAATTGCAGAACAATTATCTCATTTGTGATTTTTTTCCTCAAATGCTGAACAAATCCATGAGTCTTATGGTATATGATGCAGTAAATGTAAGGTTTTAAACTAATACTTAATTCTAGAGGCTTGCCTCACTGTCTATCAGCCTGCAGACACCCCAATGACTTATGCAGGGCTGCATAATCTCAAAAGGGAATACACTTTGCCTTATGCATTGCCAACTACTAGGTTTTCTTTGAAAATAGTTATGTGGTTCTGTGACACTAAGTGTTACAAAATTTGAAACTTAATCTTAAAAGCCAAGATGAAAGTAGATTTCCATCATAAAACCTCGTCACTGTCTCACCTGATTCTTCCATCACTTGCCTTAATACAAAATGCTTTATAAATCACACTGTTTTGTAGAGGTAAAGGCCAATCATATCACAGAAGATTTTCCTTTTATCTCATGGGGATCTCAGACATCATCTCTTTTGCCAGCCGCTATTTTGTGCAATGAATCATGGGTGCCATTTACTGTATCACACAACTCTTCATTTTGAACTTTCCACCTTGAGTGTAAATATCAAGTCTCACTTTAACTCACTTGTCCATTTCTGCCTTTTTAAATTAATTTTTTATAGGCTCTGAAATGAAAAAGAAAATAGTAGTACTACTGATCTGGGTCCAGATATTGAAGAAAGATGGGATGAGAAGACTCTTCTGCTTTCCACATGCAGAAAAACTAGCCTAATTTCTTCCCACTAAATACTGTGAGGCACTGAACATTAAGAGATGCAAGGCTGTCTTTGACCTATGTGTCTCATTTCTGGACCAGATCCTCCTTAGACTGAACAGATAATCTGATTTAGGAAATGAATATGTGCAAATAAATCTGTGATAAAAAGAGAAATATCTTCTTTTTGAATCTGATTGGAAAAACTCTTAACTAAAGAATACTTAGTGGGGGTATTTACCAAGAAATGTAATATGTAAAATTTTTCCTAAAGAAGCATATGATGTCAAATTCAAGGTGTGTGATGTCAAATTTGAGGCCAGGAGTATGACCTTGATGTTTCAAACTCAGGAGACATGCTGGTGGTTTTGACTGTCAGTTTCTGTATTTCAGAAACCTTGTGGTTTTGCTTAATATATCTTTCAGTGCATTAAATTTCGTGTACATCCAAATAAAAGTACATTAATAATGAGAATATTTAAATCTTCACCACTCCTTGGTACTCCTGAAATTTAAAAGAAGAATCTACTAAAACTTAGTTCACTTTCCTCTTTTTGCAAACAGGAGAGGGGAAAAACTGAGTTATCCATGCATTTTTTCCAAATTTGAACAAAAACAAGCACAGAGAAAGACTGAGGCAACTCTAACTCACTGGACATTTTTCTACTTTGTGGTTAATAGATGTCCCTATACTAATAGTGACAACATGACAGAAGGTTTTCTTTGTGTAGCATAAAATAGGGGAGTAAAGAGATATGACAGAGAAATCAGGGCTGTTGGCTCTCAACATGCATTTTGAGAATTGTAGTCTTTGTAGTTTAAGGTAACCATTTTAATACTGAGGACAAAACTTATTCTCCAGAAGCATTTCATGGGTCAAAAAGATGAACGTGGCTCCAACCAGAAGCAAGGAAGTGGTTACAAATCCACTACAAATGTTAAGGGCATGTTGGAATGAGGAAGGCTGAAAATAGGTCTCCTATGAAATATGGCTATATTTCAAATTTATCTCCAGCAGAGGTTGTAGAGTGATACAAACATATACGTGTTGTTTCTTTGTCTCACTCAGTTTTTTTGTAGATCAATCATGGAATACCCTTCATGCATAAATATATTCCTGCTAGCACTTTAGATATAGTTTTTTCCATTATTATTTTTCAATTCCTTCTTGTGCTACCTTTATATAGTCCTAGCCCCTTTTCACTGGGCTCCCAGGAATTAAATTGGTGCCGTCAGTTTTCCTTATTCACAGAAAGGAATAACTGCCTTTCATGACATTTTTATCATTTCACCACATCTCCCCATCAACACATCCCTACATGTATAAATATGAATATAAACAGCATATACAATTACCCTATCCTTTTTTATTATTATTATTATTATACAAGTGCCTGGAGATACCAGCCAAGAATAATGTCCTTTAGAGCTGTGATCTATGGGAATAGAGTCCTTGGCCATAAAGTCCTTGGTATCAACCCAATAAGATATGCAAGGTGTAGACAAGAAACTGAAGAGAAACAAAACCACAAGCATTTGTTCATTGCTAGTGTGCAGATAGGAAATGGATTTGTTAAAATCCTTTCTCTGCCACTTTCAGTCCAAATCATTACTAAGACTTTCACCCTTACCGAGAACAACCCTAAGCAGTTAAAACACTAGCTAAGATCAGAAGCTCAAGTTAGGAACATTTCAGAGAAAACACAATGCTAGCATAGACAATATTAAAAGGGAAAGATACCACTTTGACAATGTCCCAGAACAAAGAAATAAAGACAAAATCTTTGATAGCTATCTATAGCAGGATCCTGCAAAATTCTTCATTTAAGCAGGTAAGGACTTGGGGAGATGATACTACTCACTGGGTAGTGAATATCACCTTTCAGGTGATGACAACCGATCAAAGAAATAAAGCTTTGAAATTTTGGTTGGAAACAATCCTATTTGTAGCTAAACTATCACTATTCTAAGAGGGGTGATGAAGGGAAAAAACATCTTGATGTACAAGAGATTTTTGCTGCTTACTATGAACTGATGGCTTACACTAGCAAATAACATTTGCAGCTATTGGCAGAATTGCAAATTATTTGCAAAAAAGATTAAATATGGAACTGGTTGTTCCCATGCTATTATTCAATTCCCTCTATTGCTTCTTTTACATAACCTTGAATGTTTTCTGGAAATCATAAGCTCTCATCCAATATGTTGTTTGAAGATCACATTTGGGGACCCTGGTTCTCTGCATAATCACGCCACTTTTGCAAGGCCCCTGTGTAAGGTTGCCTGAAACAGATACAGGTTGCTGGGCTGAGCACCTCAGTAGCCTGAAAAGCCTGCTAATTCTTTCTACAGCCACTAGGAGGCCAAGAGTGCACAGACAAATAATGCACTTGCTATGGGTGCTGGCACAAGGCTACACACAAGGTGTCCAGCTTCAACAGGTCCAAACGAGCAACTGAAAGTGTGCTACACACATGCCAAGCTCCCTTATCCACCAGAGCACCCAGTTGCCTTAGGAAAAAACGACACAAAGCTTAACCTACTATTCCGTTAATAGTTAAACACTACAAAATAAGGACCTATGCTGCAGAACTACATGCATGGGATTTTTATATTACTATAAGCTTTGAGACACAGCTGCTAGGAACTTGGAAAGCATGATTTAGACAAATTTCATAATACAGAGAATTGTTCCGAAAAAGAACAGGTAAGAGCCCTCACTGAAAAGGGAAAGTCCAGGAGAGACTCTTTCAGAGGAAAAAAACAGGAAAAAAAAAAAAAAAAAAAAAGGAGCAAAGAGAAAGAGAATAACAAACTGAAACAACAACAGGTATGGGATTCTTTCTGTCAGTATTCCTGCATCTTTCCTGTTCACTTTTTGGTGAGTGACTTCAGCTGTCATTCTTGCATGAAAAGCTCTAATAGAAATAGCCAATTTAGTAAATCTGGGGCAAACTAGTGTCATACAGAAATCATCTGTCCTGGAAAAATTAATGAATGTACTTTTAATGGTGAAATGTGTGTAGTCAGGGAGACTTCATGGCAGTAGTAAAAAGGACTAGAATTTCAGCCAGTCGTTACAACTCAAATCCATCAAAAAACAGCCGGCTAACTCCAAGGACAGAGCTCTGGTCTGTTGACACCCATTTTTCAGAGAAATGAAAACCTGCATCTCCATCTAATTTGCACTAGTGAATATTAGTCAATACTGTGAAGGTAATATCCAAAGAAGCCTGTACTGGGAGGCTCTGTGACCATTCATTCAGTCCTCTGCCCTCCAGTCCTATCAACTGGTTTGTCTGTAGCAATGCTGTAGTTCAGTAGAGCCTGCAGGCCACTGAGAACTGGGGACACAAGTGAGAGATGTCCTCCAGCCCCAAGCACGTGAGATACTCCACAGGAACATACCACTGGGCTTCAAGCTGGCTGGACATCTGAGCTGAGCTCATAGTCTTCCTGAGCACTTCAGTCCTTAATACCAAATCCTTCACCTGCATTTCTGCCCTTTCCTGAACAGCATACGTACTTGTTAGGGAAGGGTCTACCTATAAATTGTTAGGGAAGGGTGTACCTGTAAAGTAAACTGCCCTGACAGGACACCTTGTGGTGCTGTAGAGTTGCCAAATCTCTGCATCAGGCTACTGCTTCTGCAGAACTTCAAACACTCTTTTAATGGGCAACTTGAGAAAACAAGGACAACCATCTACAGACAATCTCAGACTATACAGATTTGTTGAATGAATGCCATACTGAGTCAATACCTCAACTGTTTACCTTGAGAAGATGAAAATCAGATGAAACTCCTGAGGTTTTTGGCAGGTGGAACAATTCTCCCCACAAGGAATGGGTTCAGTGAGTTTGAATATGTATTCCTGAAATACAACAAAGGTACTCAATTAGTTTTGGAAAGTCAGTATCAATTTCTAAACTTCCACTGAGATACCATAAATAATGCTTTGCAAGCTTATTAATTTAATAGCTCTGATATTCATTCTGTTTCATCATGTGTTTCCTAGGCTTTTATTCATTTTGATTTGTTTTTTCCTCCCCAAATATTATTTTAAATAGCTTTCATGAAATTGCTGCATAATAAGTGTACCCTTTTGTTCTTATTCAAGGAAGCTCAGCAAAAGCATAACAAATAATAGAGCTGATAAAAGGGTACATGAAATGCATACCAAAATCCAGGAAGTTTATTCTCATATCAGCACCATTTAACTTCAAGCCAAGACACGTATCTCATCAGGCAGCATCTTACCAGGCTGTTGGACAATGGATTCAAGAGCCCAGTAAGTAGTGGAATTCTGATTTTACCCTCATCGACCCCTCCCGACTGTAAGTGTACAATATAGTAATGTATTATTTAGCCATCCAGCTCAGAGAGGTAAGAGGGCCATTTTATGGCTTTCAGCTTTGCTGGGTGAGCTAGAATTAAGATTAGTTGTTAACAAGAAAACAGAATACATAATAATCATGGTAGAGTCTAAAATAAATTATGACATTTATGCTCATGCACCTCTATTTTGGAGAGTGAATGTGACTGAACAAGACAATTATCTTTAATTAGGGGGGGTTAGGGTCATTCCATTAATTATGTCCATCACAGCTAGTTAACAATATTGACTAACAAGATAAGAAGCAGAATAACCATTCATCCCTGAACAGTTTTTTATAGATTTTGTGGTGAATTCCTACAACATATTTCAAAAGGAAAATAACAGAATCGGAGGTGCCATAATTCCAGCAAAGCAAGATTTCAAAAAGGCTATTCTGAAAAGCATTCCTGAATCAATCTGCTTTTGTTAATATGGAATAATTATTGAGCTAAATAAACATACAAGAGCATTCCATAAGTGTGCCTGACATACACAGGGAAAACAGTCTTTGATCCTTGAAGGAAAGGGATTCCAGGCCCAAACTTTGCAGGGCTGAAGACAAAGACAAGTTAAAATCTGATTGACTGCAAGTGTTTAAGAATGCAAATTTGCCACAAGGAGTCCTGAACTAGCATGGAAATGGTTGTCTAAAGAATGACAGTATATATGATCCCTGGTTTAACTCAAAAACAGTCAGAGCAATCAAATTGTGAATTATTTTGTCTTTGAGATTATGAAAGAGAAATACAGACATACATATGTTCCCTCTCTCTCACTCACATATACACACACACACACACTCGCTCCTCCACATGTTTTGCAATAGATGAGTTCTCAATCTGTGATATGTCCTACTATTTCCAAAATAAGTCCTTTTTTCCCCCCTGTTGGTTTGTTTTTTGTTTTTTTTTTTTTTAAATTATTTTATTTTACTGGGTTTTGGGGTTTTTAAAAATATATATCCTCTCATAACACAGTGATTGATCTCCAAATTTGGTGGAAAGGAACCAAAAGGATATCAAACATACGTGGTGCTTCTGAAACCCCAGAGCCAAACTGCAAATTGGAAACACACTCCTGGTTACTCCATCAACAAAAAAGAGATCCTTGATGTGCAATTCTACTTATCATCCCACTTAAGCCATTATCAGGCAGCTGAGATGAGACAACAATGAGTGAACATGTGCCTGATTGTTAGCATGTCAGACGTACATTATTAAAAACAGTAGGGGCAAGAAGAAAGATGAGAGGGAAGGCATTTACCTCTTTTGTTCAGATGCTGGAAAGCTTATTTGGGAAGAAAGGAGTTCTAGGATGCACTGACATTGATATAAGGACTTGATGCAATGAAGGCATCCAAACATCCTCTGTGTATTTTGGATAATGGAGTTTTCAAGTATCTTCCATTTTATATCAAAGGAATACATATGCTAAGCTCATCTGATTTAGAAACATGCTCTCTCACCTGAAAGACCTTCTCCTGTACCTCTATATTGTGTTTCTTTAATATTGTTTTGAGCCAAGGGACTATCCCACAATTAATACAAAAGCAGACTTATTCTGACTCTGTCTATAAAATACAAGTTCTTGGTCATGTTCAAAATCATCTTCTCATATTCACTACTTTAAAAAAGGAATGCAAAGTGTGATAGTCTTTAGGATATAAAGCAATCACCAATTGTTAATAATATTTAAATGGTTCTCTTAATGAAGACATTTAAGAAGCATTTAAATACACTGTTCACAGCAAAAATAAAGCTATGGTTGGGCTGACAATAACTGCTATCCTCATTTAGCAAAGAATTAGACCCTCTCAGAACAACTGCTTCAGACCAGAGATATAATAGAACAAATGCTAGTTGGGAAAAAAACCTTCTCTACTGGAAATACACAACTTTTGTTTGTTTGTTTTTTCCCATAATATGTTTGCTTTGGTAGGCTCAGACAGCTTCTTTAGGTAAGTTTTTAAACTAGCAAACATGTAAGTGCTTTACATGTAAACTTAAAAGAGTAAATCATGTGACCAAGAAAGAGATGTGCAACCTAAGACAAGCTAAGCTTGTAAAGCATTTTATATGGATTGTCAGAACTTAAAAAAAAAAAAAAAATCAGAACTGACCTCTGTCGAACATTGATACTGTTGTGTACCAGGAAATGCTGCAAGTCAAGGTTTGGCAGTAAGTTTCCCAACATACTAATTCTTTACTTATAAATGTAAACTTTAAAAAAAAAATCAGTAAAAGATGGACTATTATAAACATGTTGGACTGTGGACTTGTTGTAAGCACTTTAACAATGAAATGACATTTCAAGATCAGTGCTCTTGACAATGGTGCTGACAAAGTTTGCAAGTGCATCTGACCAGAGCATCTGAGAAGGTTCAAGAAGAGATACTCAATAGAGATGCTGCATGATAAAGAAAACTGAACAAATGAAAGTGTATCTAAATTGCACAACAATGCTACTAACCTTACAACATATGTCTTTTGACATTCAGCTGTATGTGAATCATATGTGTTCTACATGAAACACAAATCATCGCATACCCTTGACTTTGAATAAAAAACACAAGACAAAAATACAGATGCTTTCAAGAGTATAAGAAGGTTAAAAGATACCATCCCGGAGTTACCTTATTGGAATGACTCCTGTTGATATTAAAAAGCTATAGCTGAGACTAGGTATTAATTTACCCAAAAACTTAAGTTCATACAAAAAAGCAGTTTCACCAGTGAAGAACTGTGATCAGAGAAATGTTGTTCTCTGTGGTGAGTCCTGTGTACATCAAATGAGACTAGAGAGAATATCATCAGGATTGTGGGTGCTGATGAGAAAGGGGAAACGTTGCCAGAACATTGAGAACTTTTGGAATAATTCTAGGAGTTAATTGTAAAACTTGATTAAACCATGCTAATTTTTATTAATCTTAATGCTTTCAACATTACAAAGCACAAACCAAAACTTTATTTTTTCTCATGTTTTTTTGCTAAGCACAAAAAACTCAGTTTCTAACTAGATTACTTGAATGCCACAAAATATAAACTACAGTGTAACCACAGTGTTCTTAAATTCACAGTAGATCCCCCTCCTTCTTTGAATTTCCCGGGGCTGAATACACTAGTGTTGACTTTTGTGGTTGAAAACCGTAACATGTCTCCCTTTTTATTAGCTTATTTCTCCCCCTTTGCAATGCTTTTTGAAAGGATCTTTCTCTACTAAACCCTTGCATTCTTGTAGCTACCAAGTCTTTCATGTTTCTGTCAACAGAAAGAAGCTTTGAACAGGATCTAGCATAATTACATCAAGCTTTTTATTGTTATCACAATTTATATTTATTAAGGAACAGCAGACTTTGCAAGAGACTTTTGTTTTTACACAGAGGTGATACATTATATTCTAGCTATACAGCACAGGCAATGCTATTTCTGCCCACGTTGCAGCTGTCCTGCAAAAATAGAAATGAGTGGAATTTCTTCCTTTAGATCTGTTCAACAAGGATCACAGTTTTGACTGAGAAGTTGTGGCTCAGTAGGTACTTCTGCATCCCAAAAATAACATTTGTGCCTTCAGGTTTATTTGCAGATATGACAAAGCTTTTATTTGCAGATACTCAGAGCTCACGAGCTGTGAAAGAAGTCTCTTAGTTTCGTAGCGTAAGTGCACAAAAGTCAGTGCATTCCTGTACCAATGGGCAGGTCTCTGCCTCTGTGAAAATGTAGCTCTAATATCCAAAGAGGAATTAGAAGCAAACCAAAAGAAGAGATATTAAATAAATTCTACAGTGCGCCAGCCCTACAACCTGTCTCATGATACTTCTTCATAGATTAAGTAATAAACATCTACTTATCTGCAATTGCCAGGCTCTTTAGTTTCCAGTTATCAGGTCCTCTGTTTCTTCTGCCTCCCCTTCATGCTCCTTCAATGTCCCTCATGTGTTTCTTAATGGCTGTGGCACTTCACAAACAACACAGGAAGGTGACAAACTACAAAGTGCACCATCCTGCACTTATTCATCTAATCTGTTTCTTTGCGGAATAGCAGTACTGCCTCTATATGCTAAAGCAGAATTTGTCATATTTACTTCTGACTGCTAACATACTGTCTGGCTGGTCACTTCCCTGCTTCATTTGATTGCAACAGAAAAAAAAATTGTCAGGTGTAGCAGTTGGCTGCCTTAAATGACGTACCTAGGCAGTTCCAGTTCACAGCAAGTCACTATTACTGCACTGTCTACCCCTTAACAGGACCTGAAGTGAAAAGGTGGTTACATGGAAGAAGAACTGATACACCTTGATTAACATGGAAGTCAATGTGGTCAGCTTGCAAAGCTGCACAACTCATCTTTGTAGGACCATGCTGGCATTAGCTGAAACAGCAGGACCATAACAGAATTTTCTTGGGAGACCAAGCTGCACTGGGCCATCAGGACTCCCAGCTTCTTCATGGTACCAGAAAAAGCAGGAGCTGTAGTTGTTTGATAAGCTTTGTGAATGCTGCCACAACTTTAAAGGATGTGACTGTAAGCAATCAGGTAATCAAGGTACTTAAATACAAACCTGGAGTGTTGGCCCACATGTATCTCAAGGCAGCACATGATTTGTGAGCTCTGAAAGCCACAGATATAGGTCTCCTAATTCTTTGCTCTACATCTTCCCTAAGGGAAATAAAGGGATTCTGGTATTCTGAAACAGGGTTGTGAAGTGGGCATCCTTTACCTAGGAACTGACTGTATACAAAATGATAACCAGGGATATGCTACTTCCCATTTACTGAAGTCACTGGCCATTTTTAAAATCTGAGTCTTGCGCCTACAACTACCTTTGCCAGTGCATCTGAGCCAATCGGCATCAGCAGCAAGACAAAGGATCACATCTGTACATCAGAATACAGAATACGTCTGTAGGACATAATGACCAGGTTTGGAAGAAGATTCACATGATTCGTTCTCCTAGCTCTTTCAAGCAAGCAAAAGCTCAAATATATCAGGAGTCTCTAAGGGAGCTGCAGTTTGTTTTGTCACTGTTCATCAGCAACGTGACAGAACCCAGCAAATCGGCAAGAATGACAGAGTATTCTGATTGTAATATTTACATAATACATACTGCTTTGCAAAGAAATTGGTAAATATATTTTGATTAAGCAGAGCCTACATAATTTTTAACTTTCTAAACACTAATCAGTGCAGTTTCAGTATTTTTGTAAACACATCAGTTGTATTTTTGTCTATTTAAAGCTGCATTTATTGTTCTCTGCAGAACACTGGAAAGCAATTGTGCTTTCCTTCCTGCTTTACATAGATGAACAAGGTACCTGTGTAACTAGGTTGATTCACAGTAAAGCCATGACCCTTGCTGTCAACACAGTGAAGCCAAACATGCCCTTAGAGCTCTACTGCCAAACACCTCCCACCAGTATTGTGCAGCAATGAGGAACAGAATGACCCTCATTTGCCTTTCTACACCTTGGGTTAGATCAGACACAGAAGCCAAATAAAGGCAGCATACTCCATACCCAATTAAGGCATTTAGTCACTCAAATGCACAACTGCATTGACCCCAAGAAGATTATATTCCTTTTACCATGGCTCACAATTACATTAGCAATTGCCAAGAGAGAAATGAGAAAACACATATGCTTAGGAGATACACAGATAATTATATCACATATATTACATGTTACAGCTAGAGTCTGCCACAAAGCCACCAACTCTGTTATTACCTCTGACTTCTTTGTACCATGCTGAGAAGGAAGAGAGGCGTTAAGGATCTTCCTTGTCCCAAAATATCCTTAACCCAAATGATACCAACAAGGAAGACTGTGAAAGATCAAGGTGTCAGCTTGTTCTGAGACAGAAAAGTCAAATACCTTTTAGTGTTATGATTACTAATTTCTTTAAAGCACATTTACAAGATTTCCTCCTCTGCTTCAGACAATTGCAAGTCTTGCTTCCTCACAAAACCATGGTGACACCAGCAGTTCCTGATGAGATGTCATCTTCATCACTCCACCTCAGTCTTCCATTCTTAATCTTTATTTATGTGCCATTCTGAGTAACCATTTCAGAGCTTTTCTAAGACTGTGTGTGGTATGGCCAACATCACAAGTCTTTAGTCATGCTTCCAAAAGATCTACAGGCTTCTTAGCTATTTTTTAATTTTCATAAATTTAAGTGGGAGCTTGCAACATCTGTCTCTGGGCTTTTTATACTCTGAAAACATGTACGTGAGTTTTCAGGCTTTTTTCCAGCAATAATTTTTAAAAATAAATTTACTTCAATAAATTAAATAAAGCATACAAAAATAACTTGTAATTTAAGAGGAAAGTATAAGCAGTGAATTTTGATCATCCATGTTGCTCAGTCACAAAAGCATCAGCCCTATGAGATGCAAACAATGCTTCTTCAGCAATGCTATTCTCTCTGTGAATCAAAATGAACTCATTTGAAAAGGTTATCAGAATTTTATTTAATTAGTATTACTGATACCACAGACCAACACTATCACATACAAGTCATGTAGTTTAGAAGAATGATGATCTAATAGCGCTGATGTAGGGTTCACAAGGGAGCATGTTTAAGTCACCTAGAGCTGGTCAATAATTGTGATTTCATGGTACAAAAACTTGTGCCAATGTCAAGACACTTTGGGCTGAAGAATGGATGAGCTCTACTGAGATGTACATTCCCACAGTGGCAGTGCTTATTATTCTGTGATAGGCAATTTAAAACTAAATTTTAGTTACACAGCAGTATCTTTGAAGAAGATCTGCAAAGGCTTTTTAGGACTTTAAGGCTCCTTGAAATCTAAACAGCTTCTACATGCTCAGGTGGATCTAGGTAGCTGTAAACACAGCTGGCAGGGATTTGGTAGGCATAATTTAAATAAATTTGATAATGCAGTAGAATTGTTCTGAACATAAATGAACCCTCACTAAAAGACTGAGGTCCAAGAGAAACTTGTTCAGAAAAAAAGGAGAGTAAAAAAAAAAAACAAAAAACAAAAGAGAAATTAAATAATGGACTAAAACAATAACAGGAGTGGGACTGTGGCTAACAGTCAGAGTGACTAATCTGTGGAGAAATATTACATGTGAAAAGGTTCTCATAGAAATATTTCAGAACTGCTTCTTAAGCAGGCAGTACCATCAATACTCCTAAATGATAAGTTTGAATCACTATCTGTCTTTTCTCTTTTGTATCTCCTCTTGCCTGCAGTGAGTTAGGTGTGAACAGTTCCTGCTGTCCTGAGAGAAATTACTCCGCATTTGATATGATTTCTTATCCATAGATCAAATTTATGAACTTGAGCTGGCATTTTCAAATAAATCCAAGAATAAGCATCTAATTCCTCATGGGACTTTCCACAGAAACTTCAGAATATGATCTTTTCAAACTGCTGGATATATTCAAATCCACTTTAAAAGACGAAAGAAAAAAAGCAGCAATGTTCCTATTGCTTCATTATTTTTGCAAGAAATAATTTTTCCCAGCACTGATTCCATACCAAGTGCCAGATTTAACAGTGAAGACAGAACGCAGTAAGTTTCTTTTAGAGCTGATTTCAAAATTAGTAGGCAAAATTAAATATATAAACAAACCAAACTTCTAAAATAGATAAGAGAATGAAAATTGCCCTAATTCTGCTTTCATAGATAAAATATTTTGTGTGTGTGTGTTAGCTCAAAACTTGTTTTGTCATTTGTTTCTCATTAGTATTAAAAGAACATGAAACTTTAAACTTGAATTACACACAAAATTTACAACCAATGTGGGACTCTTATTCAGGATGATGTCTCAGCTTCAGAAATAAGAAATAAGTAGGTTTTGCAGAGAGGAAGATTCCATACATACTGAATGTGATGTCTTTGTTGTTATATTCACATTTCCCCCCTTCTGCTTTCACGATAAAGTACTAATTTTATGATATAGGCATAACAGGCATTCCGACAGCATTTTCTTCTGTCTGAAAAACCTTAAGTCATAGTAAATATTGACAATCATCACCATCTTGCATGTCTCTACCGGAGGGAAGAACAATCAACAGTTGACAAGACTGTGATACTGAAAAAAGTAAATTGTAAACCTGAATACATACTGAATCTGGAGACAAAGTGATGTGAAAGGGTAACAGCTCCGTACAACTAAGAAAAATCCCTTAATCTCTGTGGTTATGGAGAATGGCTAATAGTCTAGGTTTTGTTGGGTTTTTTTCCTCTTTTTTTCTTTCTTCTCAAGGAATCAAAGGGAAACTTATTTGAGGTAGCTTAACTTGGACTATAACAAAGTTTCAGAAGTTTAGACTTCTTGTTTGTTTACTCCACCAAGAAAATGTTTTCCACTTAAGCAGCAGATTCATCTAATTAAATTAATTTAATCCATTCTATATCCCTAAGGTAGAAAGCAACCACATTTTCATTTATTTATAGGTTATTGTTCCTACATTCTGAAACTAGTGGCAAAAAAATTGTAGTGGAATTAATTTTGAAGATGCATCTGATTTATGTTACCCCTTGCAGCAAAACCATCCCCTTTCCATGGTTAAGGCTGCTTCCCTGATACCTCCCATCTGCAAGGGAAAGTGACTACATTTTTTCCTATTTAAGGCAAAGTGTTGTTTCCAGCCATCTCTCACTTTTACATAATGGGATTATAAAAGAATTTTGTTACTGTCATGAATACTTCCCTTTTGAGGACTCTCATAAAATTTTGGATGTGTTTGCCTGTCTAAAAGACCACAATGTACTATAACTAAATTAATACAGGTAAAGATTTTATGTTCCTTTTAAAAAGGAAACAAAATATGTGCTGAGTTACACTCTAAAACTGGGTTAACATTATGCCAATTATAAATACTACTGCTCTGATTATTGACACAGGTAAAGGTAGTTCATTTGGATGTCCCACTGCTTTTCCTCACATCATTTAGATAATGCTCCTATCTCAGTTCCCTTTTATGTCACAGATTGCCTGTAGGAAAGTGTGAAGCCAATTTAGATGTTAGATTACCCTCAAATTATCACAAAAATCAAAATACAGTGTTAAAAGTTTAGAGCTGTTCTTTTTAAGGTTTCTAGCTAAGACCACTGCTTAAAACTAAAAAGATAAAACATCTTTTAGTTTGTGCACTGTTATTCATGGGTCTCCCAGAAAGTGCTATCTTAAGGTTTCAATTAATTCAGAATTAACTGAATAAATTAACAGGGCTTGAATTCTCTGTTACATCAATTCCAGCTTTAAGTAATTTCACCAAGTACAATTGTTTTAATCCCCCCCCAAATTTTCTCGAATAATCGACATAGAAAAGGGCATCCTTTTTATGTTTGTTTCAATTTATTACCCTTGGGGTGATGCTATATAATGGAAATCTTTAGACTCCCCTATTGAAAGTGACATTTTGTGTGGCCCTTGCTCATGGTCAAACAGATTGGTGGAACTTGACTTGAACTAATGGCTCTAATCATGTATTGAAAACTCATGGGCTTGTGTTGATGACTGTCAGTATCTTCTGCAAAATGAAGAAAAATTTCCCACTCACTTGCAACTGTTTTAATTTTGGTTATATGGTGTATCTTAAATTTCAGCTATAAACAACAGAGTTACAGCCACATTATAATTCATATGCAAAATATTTGCATTTTTCTATAAATGCGTTTCAAATTTCATCTTGTGCTCTTCAGTCTGGAGGGTATTTATATTGTCTACATCTCATTTTAAATTGAAAATATGCACATTTTCATTTTTACACAGCAGAGCTGTCTGCCTACACCAACATTCATGCTCAGATCAACTGAACTAATTTGTCAATTTACATCAAACTCATTATTTGTAGTTCATTTGTTTTAAAGCAATAGAACCGTTTTTTTTCAAATGTTTCTTAAAATATATTTTTTTTATAAAGTGACAATCCTATTCTTCAAGCCCCTAAATGATTTTACAGTAGTCTTTATTTGATGAAAATTTTGAAAAAGTTTCTTATATGTAATTAAACATTACATACCTCTACTGTTTTCCATGGAAAACCCCCACCTTTTTTAAAAAAATATTGCACTTCAGTTACATCCTCACTTCTAGCCAACTTTTCTCTCAACATGAACACTGATCACAATTCATTTCAGATACTCTGAAACAAATTAATAACAAGAATACGTTCAGATGCTGTTGGAGTTAATAACAGTTTACAGTATTGTGAAAGTTACGAAAACCTTCAGTTTGAAGCAATGACTGCATTATTTTTATGGCTTTTCAAAATGTGACATTGATGTTAATGATTTGGTTCCTAACAACAATGCTTTTGCACCTGTAAACTATGAAACAATCCTTGCTTTTAGAAGAATAACAACTAAAATACTGAAAAAGCATTGTTTAAAGTTGCCATATTCTTTCATACAGTTATTAGTCATTGCTAACAAGCATTCTTTCAACAATAAATTGACAATTACAACACAGAAATTAAATTATCTTCTTCCATCCAAAAGATCATCTATAATTCTGTGAATTTTTAAAAAGATATATTATTTCATTTTTTTTAAATGCAGACAAATACAGTTCGTTCAATCATTAGTTGATTCGCAGATATAGCTCACATACACTATCCTGTATTACTAAGTTATTATACAACTGGCAAAGGCTTTCTCTTATCAACTCTCTTGTCCAGTTGCCAAAGATATAACCAAATGAAATTACTTTAATTGTGTAACTCCAGTGCCTGTTGGAAAGAGCCACAGCAGCAGTTTCAGATGTGTGAACATTAAACAAAGATGCCAAATACGTTTTGTGATTTTGACAGGAAATAAAGTAGAAACAAGAGTCCAGAGGTGTGAACCAGTATGGTTTGCACTTTATCAATATTTTTCCTGTTAGAAATCATATATTAATAGTATGTATTTTACAGTTTTAGTCAAAATCTCTGAACAACTCCCCTCAGCTAGAAAAAACAAAGAAATGGGAATGTATATAGAAGAGATCCTACATTTTTTAACACTGGTCCAGCTCTTTTTACTCAGTCTAAAGGAGCTCCAAAGAACCCAAAAGGATCAAGTGATTACTCATTCATGAGAAGTTTGCAGGATCAAGACTTTCTTGATAAGCAATGCTTACTAAAAGCTCTTTCTTAAAAACATTTGCAACATCAGAATTTCCCGACAGAAAGACAGGAAGAGGATCCAAAATTGTTTTACTTATTAAAAAAAAAAAAAAAAAGAAAAAAGAAAAAAAAAAAAGGTGTAAGCGAATGTCTTAATTTCATGCCATCAACTTTTTCATTTACATTGTATGTTTTCTTACTTTTAGAAAACAAATAGGTCTTACCTGAGTAAAAAAGAGCATCCAAATAATTCAGCGGTGAGTAGACTCACTGGGTTAGACATCTTGCCAGATTTCTCCACTTGGGGTGCCAGGGGAGGGAAGAAGCTGAGTAGAGCTGAATCAAAATAGGGGCAAGAGAACTGACACATCACTGAGGCGGCCTTGGGATCCTGTCCTTTTCAGCACTCAGATTAGTGGCTTTGGATCAGAAACTCTGCAGAGGTGATGCATCTGCCAGAAATGCTTTTCAGGAAGTAATTTTGTTATCATTTCTCTCTCTCTCTCTGTAATAAAGTAAGATAATGGGAAGGACGCAATACAAACAGTCATCTCAGTTTTCTACAGTCTCAGGACTATGCCTAATCAGTATTGTCAGCCTTAGGCAAGCACAGATATTGAGACTGGCTTAAACTGAAACGCACTACAAAACAGTCCAAGACAAGAATTTTGTTTTTCTTGCTTTCAGTTTGATTTTACACTTGCAAGTCTTTCCCTGAAGACGGAAGTTTGCTTGTTTAAATAAAAGCAGAGACTTTTTCCACGTAGACACAGTGGACGCATTTTCCAGTAGATGCAGAAATATGGCTTTAAAGGGGGGAAAAAAAAATTCCCCACTAAATGCATATCACAGGAGTGGCAACAGCTATAATTCTTGTGCAGTAGTCTCTCTAAACGTCTTTGAATATTCCAGAGGGCAGGATATCATATCTGATATTCTGACATTTCTAGAAAGCAACCTTCACACTGCATATTTAAATTTGTTTTGAGAAGCAGTACAAGCTTCATCCTGTTTCAGTCTGCTGAGTAGTATTTCCAAAACAGAGGATGCAAAACAAAAAGGACATGTCAGTTTAGGTTCTTGTTCCCATACCTAAAATAGTGAAGATCTTCATCCTCATTTATGGGGTTTACCAAACATACGCCTGCCACTTGTTTTTCAACATCTCAGCTAGTGCTTTTTTCCAGTTGACAATGAGCCCTGCCCAGGATGATATCCACTCTTGCTAAAATACAGCAGGATGTGATCACAGTGCTCACTACACACTACCGCAACCAGCAATTCAGTCACAAGGAGCAGCTATCCTCCACCCAGACCGTGGTCCAGCATAACAGTGCCTGGAAAGCAGGCGGGCTAGGCATGTTACTGCCCGATGGAGGAGGTAACATTCCTGTGTGTCCTTGGAAGTCTCGTTTCATCACAGTGCAGAAGTAGCCGTGGTCTACAGCTCAGATTTTTTTTCTTTTAAACCAGCATTTGTTTTAGTTTCTGTCTCCTGTTTGAGTCAAGCCCATCCAAAGGGCAGTAAGTACTGAAATAACAGCAGTCCCCTCTGGATGAGGGTGGCAGTTAAGTAAGTTAAGTAAACTATCTTAACTGGATGCAAGAGCACAGAATGGACTCACTATCACAAGGGCTTCTGTGCTGTAGAGCCAGCAATTTTTCTGTAACACACAGTCTTCAATATCACATTGATATTTACAGAAGAGGGTTTGAAGACAGTACCTAAATTATTATCCAAATTTTAAAAAATATATTTAAAGCCAGATTTTTCTTGTACTTTCTTATTCTAACACATTACCCAAGAGATCACAACTGGAAGTGCAACAACCCAAAGTGCACAGAGCCTAAAGAATACATTCTAAAAAAGCTATAGATAGGTACACTAATGAAGGGATGGGGCAGCAGTTATTCGTAGGTGTTAGTCCTCTCATAAAGCAACCTTGAAGTGACCCAAGTTTATAGCTGTACCATTTGAAGAGTGTTTTACATTCCCAGAGCTAACCAGTATAAAAGAGGGGATGTGTAATGCAAATGAGAACCGAAGCCCCAGAGTTCTTCAGTATTATGGCTTTACATTTCTTGTTCCTTCTGTTTTTGAAATACAGCACGTATTATTATAGATAGTTATATGTGCATATTACAAGCAATTACTGGGCAAAGTGCTTTTCTTTGTCAAAGTCATTGGCAAAACTTACATTATCTTCAGAGCAAACAAGCTGAGATCAGATCCCTGTGTACACTGTGAAAGTGAAGCGTGCTGTAAAAAAAAGAAAATGGAAACCGCATTAATTTACAACATGTGCTCTTAAGAAACAAAGGAGCACAACTCAAAGATTCATACTAATACAATGAAATCTGACTTTCCTTCAAGGAACGTATTAAAAAGTTTACACATCAATCCTTGGCACTAAAATTTTGTAAAATAATTTATCTCAGCTGTAATCCATACTGTCATGGACTCTCTAAGGCTTATTGTCATGTTACTGAAACATGCTCATTGCCCAGAGCCTTACAGCATCTTTCTGCACCAAACAATTGACTGCAAGGAGGTCATTAGCAAATGCCGTAACACAAGGCACATGTGCCCCTATTTAATTTTTCTAGGAAGCTTTTACAGTTCCTGAGCAGCCTAAGAACATTTTTTGACCCTGCTGACCCAGGAGAAGTCATCTTGCAGCATCAGAGTGTAGTTTTTCAGTCTCTACAGTCTTTTTATTTAAGGTATAAATTATCACTTTCAGGGGTATACTGCAATCATAGATAGTAAAGATGACTTTACAGCTATCTCATTGGTTTGAAAACAGTGCTTCACTTAGAAAGTTTATAGCCCATTAAAACAGTATGTTTTTCCTTATATTATCCCTTCCTGTGCAGTACTAATTTCATTTTAACACTATGATTTGAACACCACACATACAATTAGTTTCTATCAAGAATGAAAGCTCTTTCACTCAAGGTCAAATTATACAAAGTCTATAAAGCAGGATGAACCAACTATTTCAGATCAAGTAAAACTAGTCAAAGCTCTATTGTTTCAGATTTTTTTTCTTAATTCTAAGAAAATTCTTATTTGAGGCAATCTATAAATTTAATACATTTTTATAAAACCCAGTTCATTTTTCTTCTATTAATGTTATTCCTCCACACTTAATGAAATTCAGTTTTAGCCAAATTAACAACAGCTATCTACATTGAAAATTAGAAAATATAGTGAAGCACTGTTTTAGAACTTCACCAAAGATCTCTCAGTTCAGGGAAATTAAACAGGAGTGACGTAACTAATGTGGCATAAAACACTCTAAGAGAATATTGGGAGGGTCTTTGTTTTGTTTTTAAATGTACACTACAACAAAATTTCAGGTAAACCCATACCCATGGTGACAGCAGACCTCTCTGGCTTATTCCATTTGCCATTTAGTCACTCATTTAGAAGAGTAAAGGTAGCTTTCCATGAAAGCATCTCATTTCTTATTTTAGAAGTCACTAAGTTCATAAATCACCACTGTGGTTCTAGAAAAGTCATTTGTGTATACATCATCCTACAGCGTTTAAATTTTCCTGAATGAACTGTGTGTCATCTCCAGTTTTAATATTTGTAATATATCACATCTTACCTGCGGCCCAGCAAGCTGAAAGACTTGATCGCTCTGTCTTCCTCTTGATACTTCTAATTAAGTTTTAAAGATACGTCTCTAACCTTGATGTTATCTTCCTGAGGAAGGAGAGTATATGCATAAGATACAAATTCATGTGGATAGATTCAGTACTTCAATAAATTTGGAGATAGAAGAAAAGTTTTTATAAGGCCAACAGATGTGGTTAGGAAAATTAGGCAGGTTTCTTCTGGTCTTTAATAGATGCAAGAGATTTAAAGGCAAATGTGAGACAAAAGAGCCAAGACAAATACAAGCTGGGACATTTCTGAGTAAAGTTAGAGTGAAGTAAAGCTATTTTGGATCTGTGAAGTAGAGGAGATTTTAGGAGAGGATAGTGGAGAAGGAAGGGAGAAGAGTAAGGGAAAAAAAAAAGGGGGGGAAAAGTTAGCATGCACAACGCAGGGATACTAGTGGGAGGAATGAAACAGGAGATTACAATGGACTCTAAACCCAGGCTGGATCAGTTGTACCAAATATCTGCCTCTATAGCACACTCGCTTAAAAAGGCACCTACCTGAATCTAGATGTGTTTATGTTTTAAGGGAAAGATATGCAAATAAAGTAAAAGTCTCTCCAAAACCAGGAAATAAAGAATATCATCTGTCACCCATCCTTAGAAAGCATTTTCTTCCTAGGGATAAACAAGTGAGATCTGTAGCATCTTCTGAATTAACAGTTTTTAATCATTTCCAGTGGATAGGAATGGAGAAAGGGTTTTTCAGTTCATTCCCAAAGTTCCCACCAGCTTTGGCTGAAGGAGACCAGCTGGGTATTGACGACTGGAGGACATCTGAGAAAAGATTATACATACATATCACTGAGCTCACTAAGACAGAGGATGTCCTACACTTATTATTATATTTTAAACCACACAGTAATTCTGGCTATTATTTAATACAGGGTATTATTATTTATGTGAAACAGTACCTTTGCCTGATACAGATCAGTTTCAAGATCCCTTCATTTCATTTCTGCTACAGCAAAGTCAGCTGTGTCTATGCCTTGTTATCCACATTTTTAAAACCATATCAGTTGTCCAAATAAGCAAGAGAAAGTTGAAGTACAAAATCTCCAGTCAATGGGTGTCCTATTTAGACCTGTTTTAGAGACTCACTTGCCATAATTGGAACTGAAGTTCTATTTTGTGGCAAATTTCAATGTTTGTTTTCAGTCTGCAATGAAATGAATGTTGAATTCAAACTTAAATCTGCAAATGAAAGAAGCTTGGTATTAGGCAGCACGGAATGCAGGTATTTGTCAGTGAATCACTAAATGCTTGAAATTGCTTAGCACCTCTCAGTATAAAAATTCAATTTTTGTCCTACTTCTCCTAACAAAAGGAGCAGTTCATTTGATGGAATGCTTTCTTATGCTACCTCGTGTCAAAAGGTGCTACAGTTGTGTTTTCATACATTTTGGAGAAGGACTGCACAGGTAACTTTAAACCAGCTGAAGGACCCTCTCATGTTTTTCCTTTCCTGCTGAGCTAACACAGTTCCCTCTGCAGCAAATTGGAACAGCAAATGCATCTGCCTGGGAAAATTTTTTTTGCTTTTTTTTTTTTTTATTAAAGGAGAAAAGGAAGGCAAGTGGAGGAAAGCATAAGTGAACAGTATCAGTAAATAAGTGCTCTCAGAAAAAGGTGTTTAGCTACATTTCAGAGTAAGTATTCAATTTTATAAATTAACATTTAAATATTAGGTGGTTACAGGTGTGTCATTCTAGTCACTGCAGAACCACATCTAACATTTAATCAGCCTAGCAAGTCAAAGATTTTAAATGGAGCAGAGTTATGCACTACCTGAATGCAGACACCACCTTCCATTTAGTACCTATAAAATCAGCACCATCAATTTCCAATGCATTAGGAGCTTCCTGGTTTCTGTTTCCCCTTTCTGAACCTTTGGAATAAAGCCTGAATTCCTATAGCTGAATAACTACCTAAAGATCTCAGGAACAGACTAGAAAGCTGAATTAAACTGATTCTTACGTGCCAAAACAGAGGCCTATGGTGATGCTCCAGATTATTTTTTTTTGTGACTATCATAGCAACTCTGATAGTTTCTTCTTTCAAGCATCCTTTTAATATATTATTTCAAAACTGTTAATTTGTCTCCTGCCTTTCATAAGAATAAATTATCAGCAACTTCCAGAGGTAGAATGAGTTGGAAAAACATTAAATTAGACAATAAAAATTATCTATGTTTCAAGACTATTTTCACTTCTTATTTCATCTTTACTTTCTTTCAGCAGCCTCAGATGAAAGCATGACCATAGGATAACATATATATAACAGTCCATTTGTTAACTGCACTATTGGTCTGCCAGAAGTCAGCACATACAACAGAAATATTCAGTGTAGTAACGGTTGTTTTGAGATTTCAAGTAATCCACGTAAAACCAGTATCAAGAGCTTGGCTATTTCCCCTTTTAAACACAGAAGAATACATTGAGGTATCTATGATTTTGCTTTATTCTCATTATGGAAAACATTCTTGAGCATATGCTTGGTATAGAAGTAGCAGCTACAAGTGATAAAATTTAGCAGTAATTACGTGCAAGTTAAATTCAATTGAGATACAGTGGATTTTCAACAGGAAAACACCTTCCAGGTTTCCCCATTGGCTCAGGCACTGAGAAAAAGAATATAAAAAAGCCTTGCTCTTCTGTGATACACAGCACACGTAAATCACATAAATTCATAACAGTGATCTGTAAAACCCCAACCTATGCTATATTTTGGTGGCTATAGCATCAGCTTTACCACTGCATCCAAAAACCTAAATGGGACCAGGTCCCTGTAGGTCTACGCACAGTGTAAATTCATAATACAAAGCACATATTATGTAGCACAAGCTGAACTGCTCGCCAAGTCCAAATGAGTTAGCTTTTCTAAAACTTTATGAAGCATGTACTTGGAGGTGGAAAAACATACCAAAATTAAAGAAGAAGGAATTAGGAGAATGGGACCATATAGATGCACTGTGATCTGCCATGGGGCTCGCCTAATCTACCAGCAGGCCTCTTTCTCTGCACAGGGTCCTCACCCCTGTGTTCACTACTGGTAATTGCACAATGTTCCCCACTGATTTAACATTCTCTGAAGTGAATCCCAGCACCTTGCAGCCCTGTCTGATGGTCCTACATCATCTCGCTCTCCTGCTCGTGGTTATCAGCCTGTGTGTGCATTTCACATTCCATTTAAAGATATAATATTTAAATGTTTTCTTCTACACCTTTCCAGCATGACATTTCCTTCCCACAATGTAAAGCCAATGCATGAGTGTTATTTCACCTTACCCTGTAAAGGAAACATAGCATGCACATTACCCAATAGAATACACACCTGCAATAGCAAAATATAACATTTCATTAAGTGTAAAGTTACAGGTCCCGTTCTCCAGAGTTAATGTATGCAGTGAAGATTCTTTTCTACCTATACTGAAGATAAATAACACAAATGTGTTTTGGGAAGTATGAAAATTTAGACACATGTGTTCTTTTGTATGTTTGCTTCCTTTTACACATACCTGGGCTTAGGTCCTTGGAAGCCATTGTGTACTTACCCAGTCAGTCAACAAGAATGATAAAATACGACTTATCTGATTAACCACAAGTATGCACTATGGTTTAAATTCAGAATATTCATGATCAATCAACTCAGTAAATTCTATCTGGGAAAAGCTGTTAATAAAAAATATTTGAAGAGATGAGCTCAAGGAAATTGTGATCTGTTTGTGGTTATCCCATAAGTAGAAAAGAGGGACTAAAATCATTCAATATGCTATCCCGCCGGATTATTTGCTCTGCTCCACTGAACACCCATAAGCACATTCAACTATTAAATTAGCACTGCTAAGCTGTGCTATTTGTGTTGGCTATTTTTATACACAGCAGGCAATAATCATTGCTTAATGAGAGACTAGGCTTTAACACCAGGTGTGATTTTGTCATTAGGAGATCTATTTTTCTACTTTTCGTAGTTTTCATCCCCACCAGTACCGCCTATTTCTGTCCCAAGGGTTGCATGTTGAATGCCGATTCCAAGCTCAGCATGGCGCACGGTACTCGATTTGCACTGATTGTCGTAGGTTGTAACACGCGGTGTTCTGTGAAGATGTGCAACGAAAGTGTGATTTTTGTTATGTTCCTTGCATTAGAGATCACTTCTAATTTTCAGCCTCTTTTATTATACTTCAGCTGTTTCCTTTGCATAGAAAAGCAAAGCTCTGTTTAAAATGTTGTTTTCTCAAAAATCCACCTGTAATAATGACAGAAATGTATTCACAGTATTTACTTTCAGAACACTACACAAGAGAAACAAATATTTTTTCCTATACTAATGACAAATGTTCAGCATATAAAAAGCTTAATTACATGCTATAAATGGCTGACTTTCTGCTTTGCTATTCAGCTATTCAACCAGAAAGAATGTTGTAAAATCTTAAGAACAAAAATCAAGAAAGAAAAAAACATAACTTCTGCACACTTTACAAGAGAAAACAGTTTTGGGAGAGCTGCAAATGGACATAAACTTCTGCTACAAGCATTTTTGGGCAAAAGGCAAATAAACAAACAAAACTAGACATGACTGTGTGTGCCAGATATTTTTTTAGACTTAATGAACTTAAGTACAACCAGATCAAGAAAAAACATGCATTCTTTCTCCCAACATAACACAAGCAGATCCAGTTCCTTTTACTTGAGATTTTTAGTCCAACCTGGAGCAAATACATAACAGAAATGTAAGTATTCACTTTTATAAAACCCCATTACCAAAGACAAATATGAAGCAATTTGGGAATATAATTTCACCTGTAGATTACAACTTTCAAACTAGAGTAACGGTTCTGTAGAATTGACATCAGCTTTAGCTGTGACAAATAGATATATTTTTAAAAAATATGTATTTGAATTGAAAAATCTGTCAGAAAGTTAAAGATGAAAGAAGTCAAGGATGTGGAAATACCCACATACTTACAAAACTTCTCTTGGTTTTTGGGACACCAGAGGATAACTTTGACTGTAAATAGGGAACTTCAAAAACATTGAAAATGGAATTCCAAAGCATATGTATAACTTGAATGTTTGAAAACACTACTCTAAAAAAGTCAAATGTAGTTTGAACTAGCAGCTTCTGTACTTTGCCTCAGTTTCCATCTTTAAGCTGATGATAGTATCGCTTGACTATTGCCAGGTTGCAGAGTAATCACATTTTTATATGTCCTGTGATACTCACAAACATCATGGAAACATTAAAGAAACCAGAACTAGTATTTTCTGTCTTCCATGGACCAAACTTTTCTTTTCTTCTGGTTGTGGTTTTGTTTTGTTTCTTTAAAGTGGCATTTGTTACTGTTGTAACAAAAAGTTAATGATTCTCCTGGCTTCCTGCAGTCAGTTTGAGACAAGTACTGACAACCTTAGAAATGTGAGAAAACTTACAAATAGCTCTGTAGTAATTATTTTATCCAAAATTTATTAAGATTGGTTAGGGTGCCTATGACTGTTACTGTGGTTTGCTAAGTAGTGTTTGCAAGGTGTGATGGTACAGAAGCCCCAAGTTCTGAATTTGAAATCCCTGGTGACAATTTGGTCTCATTCTGCTCTGTGTATCTTCCTGATCTTATGGAAACTAGATGGTCTTTGTTCCAATTAACATCAGAATCTGTACCTGAATAAGTAGTTTTCCTAGTTTCCAAATGTAAAACAAGACAAACTACTACACCAGTATTACATCAAGAAACCTCAACTTTATCAATTTGTTTTCACAACATACTCTGGTTTACTCTCATAACTGAAGCACTATGAATTTATCATTTTATTGCACACATAAGTGTGATGTGAAATTAGTAATTATCATCCATGTAGCTCTTAAAACCTATAGTGAGCTATGTAGAAATAATATTAACAGTCATTTAAATTAACTGTCTTGTTGTGCAACCAAAATTTCACAGCATTCAGAAACAGCAAGTGGAAACAAGATCTCAGGCCAAAAAGAGAAAAGTAATCATATGATTGAAAAATATTTGCTACATGACATTGCAGCATACAAGTTCCTATTCTATCCCCCAGAGCCACATTTTTAAAGTTTGTTTTTACCTCCTAAGTCTTCAGGAAACCAGAGAATTTCTGTAGAGGTACACATATATTGCATACATTTTGCACCAGGTGGGGGAAAAAACAACACATTTTGCTTTTTCCCAGCAGCATAAATCATTAAAATCTTTGTGCTATGCTAACAGCACACACTCACCCGCCCAGATAACTGTCACTACTGCAAAGATCCAACAGTGCTTACCACATGGATCACTGCACACCCTGCTGTACACTGTTCCTGCAGATCAGTCTGTTGTCCAGCTAAAGATTCAAGTAAAGTCAGATTTGTTAAGAAAATAGTCGTATTTCTCTTCTATGTATTGACATTTATTCTGTGTAGCACATGGCAGTATATGAATATAGCCCCTTTTGATAAATGGTGTCTCAATGCATAAAGGATTGCTCTCTACCACACTTTTACCTGCTCATCCAAATTGTACCTATGGCTTACTGACAATGCCTTCTACTACTATGCATAAATCACCCAGGTGATAGTGAAGAAATGTGTCTGTGTCAAAAATAAGGCATCTCTTCAGCAAAATATTATGGACCTTAACTTATCTGTAAAAATTAAAACAAGCAAAATAACCAGATCCTCACTTTAAACTGTACTTTTTTCAGGTCTGCACAAAGAAATGACTCATCAGAAGAAACTCATCACCTGGCTTCAGTTTGATTTAGGGGGCACTTTTTTTGTTTATTCTTCTGCCCAGAGACATGTTGGAACCTCCATTCTTAGATATTTGGAGGCTCAGCTAGCAAAGCCATGGCTGAGCTAAACTACCATTGGTGACCGTCCTTCATTGAGCTTATGGGTGGACATTCATAGGTCCCTTCCAGCCAACGATTTTTGTGATTCTGCATTATGAAATCTGAGTTTCATACGTGAACAGGAAGTTAACACCACAATTCTTATGCTCACTTTTCCAGTGCAGCATGATTTTCCTGTCTAAACACCCTTGTCCATACTAGGATTTCTCTTTTTGTGCTTGTCAAAGCCACCTTTGTACAAACATTAAGATACTCCCAATCCCTTCACCAACAGCCTGATCCTGGCCTTACTCAAATTACTCAGAAATGAAGCGGAGTTGCTAGGCTGGACCCCTATTGATGATTACTACTTAAATTCAACTGCCAAATCAGTTTTGTTTCTCTACCATTAATATAGCCTTAGTATCAAGCATACATATCTGGATATCTGTGCATCCCTTATGGACGGGATGCACAGATGTAGTAGCAGGCGATGTACAAACATGCAACGAAAAGATGACCCTTTGGCATTTTCTCAGAAATTCCTCAAGTATGAGATTTCTTGAGGGGAAAAAAAAAAAAAAAAGAAAAAAGATTGCATCACATATTTTTAACGAAAATATTTACTGAACTGCCATGAGTAACAGCATTACAAAAGTTGAGGGAGGGACAAAAAATGCATAAGCTTAAAGATTTTTCTCATTTTTTAAGACGAACTCAGCAGAGGGAAACTGTAACAGAAGTGAGTGAATGCAGAATAACCAGGATGGTCTGACCTTTAGAAGCTCAGAGTATTTAAAGCGTGGCAGTTGCATTGATTTCCTATGTCTACCATACTGTATTTCTCCTACACTGACAAACAGGAGACTGGAATGATGCATGAGAGCCACTATTTGCATGTTAAGCTTATTGTCTTTCTCTGCTACCGCTTCTGTCAGTAATGCTTGACAAAGATCTTTTCACAACGTATTCTCCTTATTGTGTTCTCCATGTGAAAGATTAAATACAGCAGATATATTTATCCATACATGTACTTTCTCTGTCTTTAAAACATTCTAGTTTTAATGCTTTAGCTATGAAAATTGAGGAAACTAGTGTCTACAATTTTAAGAAAAATAATGTGACTCATTCTGTGCTGATGCATCTTACTCTGTCAACATTCCTTTTCTTTGCGCTGGAGAACCAGTTCTTGATTTTCTCCTCCCTGTGATAAAGCATTGGTTTTCTTCATGAGAATTAATTTGTGAATAGGCTCTTCCTTTTTTCCCTTTGTCTTTTTGCTCTTGTTCCAGTAGGACATACTACAACAGTTATGATAGCACCAGCCAGGCAATCTCTTCCAGTATAAAAGGTGGAGGGTAACATCACGTAGGGATTGTAAAATGCTTCAAAAATTAAAAGCTGCAGGGCTTCTCTAATCAGATAAGTCTACAGATGTAACCTACTGTAGATACTAAACATTACAACATCTCTGTGAGCTAAACTACTGGTACTGTCCCCATACCATATGCAAGTCATCACAGAGGGGGACTGCACCCAAATTGCAGGAGTCATCGACTTGGCTAAGGCAATATGAACTACTTGACACAGGACCACAGGGACTGGGGGCATAGCTGTTCCTTGCAACACTGACAGAAAGCATTTGAAGACCATGGAATGGTGGCAGGGTGATTCATTCCACATGCACAGGCATGTCTGGAGCCATCACTCCCAGGCTCAGAGGCAGGCTGCCAGAGTAACGGAGAATTCTCTGCCGGCTTTCTGGATTTTTCTTACAACAGGCAGTAGAAAACATTTTTCTGAGGTGGCTGTTGCCCACATGGCTGTGGGGGTCTGTGACTATGGAGTAGACTTGACTTGCTCCCTGACTCCATAAGAATTCTTTGACTCGTATAACATGTCTTTATTTTCATGTTGCCAGTATCATATGTTCACAGCCATTAGGTTTGACTCCATATCTTCTCCTTAACCATCACCAAGAAGGACAAAAATTTTACCTTCTACAGCAAGCTTTTGTAACGGCAGCCCAACAGCATGTTGATGGAAGTTACGCAAATGTCCAAATATATGGTTTATTGTACTTGTTTCTTCATAGGACTGGAACACTATATCTTTTCCACGTACCACATTTTCAATTTTTTCCTAATTTTCCTTTCAGTGCCAGTTTTCTTCACAAGCATCCTCATTTTCCTACTTATATGAAATTAAGCATCCATGTGTCTTATAAGCTTGTCGCATAGTATCATTTGTACAGTGCTAAAAATCCTGTCTGAAAACAGTGTACAAGTTTCACTCCATTTCTTGTTGCTGAATTTCATTTCTTGAACTGCTACTTGTATTAACATTCTGAGCATTTGAAACTACCTAACTGGTTAATATCTAGTGCTACTGTCTGTTATCTGAAATATCTAAGGCACCACAAAGAGCTAGTAAAGATTAAAAAAAATTCCCATAGCAAACTGTTCTACATTAAAGCAACTGTAAATTAAATAATCAAATGCTCTACCTCATTAAGTTCTGCATAGAATTAATTTTATAACTTAAAAATTTATTCTTTCTGCAAGATATAAAAGTAAAGCAATAGAAACTATAAGCATGTTACACATCTGATTGTAACAATGGTGCTCAGCTGCCTAAACATATGCATCTAATGCCATTTTAATTCCCTAAGGTAAGACATGCCTATTGGGACAACGTGCGTGGTTGAGGCTCTCCACCCTCTGTAGCAGCCCTTGAAGTCCAGATGTAATTGTGTAGTACTTCTAAGGCAATGCCAGACCAATGTGATTTGCCAGCTGAATCACTCCCTAAAAATCTAATTGCTTTTAAGAGTATAATCAATAATGTTACAATTTGGAAACAATATTCTACAAACATAATTAACATTTCAAAATTTCAACATTTTAACCTATCTTATAACAGAAAACAACTGAAACCTCTCAATATTCCTTTATGGAACAACAATCCCAAATCTGACACTCCCTGTCACTATATTTATATTATTATATTGCCTAAGATACTGCTCAAGATTAACGAAGCATAGAATGTAGACTGAGATTCCCATCTCTGTCACCAAATAATTCCTTTTTAAATCACTCATTACAAAATGCTTAAAACTCTTATGCTGAATCCTCATCTTTCACTCATTTGACATTATAATTCACAAAGATTTATGTTAATTAAAAATGATTACATATTCATAGATTTGTAGTGTCAGAGCTGCAAAGAAACTTCCGAAGCTATTTGAAGAGAACACTAATTTCTCTGACTTCTGTGTCCATTGCACATTACTTTCTTTTTTGACAACATTAGGATTTTTTAATGATTATGATAAGCTACCATTAATTAGTGACATTTGTGGTTTTATTCAACCAGCTTAACTCAGTCTGACTACTAAAAAAGTTACAGACAGGAAGTAATTTCAAATTTGGCTTTAAAGTTGGATGAAGACATAGCTTAACAGGACTATCAACTCCTGTATTCATTGTGTCTCAATAAAATTTAACTAATTGAATAAAAAGATTAAAAATCTTAGTTTGAATTACTCCCGATCCCCAAATAATGTCCACCTAATGCTAATTATTTGAACTTTAGGTTTCCAGTTTCCTGCTGAGCCAGATCATGACTTTGGATAGCATAAAAACAATAGCAGCAGAACTGAAGTCACTGAAGTAGAAAAAGTATGAGATCAGAATCAGCCCATTTATGTAGAAATGTTAAAAAGAAACTTTCACTTTAAGAAGCCTTTCATTGCTCCCAGGAACAAACAATAAGTCATTACCAGGGACAGCAATAAAACAAAAACCTGAATCCATTTACATTTTACAGAAAAACAACTTACTATTAAGCATTGCATAAAATATTCACACTGCCTCTCTAAAGCACAAGTTTATTCAAGATCATGCAAAACCCATCTTAAGGACTGATGTATTGAAGCACTAGAATTTATTTTATATAAATCTGTTGGTTTTAAGATGGATTTTACCAGTGCGCTAACATGACTAATGGTTAGGTTCTAACTAGATAGCCTATGAACAGAGACAGGTTTGAGCTTCCTCCCAGAAACACTGTGAGGAATACATTGTACATAAATTTCCTATGCTTAACAGCCCTTAAGATCTCAAAAAAGATACAGGGATTCTAGGCTATGTGAATCACTAATGATCAATTGCACTATAAGTGAGAACTTCATTGTTATTTTTGATTCTTCATTGTTTAGATTAATGTGGATTAAAATCTTGTTAAATCTTCTTATGCATTTGTTAGGTTTCCAGTAAGTGGAAAATTCTCACTGGCATTACACTAATGAAGCACACTTAAAGTCAGCTGGTATAAATTGTGAATGTGGCACATAATGATTTGACTCAAATACATCACAAGACTTAAATTCAGGGAAAATTCCATAATAGCCCTTTCTAAATTTTTAATCAATTTATTCCAAGCCATTTTTCCTTTCAATTGTTAAGTTGCAGCTTAATTAAAAAGGATCAAGTTTTCATTAGTTTTTGAAAGCTTTTCCACAAACAGGGATTTTATACAAACAAGTCAAGTCTTGTTGCCTTCTTCCTTCTTAGTAAAATTCATACAGACTCACATTACTTTCCATCAAGTAAAATTGTCACAATAACGGCTCTGTGCTTCTTTCTTTTTGATCATAACTAGTAGGTTTGTTGATTGTTGGCTTTTTGTGTTTTGTTTTTTGTTGTTTTTTTTTTTTTTTTTACCAGAAACACTGTTTATATATTAAAAAAAAAATCTGTGTAATTTGATTTACTTCTAAAGCAAGGACCAATTAGTAAAAACAGAATAAAGTAGGGATACAGACAAGTAGTCTCAGTCACAAAAATAACCCTACAGTCATGAAGGAAAAAAAAAAAAAAACAACACCACTGAAATCATATGTGTGCTTACAATATAACGTGCTGTTTGTAAGCCAGCATACATCTTTTACATGGCAGAGATGTTTATAGCTAAATGCTGACATGTTGCCTAACAGCAGCAGCAAAATGATGGAGATAATGAAGAAAACTAGACGTAGTCATTATTTTTTTCTATTTATGCCAGGAAAACTTGACTAATTCCCTTGAGAAATGAGAGTCATAGGCTATATCTACACCACAGTCAGAAGCATGACTGCAGCAAACATATCCTTACTCAGGATAAATTGAAGATATCTAGCTCAGGTATTAACAAGAGAAAAAAAGCACCACATTAATACATGGCCTAATTATCCTGAGTCCTGGCTGGAACCTTCTTACTGATACGTGTACTGACTAACTGGATTAAAGCAAGGCTTAAGTGTTTTCCCCATCCCATCAAAACCAGCAGGGCTACTTTAAATTAGAATCCCACTCTGAACTAGAAATAGCTTTTCAGTGCTAAATATTAAAATATTCTGGCCAGGTTGCTCAGCTCTAACTGTTGCCTCCGCCTGCAAGAAAGTCTACTCAGCTGGAGAGCAAAGTACAAGCATCAGGGCCTGGAGGCTAACAATACCAAATGAGGTAAACTGTCAGAGCCCTGGGCTCGTCCCACTTGTGATTCTTTTTCCCTAGAAGTGCGAGGGGAAAGGACAACCACATCGCAGCTGCACATCATCTGTCCCAGCAAACACAGCAGATGAGAATTTGCCCTTGTAGCAAGTGAAATACAACAGTCTTTACGCAGGCTCTCAATTAAATTATCTCATTATAAAACTGGTGATCATAGCTCCTTACAGTAAGTGTTCCTCTATAGTTTTCAAATCTGAATTTAAATATAAAAATAACAACATACCTTTACAACAGAATAGAAGCCTGCTTATCATCTTAAAGGGAGCCTGCAGTTGTATCTGCTCAAGTGAATATCACCAACAATTTGGTATCATGCAACTTCATAAATCACTTAAGGCTAAGAGAGGCCTGTGCTTGTCCTTTAGGCAGATAATGCAGAAATGTCAATATTGAAAATCTGGACATCCTTATTTAAGTGTGGTGATGGAAAATTATGTATCTCCTCACCTACTTCATTTTCCTGGTAGATGACCATCTCAAAGGAAAACTTGCTTACTCTACTCTCTCTCAGACTCCTCCCAAATCACAAAATCAAAACCAGTCTTCTTGAGAAGAAGGACAACTTCAGCTGACCTAATCTATTTTTGTCTGGAATGGGAATAATATTCTTCATGAAGGAAGACTTAACCTGTCATTCAGCAGGTGAGCTTTCATATGACTAGGAACTAAAATTCTGTCACTAAATGGCTAGAATACATGGCTGGAAACAAAAAGTGACCCTGTTTACATTAGCATGCTTGAACTGCCAGCAGGTTTTTTCAATTAATACTGTCACTTTGCCAAACACTCATGAAATTTGGCAGAAAACGTTCGTTCACCAATCCCATGTGAAATTTGTCCCTGGAAAACACAATGCTTAATAATAGTCATGACAGAAAAATGCTAAAATACACAAGAGTCTGCAGGAATTCTCAGCATTGATCAATGATAGCCAGCAGAAAATAAAGCAGAGATGGTATAAACTGTTAAGCATATTAAGCTCAAAATGAGATTACTTTAGAGATCTAGTAAATTTAGAGTATCATAAAGCAGAAAGAGCATGCAAATAGGCACTGATTTTCTTGCTTGTTAAACATTGAACTAGTTTTTCTAGTTTACCAAGCTGGAAAACATTCTGTTTTCCACCTCAGGAGTCCTAAGAGATAAAGTTAGTGGTCAATTACCCTACCCCTACCTCCTCACCAACACAACACCCTCCTGCCCCCCCCCCCCCCCCCCAAATCGTCAAAAAGCAAACACCAAATAAAATATTTAGCAAATGACCCTGTCTTCAAAGAAAATTTTGACAAGGAAAAGAAGTAAAAGAAGGATGAGAGGCCCAGACAAGTGTGGGATGACTGCGGTATATGAAACACCACTAGTACGTTCTGATAGCCAGAGCATTTCACTCTAATAATGTTGAGAAAACAAAATTTAAGAAGTGACATCCAGTAAATACATAATCAGAGAATTCTTAAGTGATTTGGGATTTGGAAGGCAGCTACTTAAGGAATAAGTTAACTGTTTATGTAGTTGAGTTAAAAATACGTTAAGAAGAGGGTGTAGAATGACTTGTTAGATGTCTTTGATAATAATCCAGCAGGTACCACACAAATAGTTTTGTTAGTATTGGCAACACTAAATAAACCCTGAGGAGAAGTATGATTGGAAAAAGCAAACCTTGTGGTGTAAAATAAACATGTATGTCAAAATCGAGTACCAAGTTCACTCAGATTCCTGACAGAAGTCTATAGCAATGAATTGGCAGCCTTACTGTTTATACTGCTCTAACTCATGTGTTACTTTAAAGGAAATTTTCTTTAGCTAATGCTGAGACCTTGAGGCAGAAAGGTCTCCATCTTACTGACATTCAGCTGTAGAAAAAGTGGCAGCTCATCCATTGTATATCTCATCCCATCCTATATTCCACCACCAAGGTCTAGGTGATAAAACAGATTATGATTCACCAAAGCAAGCGTTTGTCCTTTTATTTCCTGTAGCTGATTTAGACTGTAAAAACGCAAACAGGAGAAAAAACTTGAACACAGGGTTCAGAATTCTAATTTTAAAATATACTAGAAATACAAAAAAGTAGTAACTCCCAGTGAGACAAAACTGTGAATTTATATGCCAGCCTTCGCTAACTAATCCATACCAAGGGGATCCATACCTTCACTAACTAACCCATACCATCAGGGGCAACTGCTGAAGGTAAGGAAGGAAGGAACACGTTCTTGCTTTCAGCCTTAACACAGACTTAAATTTTTTCAGTCTTGTCCTGATTCAGATTTTCAGAAATCTTCTCCTGATAAATGTGCTTCGTGTTATTCACGTACTAATTACAGACTTTGGAGGTTTTTTAAATGATGGAGGGATTCCTTTATAAACTAGTGTAAATGCTAAGGATTTTACAATATTTGCTGGGATTTCTGAATGAAAGCATATCTCAGATACAGAAATAAAACAGACATTTGTGACAGGTTGCATGAGCCAAGGCTATGTGAGATGAGGAAAGTATTTCCACTGGCTTCAGTAGAACTAGATTTAGCCAAATCAGAGAAAAAAAAAAAAAAATCACAAAGTCAAGCAAGCTGCCTTCTCATCTCCTGCTGTGAAGGCAGGCAAAGATCAGTGTGACAAATAGTATCCTTCCTAATACAGTTGTTATGTCTGGTAGGTGACTCACTCTCTCTCTTCTAAGCCATACAAGTAATGCCAGTAAAAATTATTGACTAAACCACATCTGTGAAGACTTGGATGTCAATAGTATTGAAAGGAAATTAAAAAAAAGATACCCATGTAGCCCTTGATGGTTGCGAGCAATTTTTCTGGATCAAAATTACATATAGTTGTGGTATGGTTTGCATCCAGGATGTGGTTGAGCTGTGTCTGGAAACCTAAATTAAAAAGACAGTCTAAGAGCACCCAACAAAATTTGAGCATATTAAAAGTACTATATGTTCAACAGAATGAATTTTTCCTAGTTAGTGTTACTGACTTCTTTTACCAAGAAGATCTATCTGCATTGCATGAGTGTGATTTACATTCAGAAATTTCTGATTAGATGTGTATCTCATGCTCTTGACTGTTACAAATTCTTAAAATATTTGGTAGTCTGTATGAAGAGATTCATCCTGGATGTTGGACAACAGTGGAAATTGCTGCATAAAGATTACACTAATTGTTGAATCATCAGGCATTAATTCTACCAGCTACTCAAGAGGCCAATATTTCTCCTTTGTGATTAGGGAAGGACAGTGGAGCTTGCCAAGCTTATCAGTGAGTCAAAAACCAAACAGGGACTAGAATTTGATGACCATGGCATCCAAACAGCTGGAAATTTCCACAGGATTCAATATTGGCAATTACACAAAAATTTGCAAGTCCTATAGTCCTAACAAGGAAATAAAGCAGTAGATACCCCATTTGCCTTCACTACATCGTCTACATAAGGAATGATGAAGCTTCTCAGTGAGGGCTACTTTTTGTGAGTGGGGTGCTTTTTTTTTTTTTTTTGTCCACACTGAAGGACTAGAAAATTCTAGTTTAACTTAATGTGTTCTTTAAATGTATCGACATGTTTTACAGAAGGGAACTTTCCCAACAAATGCAGAGGCTCATGTCTTAAAGAAGGAGCTATTGTTTGCCATTATGCCTTTCCATTGAATTTACTTTTTTTATAAAAACATTGAGTGAGAGGAGAAGACAGTCTGTTAAACTACAGACATTAATCTTTTCCTGTATTCTTGGTGTCTTTAAATGAAGTTCTTACATGAGCTCAGCACAAGTTTTAGTACTGAACGAAATAACAGCAGTTTATATGCTTAAGCAGTACAAAGCCAATCAGAGACTCCTCTGGAACGCAGAACAATTTTTTCACTCAAGACTTCTTTTTGATCCACATGGGTAATTCTCCAAGTGTTATGTTAAGAAACCATTATGCTAAGAGGCCCAGCATTAAGAATCCTGAGCTTAAACTGTCGCTTTATAAAGCAGATTTATGCCTTATGACAGTAATTGCTCACACCCAAGAAGCAAGCTGATGCACCAGCGAAACATAAAGCAGAATGTGGGGAAAGCATAGGGTTATTGGTATTAGATGAGCTTAGGGATCTTATAGTGTCTGTGTTTTACAACTAGAAAATTACTTTTCATTTAAATTTTTTTAAAATGTACTATACACAAACAGGGGCTCGTTTATGTAAACGAACATAAATATTGGCATTTTTTTCAGCCTTGTTTCTGAAGTAACTTGAATCACAATAAGTATGGTGTACTTGTTCCTCTGTGCTTGACTTTGTATTGCTTTCATTGAACTAGTTAAATCTTAATTTTGGCTATTCTGTGTTTCTTGAGTTCATGTGCTTATTATAAAAGAGCTAAAAAGAAAAAATGGAATATAAAAGCAAGGCAAAGTAAAACATCTGTGAGAAGGAAAGTAAGTATTGTGTCTGTAAATTGCTGGATTGGGATATCTGTAAGAGGCAAAGACCAATCCTGTGCACCCAGGAACTCAATTTAGAAATTTTAACATGGACTATTAAACAGGGAAAAATAGAAAGGTTTCCTGGTTTCAAAGCTACATATTAACCAAAACAAATAAAATTTGGTCTTATCTTGCTCTTCTCCTTCTTTCCTTACCCCATTTTAGGTTTAAAAAGCTTTTCAAAGTATTGTAGTATATATTTCCTCAGAAAAATGAATAAGCAAAAAATAAAACTGCTCCATAAAGTATACTTTGTCTGATAGGTTTTTCAGGTTTTGCTCTGCCAGTAAATTCAGGCATGATCTGAATGGTAACAGCAAGTTTATGGACAATGAGTAATAGCATGACATAGCTAATTAATGCTATTTCAATCCAGACTGTTTAAACAATCAAGCCTAATTGTGCTAAACAGTGTGATGGTTTTATATGGACAGCGGTGAATGAGCAAATCCAATGGAGATTTAAAGCTAAAGCCCAACTAATTTATGCTTTATGGGTATAACAAACTCAACTCAGTACCTTCATTACTTGCATGTCCTGTTGGTTCTGCTGTCTTTCTTCCAAAAAAAAAACCAACATGTGCCATACTATGCTTTGTTTGTCCAGTTTTTTTGTCACTGATTTAAAAAGAAAAAAATGCATGCCATCTATTATGTAGAACAGCTCAGCTGCTAAACATGCATGGGTGCTACCTGGATATTTATGCTTGTGTTAGGCAGGTTCTTGAACCTGGTTAGGCACTTCCTAATCGCCATGTGGCTAATCTCGATATGGTAGAGTACATAAAACCTTGTATTCTGATTAGCCTCTATAACATGATTAGAGTTCTGGATGTGCTGTACCACCCCTATCAATTTCTTTAAATAAAGAGAAATCAAAACTGATTGCCTGCAAGAAGTCCAGTGTAATTTTATTTACATCAAAGCAAACAGCCAATCTTGCTGTACTCCAAAGTTTCCTTGATAATGGGGAAAGGTGTGAAAGGAGAGAAAGACAAAACAAAGACACAGCTGAAAGGTAAAGAGCAGTCAAAAGCAATCTGCTTCTCCTCATCCCCTCTGCGAATTTATAATGTTATCCTTCCTCCCTGCCAAACCACACAAGCTTTATCGCTACAGCAGCAGGTCACAAGTGTGAAGCTTCAAATATTACTATTTCATTTCTTCCAACTTGGCTTTGAAAGCACTTAAAAGATGTGTAATTGTCCTATCCAAACCCTCAGTGCAGTTACAAGGGCTTACCCTCTTACCAGGCATTTCTTCACCCTCTCGCCAGGCAGAGCCTGGCTTCTCCAACACAAAACAAGGCAAGGGAAATATAGACAACTAAATACAGAGGCCAACGAAATGAATAGCTAGGTTTTATTAGAAAAGTAGTTTTTGCTGAGTAAGTCTAAATTTCAGATCTGTTAGAGATGTATCTATGTATCTTTATACCATATGTCAGTCTGTAGCATTGTGATTAACAGATATACTATTAAGGTACACAAAACTGCTACAAAATGTTTTCATTACCTTGAGAGCTTTATTCAGCATTTAAAGAGACTTAGTACTTTTCTTTACATTACTTTCTTTTTAGTCAGTGATCTTAGGCACAAGTCTAGTTATCTGTACGTTTAATCTCCATTATATCAAGATAAAGCTGGTAGTAATTGTTGTTCCAATTAAACCACATTACAGAGCTCTGCAGGATTTCTCTTCTGCAGTATTCAGGTTGGCCAGCAATTTATGTCACTTTTGATACTTGGGTTCTTCCCCATAATGAGGTTTTTAAGTGTCCTACCTGACATTTACATTCCTAATGAGATTCCTACACCTCTGCTGGGGTCCATAATGACTAATATAATAGCTCAAGCTGTTTTACTGGATTGAAAAAAGCTTGAATTTACTTTTATATTATGGCCGAGTACAACAGCACTTTGCAGTTCAAATATACTACACACACATGGCTATAAAGTGCTTCACAATTAAATACATTTAACTTGTCCATGGTAGAAAAACACTATTACAGTTGTTGACTGCATTGGCAGTTTTCTCCCAGGAGAACCACAAAAAGCTTCTCAGCCCAGGTACGCCTGGCCTTTCTCTCTACCCCACTTGGGTTTCCGTCTCTTCTATTTGTTGCTCCTTTTACATTTGCCCCCCCAAGTCCTGCTCCCAGCAATAAAATTTGTTTTACTGCAACTCAGGGGTTTGTGGAGGAACAGGAGATGGCAGGCAGGGGGAGCAAAACAAGGCAAGAGCTGGAGGCGTGCTATAGGTAGCAATGGTGAGCCTGCACAAAAAAAAGGACTGTTCCCTTTCCCCCCCTCCACCCTTTCTCTTCCCCCACCCATGGGCAAGCTGAAGCACGTTGGGAGGACACACCACAGTGGCTGTACCAGCACTGCAGATGGGGCAGATTCCCGTGCCCCCGCGTGCAGATGGGGCAGCAAGGGATGCTGCTGTGACTGCAGGGGACTTTCAGCGACTCAGAGAGAAGTTGCTGCCCAGAGAAGGGAGATGCAGAGGTGCCCTAAGCTGCAGCCGTGGGAAAGTCAGAGCTATCTCTGCTGGTACTTGGGAAGCAAGGTTGGGCGTTTTTTTGGAGGGGGTAGGGTGGTGAGCAGAAAAGATCGGTAGTGGAGAAAAGCCCAGGCTGGCTGCTACAGCTGGAGGAAGAGAGGCTTACAACAATCAAGAGGCACTTCGTGTGCGCAGGTGGTGAGGTTAGAGGCAGATAAAAATATTTCAAAGGGAAAAAGTTGGGCCAGTCCAGAGGTAGGTCTATCTATGATGCTGCCTTTCAACATGCCAGAAAGTCCCTTCTTGTTTCAGGATGTCTGTGAGGAAGGTACTACTTAACTGTTTAGCCTAGGTGCTTAAAAGACAGGGGAAATGCACTCTGTTTGCTGCCTAAGAGGTTTTCCATTTGCTTGTTTTAAAGAGAGCCATTCAGTCTGAAAAGATATGATTACTCTTCTGGTTATTTTACAGGTGAATGGACAGGGCAGGGTTCAGCATTATCCACACTGTTCACTTAATAGCGTGGCAGGGGGTGAAAATTCTGATTTGATAACACTTTAGCGCTCATTTAGTTAGGAACAAGTGGTTTCAAAACACTGGAGATTCAGACTTCCCTAATTAACTGATTTTTCAATTATTATGCAAGAAGTATAATTTAACACCTCACCCCTTACCTATAACAAAAATATAGTTAAAGTTACCTTGCATTTACTGCATGGTAAAGGTACTGAATAGCGATCATAGTGCTAAAGAAACGACTGAAATCCATGATTCTTATACACAGGTTGTATAACTGAGGAGAGTTTTCTTACAGTAGACCCTGAAATAAGCTTAGACAAGGAGATGTGCTGACGGGTTTAGCAGTCTGGGATTTTAGGTACACAAAATCTTTTTACCTGCTGATATCACTTGTATGTTCTGACATGTCTAAGAGATAAATACACATTAGAAAAGTAGTCATCACCCTGTGTTATAATTTCTCACCTTTAAAAAATTAATATGCATGATTTGTTTCTGTTTACATGCGATGTTGTAACGGCAAAATACCTTAAGCAAATGTAGCATATTTTTTGAGCACCAGCCGGGGGCTGAATGCTTTCTATTAAGCATCAATCATTCACAAAGATAAAGTGACAAATATTTTTCTCATGATAGAACAGATTTTTGCAAATGCAGTTTGGTTCAAGTGGTCTAATAATCTTTGCTACTTTTTGCAGTTGCTCGATGCCCAATCTCATCATTCAGTCATAGTTAATTGTGTGATAAAGTATTTCCCTCATCAGTGAAAAAGGAGAGTTAAGGAATGCCTTGTGTACCCAATATCAATAACAGTCACATGTTTAGCTGTCTAATAGGTTACACCTCCTAGCAAACCCAGCTGCAATACCTCCTGTATCTTTTAAAAATATGGCAAGTCTGCTTCAGCAACTTCAGTTCCCAAGTTCTTGTAATGTAAAATTTTTAGATGCTTACACCTCAAAGTTAATTGTATAACAAAATGAGTTCTCTGTATGACAGCTTGCTGAGGAAACTAAACACACAGGATTAACTTCTGATACAGGGAGAGAATCTTACCGTTTCTGTACCTTATAGTCACAGATTCACAGAATGGTTTGGGTTGGAAGAGACCTTAAAGACCATCTAGTTCCACCCCCCTGCCATGGGCAGGGACACCTTCCACTAGCCCAGGTTGCTCAAAGCCCCGTCCAGCCTGGCCTGGAACACTGCCAGGGAGGGGGCAGCCACAGCTGCTCTGGGAAACCTCTGCCACTGTCTCACCACCCTCACGGGAAAGGATTTCTTCCTTAGATCTAACCTAAATCTAATCTCTTTCTTTTTAAAACTGTTACCCCTCACCCTATCCCTACACTCCCTGATCAGGAGTCCCTCCCCACCTTTCCTGTAGCCCCTTTCAGTACTGGGAAGCCGCTATAAGGTCTCCCCAGAGCCTTCTCTTCTCCAGGCTGAACACCCCCAACTCTCTCAGCCTGTCCTCACAGGGGAGGTGCTCCAGCCCCCCGAGCATCTTCGTGGCCCTCTCTGGATCCACTCGAGCAGGTCCATGTCCTTCTCATGTTGAGGACCCCAGAGCTGGACAGAGCACTGCAGGTGGGGTCTCATGAGAGCAACATTCAACTCCCTTGACCTGCTGGTCACGCTTCTTTTGGTGCAGCCCAGTATACAGTTGGCTTTCCGGGCTGCAAGTGCACATTGCCAAGTCATGTTGAGCTTCTCATCAACCAACACCCTTAAGTGCTTCTCCTCAGGGCTGCTCTCTATCCACTCATCACCCAGCCTGTATTTGTGCTTGGGATTGCACTGACCCATGTGCAGACCTTGCACTTGGCCTTGTTGAACTCCATGAGGTTTGCACAGTCCCACCTCTCCAGCCTGTCCAGGTCCCTCTGGATGGCATATCCCTTCCCTCCAATGTGTCGACCGCACCACACAGCTTGGTGTCACTGGCAAACTTGCTGAGGGTGCACTCAGTCCCACTGTCCATGTTGCCAGCAAAGGTGTTAAACAGTGCCAGTCCCAATATCAACCCCTGAGGAACACAACTTGTCACTGCTCTCCACTTGGACATTGAGCCATTGACCACAACTGTTTAAGTAGTTTATAGGAAGATAAGAACAATTAAGAAATTCCCAGACTAATTTTTATTAAGAGGGATTCCTATTTCTGGAATGCTCTTTTCTGTTCCTCAAATCATGGCAAAGATCTTGTTCATGCACAGATTTTGAAGAAAAAGCTCTTGTCATATATAACGAAATGTTGTGGGGTTTTTTGGGTTTTTTTTCCAGGTTTTGGTAATAAATTAGCATTTGAGGCTGAAATGTTAAATAAGACATCTGCACGGAGTTCTTTTGAACTATCTGTTTGACTTTTGATTGTCAAACATTACTTTTGCTATTTCTTTGTAAATTTTGTCTCTTGTGTTGTCATTTCAGTTCCCTCCCTCTCTTTTCTTGAGAAGTTTCAAGACTGTTTTAGAGCTTGGGGTATGACAAATGGTACTTGTGAGAATGAACGTTCTTCCAAAACTCATGGGATATCACTCACACAAACTAGGAACTACTGAATTTTAAAATAATATTTTTCTATTTATTTTTGAGAGGACACTTACTGTTAACAGCTGATCTGTTTGCATGGCTGAAGAAGGTATGCAAACAACTAGTCTCAGTTAAAAATAGCTCTTATTGTCCTGTAAGTGCTGATTTCTCATTGCACACTAAACATGGATCTGAATTTGAGCTGCTTTGATGACAACACATATGCACAGTCAGCTACATCTCATTGATTTTTGGGTGTTGGGTAGAATACACATCGGTTTTCCTATAGACTTTCCAAAAATGATTGATCCAGGCACCATTTTTCACCAGATCACTAAGTGTTAATTCAATTTGATGACCACAGCAGGTAATAATATATACTACAAGGAACTTACTTTCAGTAGCATACAAAGTACATCCTTTTCATCCATACGTGTTGTTGATGCAGATCAAATGAATTTTCATATAAAGTCTTTGCTGGTTGCCTTTCAGTAAATCAGCATGTCATAGCAACATTATGCTTTTCCCATTGCTTCTTTTGTAGTTTTTCCATGAGAATCTAGAAAATATAACACCACAACTACCAACACCACAGGCAAGCTTGCTTTTACACATAGTACAGATTTCTCTACTGGAAAAGCTCTTGATGAATTAATTTGATGATAAAAGTCAAGTAGCATATTTAGCAAAGCAGAAGATTAAAAAAAAATACATTGCTCTGTATGGCATCCAAAATGCAGTACAGGAAGCTGCCCAGAGAGGGAATAAACTGGAATTGTTCCACTTTAGTTCAGTCTGAGGAAGTAAAAGGGGGAAATCAGAAAGCAATTAAATAGTACACAACAATTAAATAGGAGATAACAGTGGCCTATAGAAATTTACTGAATTCTTTCTCTGGATATTACTAAAATGGCAATTAAAATAAAAAGAAGAGTGGAGCCTGCAATTAGTAACCTGCTTTAGAACAAACCCAACTGCAACAAGAAAGATGTTATTTCAAACAGTAGCTTTTATTGACATGAAATTGCCATCATCTCCGTAAGGCAAACTAAATACATCTAATAATGTGTTATCCTCTCAATCCTTATAAAACAAAAATAATCCATAAATAGAATGTGAACAACCCAAGAAAAAGCACAGAAGTGTAAGTCCTTGCCAGTCCTTGTCTTAATTTCTTTCTGTTTTCAGATGAAAAAGAAAAATTTCGGGGGACAAAACAAAAAAGAAGAGTTAGGAAATGGAACAAGTCATGGTCTTTGTGAGCCCACATGCTAAACAAAGTGAAGTTATCATGACTAAAGGGAAAAGTCAATTTCATATTGGTCTAGGGATATGACCTTTGGAGTCTTAATCAGAATTAGGAAAAAGCTAAAGAAAGCATTTCCAGATAAATACTTGCTGCTGTCATCTGAGAGAAGGGAAAGCTAAAACAGTGCAGGGGATTTGGCAAGTGATGTGGTGCTCATGCAATTAATAGTTCATCATGGGTTGTTAAGGATGTGATTAAAGGACAGTCAATTTACTAAGGATTTAAGATGTTTATGGTGAAGAAAAAGAAGTGATTATATCCTCCCTTCCTCCTCTCTTCCCTTTTATTACGCTAAATGTACACTTTCCACACATCTATGAACACAAAATTACAGATTTTTCTTGTGAATTTAAATAAGTACATCACCTGCGAAGAGACATGGAAAAATGTAGGTGGAAAAAAAAAATAAGGGGTGTGGGGGGGGGTGTCTGTGTGTGTTGTAATGCAGTGGCTAAAGGAGATATTTTTAAGCCTTTCAGAAACCCAAAGCATTTTAAAAGGCTAAATTAATAGCCACTACACCCTTTGTGATGTTCTTGATAATTGATAAACTATAAGTGAGAGACAAAAATTCACTTTGTCCAACTGTATCAAGGCTGGCTATGCTTTACCTATGCGGTTTCATATTCCATACACTTAAAATGTGAGTTAGGGCACATTTTAATAGGATTTTTGCTCAATAATATAGCTTTAATGATTTCTAGGTCATCATGAGACCAATGACCTTTTTTAAAGGTCAAAAATGGAAGCAGGGTCTTTCTAATGCAAGATTGTGAATTCTCCTCCTTGCATACTACGAGTCATGTCTGACAGTCCTCAGTCTATCTACAGACCACTGGAATTTACATGAGCAGTGTCAGGGCACTGTCTGTACTCCCAGTTGTCGTGGTTTTCTTTTTTTTTTTTTACAATTACGATTTGTTACACTTTACTTCAATTTCCATTATAATTTGGGGAAGGAGGGACCAGAAGAAGGAAAAATGCATTTTATTATGAATAGGATAATGATATCTTTGTAAAGATTTTTGAGCATCTGAACCAGTAGCAAACACACTACTGTTTGAGCCAAACTAGAAACCACCCATTCTTCAGGGTTAAGGACTTCTACTAGGAACAACCTGTGAGATGTTAATTCCACAGAATATAAATCTGTAGAGGTAGATAGGCTGCAAACAGAGTAAGAGCTTTACTTAAAGAAGGTTCAGAATGGCTCAGAAGTGGCTTCTTTTTGTATTCCCCTCCAGAAATGCAAGGAAGCTTTTAGACCACAAGGCTGATGTGGATCTGAGACATCTCCTGTGCAGAATTGTTGCATTAAGGGACTCTCTCTGACATTGGAGCACTCTGAGGTAAGCCAGGCAGACCAAATTACATGGCTGTCTCATCGAGAAGTAAATGAACTATGGGAAAAAACCCACTGTTCACTTCTCATTCTAGCCAAAGGCAAAGACAAGTTTTTATGAAAAAAAGAGATGAAAATCCTTTGACTAGATTTGTAAAGCCCAACCAAAATCTGTTGTCATAGGAGTTAGATAAATATGTAGCATTGATCTCTTCTAAACACTGCTCATCTCAGTAACTTCAGGACAGAAGTAGTAGAGATCAAGGCAACCAGCTCAGCTGTACCACAGAGAATCTTTTCTGCACATATATTTCAATCAGCTGTGAGCAAACTTGAATGTTCTTCCATGTTTAAAATTATGAAGATGAATCTGAGAAACACAACAAAGGGAAGATAAAGATTTCACCATAAGTAACAACAGCCTTTGCTTTTACATTTACTGCAAGAAATATGAAAGCCACTCCTTGTTTGTAGCTGTCCCTACAGAGTCTGAAGGAAAGATAAAGTAAGTAAAATGTGAAATCTCTCTATCTAGGTGCATTTTTAAGATACGTAATTATTAGATTTAACCTGTATAAAACTCAAATAAACCTCAGTCCTGGAAACAACTGGATTCAGCTCGGGAAAGCATTCAGCCGTTGAAACTAATTACAGTGGCCTCAAAGAGCTTTCTGTGAACAGATGCAGTCATCTCTCTGAAGTTCACCAAGCATTACACCTATTGCATCTCTGACACTTAAGGAAAAATATTAGCAATAGTGAGCTGACCTAAGGTCTAATCCTGCAAGCATGCATGTAGCTGACTCCATAACACCCCTATGGTGATTACTGGGGACTTAATTCTCAGCTGTCCTATTAAAAACCCATAAGCCACCTAAAAGGGTCAGAGAGCATCTGGGGTTCTCCTTTAACTGCTATCATAAAATAAGCAGCTGAATCTACGAAGGATGGCCACCAGGAAAACAGTCTCTCCGGTGTTTTAAAAGTAAACCAGTCACCACTGCAAATTGTTTCTAAAGTCATGCCATTAGCTGCATTTTGCCCAGGGTTTGCTATGCCTCTGAGTTAATCTGAAAACATCAGACAGTTCACGTAACAGATTGCAAAGTCACAGTTTCCAGGGCTGCTCTTGAGGACCAGCGGGCACCAGAACAGCAAGTCATTCAATCCAGTATGCAGAGGACAAGCCGTGCAAGGCATTTATAAGGAATATATTTGAAGTTACACAGAATGTTATCTGAAGGAAACTTATAAACTTTTTGCTTGTTACTGTGTGTACCAAAATTTATGGCCAAATTACCTAGAGGACTTCAGCAGCACCCTGAATGAGGTTCAGGTAAGATCACTATAAAGACCAGCAATAGTTTCCAGAGAAGCTGATCCATTCCGAGCAATCTGCTGAATCACTTTGATATGGACCAAAGGATGGCTTGGGTGGGGGGAACTAAAACAACAAAGCACACGTTTTTGTTACAGTAAGAAAGATGTTCTTGGAGTCTACTTTAGTCCCCAGACCTAAACAGATTAAATATTAAGTATTGTATGCCAATCAGTACACTCAGAGCTATAAAACTAGAGTTACTTTATTAATGAAGACATGATTACTGAACCCCTAAGTGAAGTGCAGGGATGGGAGCAGAAATTAGAGCCATTTCAGTCACCGTGTGCTAATGTATTTACATAGTCATGTGTACGATTTAACACATTTCATCCCATGTCCTGAGAACAGTCCCACCATGAGGAGGTAAAGAAGCAATTGCTTTTGGACGAAGATCAGAAATAACTAGAGAAGAGCCAAAGAAATTAATCTCATGTCAACAGCATTAAAACATTTACTGTAATATTAGAGTTCATTTCCACACCACAATAAATTCAGGTCAGTTGATCTTAAATCCATATTTCTTGACTTTATTGCTCTCAAACCGAGACAACTCAGTCTTCCATTCAATGCATTTTTTTCTTAAAATACAAGCATGTGATTTTGACAAAAGTTTTTACCTAGACACACTTTGAATATTCATGTTGATGAATTAATAACCAAGATTTGAGGTAAATTATGTTGAAATTATTTTCTATGAAAACCAGAATTGTGTTTACATTTAGTGAAGGAAGTATCTTTTTCACTTCTGTTGGAAACTTTAGATAGTTATTTAGCTAATGTTACTTTCCCAAGCAGAGCCTGTTAAGCTGTACAGTATAGAAGCTTTTCCTTTTGAGTCCAACAATTAAATCTCAATCAAGTACTATATTAAACTTATTTTAAAAATAAAAATTAGAGGAGAAAATTTTATTGAAGATGGGCTATTTTTAATGATGATGCCAGACCATTATTTTTTATTAAGAGTATTTTGAATTTAACACAATAGAAACTTTCTTATTCAACTGTCATTGCTGAAGAGTCATTATTTAATTTTTTTACTCTCCCATTTCAATAACATCTGCCCTGAAAGAGGAGAAGCAGCTAATAAACTTATTTTCTGTTACTATATTTGTAATCTGAAAATGTGCATTCCAGTATGCAAACTATTTACATGTCCTGAAAGAGAAAAAAAAACCAACAACTTGTATTAGTTAAATAAATTTCAACATTAACTTAGTTTTGGCTTAATGTTCCTAAATCCCAGTAGCTAAATCAAGTGTCCACAATAGGAGAGACTGGTACTGAATACAATTTTTGACATTTTACTTCTCAATGAAATATTTATTTGATTTAAAGTGTTCTGGAATATATTGCTAAGAAGAAAAATAGTGTTCACCAAGGAACATTTTCTCCATGATTTGCCTTCCACCTAAAACGCCAAATCTTACTGTTTCTCCTGATTGTACGCATATTAATCAGAATCTATGGGCTTAAATCTTTGAATTTCACAGGCATCTTCTGGAAAGCTGCTGCCAAAAGCTGAAGACCATTTACACCAGCACTGGTGTAAGTGTCACAGAATGTCACCATGAACTCCCACACAGCAATGCATACTCTGACAAGCTTACTCTCATGTTATGGTCATCTCAGCAGCTTCAAATGTGCATAGGATTACTTGAGCCTTCTAAGGCAACATGCATCTGAGTCACAGAGGTTGCTACATGGAGTCTTGAAAAGGCTCTAAAGCTGCCAAGCCTGCAGCATAGGGAAATTAATTCCTCCCTCAATATTTTAGTATTAATTACCTGAAATTGTAAAGCAATAAGACAGGCAAACAATGTTTCTTTACTACCCTACTGTTGAAGTAATCAGCTCAGAGAAAAAATATGTGAAAACTCAAAGCTGGCTTTAAATGTTCAGTTAGTTACCACGGAGGACTGACTACCTGCCGAATTCTGAGCACCCTTTCCTGCGTAAGTTTTACTTTAAGATTTCATCATGATCTGCTGGTGGTTCAGCTAAGTAGTTTGGTTTTATTGTTGTCTTTTGGTTGGTTTTGGGTTGGGTTTTTTTGGAGGGGGGGAGGGCTTAGGGTGGGCTTGTTTGGTTGGTTAATTTTTTTTAAAGAAGTTTGAGTCACTAAATATTATAATACGCCATATTCTTAAGTTTATCCATAGCATTCTGATAAGTTTAAGGCTATTACATAACAAAACTCATATATCCTCCATTTAAAAATACACAAGATTCCCATATACCTTAACCATCCTCTCAAGTGATACTAAACGAAAAAAAAAAAAAAAAGTCTGGAAAGCCACAATTACTAATTGTATATGTCAGAAACAGTGCATCTTTCTTAGAATTACAAATTTGCAGTCTTTCACTCATAACTATGTGGTCTTATAATAGACCAGCTGCCCCAAAGCTGTACATGGTAGAATAACAATGAGGCATTACAAAGACTCAGTCTGTTTTAGCAGCATCCTATTAGAAGATGACAAAAGCCCCAAGTCTTGTATAATCTACTGAGCACAAAGTTGCTCCAGAAGGGTAACGATCATCTCACTTAGCTTATATGAAGCTCAGTAACTGAAATTCAGAGTATAAACTAGCCTCTACTACACCATAATCTCTATAGATTGATATGGAAGCAGCATATTGAGTTGAACAATTTAATCGAGTTGAAAAACTAACTACACAGTTGCTTTACATCATTGACATTTCATCCTCCCATGCCCAAACACTGTTTCTGCCAGAACATTTCAGTCTTCAGTTCAGGTCTTCCCCATATGAGCAACAGAAGCTAACATGATATCTCATCTCTTCTGAAAGATTTGTTACGGAAGCATTTTTATTTAAGTTTGTGAAAACAAACACCCAGGGCAGTATTTGGTTATGCTATCATCATTATTTCTTTACATTGTTTTAGACAGTATTTTCTACAGCATGTAGACTAAACTACAGCATAAGAAATGTTCCTTTCATGGAAAAACCCCAACCAAAACTGCAAGCTTCTAAGGGTCAAAGAATGGCTCCAAGCAGTTTCCCTTATTGGAACAGATTTTCTGACATCAAAGTTTTAGTAGAAATTCATTATAAGATTTCCTCAATTATTTAATAGATTCAAAGGACTTCCTTCAAAAAAGTAAGCTGCAGAAAGAACACTTGATATTTTTTCTTACTATCAATCACAGGTAAAATAATTGTACAGCTTCTACCACACTATAACATTTATATTTGCATTATGCTAGTTATCATCCACTAAAATCTCTGTTATGGAAATATCAGGGTACAATTATGATAGTTATCTTTGTGCAATAACACAGACATGCACTTAAGCAGATGTTCAATTTCATGCTTATTAGTAGTCTCATTGAAGCAATGATACTGAATTCTATTATCTGTCTACATTGTTTTCTTACTCTTTCTAGTTCATTCCGTACTTTACAATTTAGGGCAAAATAAGCATATTTCTGAAATATGCTTTCAAAGAGATGCCTTTCACTATACCATGCTGTCAAGGCTATAAATTTAAGCATTGCTTTCTTCACTAGACTTACTGTGTATACTGATGCTTTTCCTTCAGCATTCTTCTTGATACCATATTGCCAACTGATACGATATCAGACTAGCATCCACATTTTAATGCATGCATTTTGGCTACAGAATGCATGCAACACCAAAGGTTATATCACAAAAGCTATGTATATCATCCTAGTCATAGATAGGTGGACACAACCATTGCTCCAGGTGAAAACAGAATTTATTTCTAATGTGAAAAGCTACTTCCCTACTGAAATAAGAACATATTTCTACTTTTTCAGATCATCTCTGAAAAGAAGAGCATAAATGCTGTATTGTTACAAGCTAGCAGCACCCACGGATACCCTCCAAATGGCTCCACAGAGAGACTAAGCTTCCTGCAGGAGCATCTGGATTGCTGCCGAATGGCCATCTGTGTTTTACCATGAAGAGGATTATAAAACTATTTGCCAGATAGAACCTTATGTGAATTTTTTTCCCTTGCCCCCAAAAGTAAGCTAATTCTTAAGAACAGTATCTGGAAAATGGGCCTATAATAATGGGACCTGGAATTCAGGCATTTCTCAGTATTTAAACAAATGTGCATGAACAAATTTTCTGCACTGTTCTTAATATTTTAATTGTTTCTTGTCCATTCCTTCTTTCTCTCCCCTCACTTGCATACATAAATCACTTCTTTTGCTTGCAAGTTTTTTCAGAACCCCTTTCTCCATTATTTACTCAAAAATAAAGCAGTCCCTAATTATTTGGATCCATTACAGTAAACAATTTTTGAGAGGAAAAAAGCCTTTATAGCTCTGTTTAAGTAATTGAAGTGTGACAGCACATCACACTGCAAGAGATGTTCCTCTCAGAAGATTAGGTACTTAATCTGTGATTTGGCTTGATACACTAGGAAGACTGATAGAGACTCAAGTAAGAGCCAGGACAAAATATCAGCTGACAACTGAAAAAAATAGAGTATCTCAGAAGATGTGCTGATCATATAGGATCAAATTATAATGGACTAGAGAGTAAAAAGAAGCTTTTTTTTTTTTTTTCTTTACCTTAGAGTCCAGACATGAGGGCAGAGGGAAGAAAGGGAGAGGGGCAGCCTCCCTTGAAGAAAGGAACTGTAACTTTTTGTTTTCACAATACCTTGTTTTGGTAATAACAAAGATTGTATAAAAGAAAAAAAGCGCAAATACAAAGCAACAAACCAAAAAGGTTTTTTTTCTGAGAAAGAGGCTATGATCTAGAAGAGACAAGTATCACCTGCAATTCAGAACACTGCTCAAAAATACACATAGCTATCTCAAATATATTTGTAAAATTTAAAATGAGGTTCACAAAAAAAAAAAAAAAAGAAAAAGAAAAAGATCTCAGTGAGCTTCCTACTATTTTATTCACCTGTAATAAAATAAATAAAATTATCCATTTGGATTAAGGCTACTTTGATAAATTGTGCTATTATGGTAGATCTGGAATATATTGCATCAGAACCAGGTTTGAATAAAGACAGACTTTGGCACAGAGGAATGCCACTGAGTCCTGCATCACATGAGGAAATTCTGCAGCCTTCCCAGATGCATGCTCACAGAGGCAGAGCTCACTTGGGAAATGTTCTGCCAAAAGGAGTGTGAAGAGATGACATCTTTCCTTGGTAAGCAGTAGATGAGCACTTCCTGTAAGTGTTTCCAGAATAATCCTGAATCAAGCTACTGCAAATTAGTTCAACCTAAACAGAAAATGGATCAGAAGTAGGCTTCATTGACCTTGACTTGAAAAGGGAAGACTAAGGTGTTACCCAAGCTGTGAATCCAACTGGATCAAGTAGTTGAGGTACAAGAACCTCCAAGAAGGATTGGATTCTGTTTAGGGAAAGCTGTTACAACTACAAGGAATCTGTAAAGCAGGTAAGGGCTGAGGAATGAAAGGGTATGGAAAAAATGGCAAAGAGGAGGAATGCAACAAATCAATCGTTTCTAGAATAATACTGGGAACAAACTGAGAACCTACACAGAATGGAAGAAAACAGGCTCACTGACAGACAAAGCTGTCTTGGAGATTAAAACGTGTAACAATAAAGCAAGCACAGCCAGAATCAGTGCCAGATTTTGCAAAGTGTAAGTATCAAGAGGAAACAGAGCAACAGGGATTCAACCTAATAGCAGCATTGCTTGATGTGAGCCAGAGGGATTAGAAAATATCTAGTCCAGGAGACTGGACAAAGCGGCATACAAAATCATATGTACAGCAGCAAGGACATTTAAGTAATCTATTACAATGCATAAAGTGTCCTGTAATTAGAAATCTGCAAATGCAGTAACTTTGGCAAGAAAGGAAATGCTTTTCATGACTGCAGTTTTAATAATACATAAAACTCTGACTTGAGCTCTAAAAGAAAAAGGGTAAAGTCAAATTTACAAGAAGCAGATTGATCGAAACTGACCCAGTATACTTTCTCTCATTATATAGCTGGCTTCCTAGGAGGAACAGAGAACAAATGGATCCTTTCCTGGGATTTACTAAAACATCTTGTCTTATTGCCAGATGAACGTTACTGGTAAAGATCAAGAGAAGAAAAGGATTTTGCCCTCCATAACAGTAAAGGGAAGAACTACTGTCTGGAGAGAGCTCAGTGCTGCAATTCCTCACAGAACAATCTGGGGACAAATTTTGCTGAGATCATTAAAAACATGTTAACCAAGAGCAAGCCATCATGTCAACATTTGGAAATGCTGTCTACAGGGGACCTACGGGAAGCACTGGATGATCTTAAGGAAGAGAATAAAAGAAACTGCATAAAATGAAGTGAAAGGTTATGCCTTTGGGGACCAACAAATTTGGTCATCAGTACAAAACAATGAAGACAAGCCTGTGCATACTACTCAATCACAGGACATTATGAACCATGAGCGTGACGTGTCTGGGAAGGAATTGAATGCAATCCTAGGATCCATTGAGAGATAAATCATGGCCAGCCATGCACAAGAAGGGGAAAAGCTGAGGGAAAAGGCTACGGCAATTTTATGTGAAGAGGTGAAACGAGCTGGTTTGTTCAGCTTTGTGAAAAGCTGACAGGGGATGTGACTGCTTTCTATAAATAGAATAAGAGTAAAATAAGGAGCTTAAAGCCAGGGTGTAAAAGGACAATGTTAACATAAGAACAAAGGATGTAATGAGTAAATTCAAAACAGAAATTAAACGAAGGTATAAAACCATTAGGTAATGAGGTTTGAACAGCTTTCCAAGCAGGCAAAATCAGATCTGTTTCTAAAGCATCCTTTTTAAATGCAATTAAAAAATAAATTGATGTTTACTGGACTTTAATCTGCTTCCTCAGGCTTTATTCTTTTTCTTTTCTGGTGGGGTACAAAATAGGATACGGACTATAAGTAATTTAATTTCTGGTTTTTTGCTAGTTTTGGAGAGTCCACCTGATTATTTCAGTGTTGGACAGGCTTTGAGTATTTTGGGGTTTTATCTTAACCTCAGCTACATGCATTTTGGATTAAATGTTTTGATTTTATCTCTGTCAGTTCCAAAGTACACACAGAGAAATCTATCATACACAGTACAAATTGCATGAAGCAATTGTATAGCTTAAAACATCTCTAATAACTTCCATGGAGAGGTTATAAGGAATTCTAGCTCTCCAGAATTATGGGAAGTATACAAGTATGGAGTTTTTACTCTTCCTCAACACATGGCAAAAGTCTTACAGGCTTACTGCATCCATGTTTCATTCCTTCAGATCCCAAGGCCTTGGAATATACCTGATCCCCCTCTATGCTAAACACTGAAAGCCAGATCTGCTCGCTCTTTGGTTTTTTCTCTCCACATTTATATAATATTTGATGTTTTTTTCTTCTGGTTCCACAGAACTAAAAATTCCTAACTAATAATTTGGGGGGGGGGGGGGGGAATGAGAAATGCTGATTTCCATGCATATATTCCACAATTATTTTTCTTTAAAACCAACTTTTAACCATCAACCATGTAGAACATGCTTCTATCTAGTGTGAAGGAAATGACATAAAGGATTATTGCTTACTTTGCAAGCTAGGTACCGCATAACCTCTTTTGCCATTCTTACTCAATATCCATTTCATCTTTGAGATAGAGAATTGAGAGCAACATTTTAATAATGTAGACCAATTCTGCATTCCACAAAGGGTTTTTTGTTGATATTGTAGTAATAGAAGGCCTCAGGTCAGTGGAATCTAAATTAATTGTTTCTGCAGATAGTCCTAATATATTTTAGGTAGTGCATTCAGCATGCAGAGAGCATGTATGAACTTTTCAGAAAGCCTTTCATATTCAAATCAGGTAAACATCAAGCTATATACATTCATGAATACAGCAGTAATTACCATGCTCTGAGGACATGTTGAAATGACATTATCACTTGTCAGCAGGATACCACTGGCTGCTGTCATTGACAATTTACATTTAGCATCAATGTTAAATAGTCTGCTTATTAGTTTGTTAATGACCCGAAAAAATCAATAATTTAAAATACTTTAGGATATAGAATGTTACCTTACAACTTTAGTGGATAGCCAAGACTGTCATCAGAAAGCAGTGTGTATAAAATAACGTGTTCATTCAAAATTATGGATCCATTATTAGGAATAGATTGCACCCACAACAGGAAAATGAGATGATGATCATAAAAACAGATAAACATAATGGTATAACACTAGTTAATCAAAGAATATTAGAATATGAGAATCAGCACAGTCAGTCCCATTCCTTTACTAATACAAGACTTCCAATAGACAAGAAAATGTTTTACATAACCCTGAATAGTTCCTTAATTTGTTTTATTATTTACAATTGATCTTGTCTGTGATGGCAGGTCTCCCTTTTCTATGGCAGACAAATCTAGAAAAACAGTATTGATAATGAAGAGTTTAATGAAACAATCTCATGAAAACATTCTGAAAGGCAATAGTTGTTTGGGATCTTTTTCCCATTTAATGATAAATAAAATTGTTCGGCCTTCTCCAGTGAAACAAAAATCTAGTAGCATCTGAATCCATTGATTTTAAACCTATTCTCATTTTAGGGAATACTACCAGATATGAAAGCAGCATTTCCAGTGTGTCCTGTACCTGGTTACTTTGCACATGATTGACTCATGCAAGTGCAACAGTAAGTTTTCCACATGGATTTTGCCCTGACTCCATCTGCCTTAACACACACTAACTACTATCTCAGGCACCAAACCTGACTATAACTATTTTTCTTTCTAAATTCACCGAATTTCAATAAATTCTTCATAAAATCCTCTTCAGTATTTTTCCTTGAGGATTTTGAAAAGCACATAACGCTTCTGCTCAAAGAGAGATTATTTTATTCTAAAATCTTAGAACAGATGAGTTATATCTGAGCTGCTACAGGAACAGCAGGGGAAGAAAAAAAAATATATTTGCAGAACTTTCTCTTCACTTTTCAAAACAGTATGAAACTAGTATTGAAGATAAACCGAATTTGAGAAACTCAACAAGAAACCACATTTTCTCATCCATGCAACACAAAGACCTTCCTTTCAGAACCACCCTACAGATATGGGTAGAGTTTAGAACTAAGAATATATCTAGAGTAGATCTAGGGGACAGTAAGTTTTTTCTACTAGCAGCGTTCAAACTATGCACTGTGGAAAAAAGATGCTACCACTTGTAGTGTTAATAAGTTGTCTGTGGGAGGAAAAAACCTTGCAGAATTTATCTTCTATAGACTTTGATGTGGCTATCACAGGGACATGTTTAACTTCAGACAACTGGTGTAACTCTGTGACTAGTGGTAGTCTCTCCAGTGGGTAAATCATGAGCAGTCGCCAGTCAAAACTAATGTGTATTTTTTGTATGCATGGCCTGTTACTTTGAAAGTGTGTCTGCTGTGTGCATGTATATCAAGATAGGTGATAAAAAGAAGAAAGCAAATACTACGGATATAAGATTCCCTACATATGTTTATTCTGGCTGACATTAAGGATTTCCAAAGAGAACAACCGGGAAATGTTAATAATATTTTGCAATAAATGCTTTGCACCAACTTTCCCCAAGGTATTGTTAACCCTTAGATCTGCAACAAAAGTCAGGATTCGCATAATAAATCAGATTCATCCTGTTTTCAGCTACCTCCAGAAAGAAGGGAAAGTAAACAGAAGGCTTTGCTTCACAGTATGACTTCACATGTGGGCAAAATTATAAACTATGAATACTGACAAGTCCTTAATCGCAGGAATCCCCTTCACAGGATAGACAGACAGGTATTTGATTTTATTAACCTTTACATAATAGGTTACCAGCTACTCAATTTTTTGTCATAGTCTTCAAAATCTCAACCTGAAATAAGGAGTTTGAGGTTGATTTATGACAGTTAAAGATATATGTCTTATCACATCAATACTTGGGCAGTGTATTGCCTACCTTAATGCTTAAGGCTGATCCACATACATGAACTATATTTTTCATACAAGCTGCAGTGAAGGCTCTTAAAGAAAATTCACATTGGTGCACTCTCTATGGCACTAATTTGCAGAAAAACTGCTGTTTATTTCAGTATAATATTGATGGGTCTCTGTTTTACAGTTTGTGCCAACTTACTGCAGTGAACTGATCCTCTCTATAGCAAAACGCAAATCCCATGGGGTTTTGATTTCTTGTGCTTTACAGGAATGTTAAACCCAATAAATTTTAGCAAAGTTTAATAATGTCATGAGGACATGAAGAATTTTAGCTTGGGGAAGCAACAGCTAAGGAAGAATGTGCTCTAGTATTCCACTACCCAAAGAGAGATTAAGGGAAGACAAAACCAGGGTCTTATCAATGGTATATGGTGCAGAGGACAAAAGGTAGGAGGCAAGTCACAAGCTGCAGCTGAGTGGGTTCTGACTGGACAGAATGAAAAAGCACCTCACTGTGAGAGAGCTCAGATGCTGAAACAGGTGCCCAGGCCATAAAATATTGGCAATTTTTGCACCTTATCAGTTCTGTGTTGCAGGATATAAATAGGCATATATTTAGCTTCTTTTTGCACATATATGAGATTTATTCTTTTTTCCAAAGTCCATTTTTCTCCCACTGTATTGTCTTCCTGATTGGCACTGGGAAATATCAGTATTTGGATCCTGAGTGACTGATCCAAATTTTCTGTCTTTTACCCAACAACTAAAGCTTTCTGTTGAAGTATTTTGCTGTGCTAGTAGGTTATGTATTTGAAGAACAAACCTTTTGGTCTGGGCTAATGGAAGGACTAACATTATTAAGAGCTGAAAAGTGGGCATACTAGCTCCTATCAAATGCCCATCTTGCCTGGCATCTCATCTCCAACACAGACCCATCCACCCCTTCTCCAGGAAGAGTTAAAGAACTAAACAAGCATACAGTATGAAGAACAGAGAAAGCATACAGCTTATATCCCAAAATGCTTTCCAAACTTCCAATAAGCTATGTTTCAGATCTTTTCAGCCAAAGCGAGTGCCTTTATATTTGGGTATATTTTTCTTCCATGAAAATGGAATTTATCATGTCATTAGACAGCACTCTTACACAGATTGGGCTGCATAAACATATTAACCCTAGATTTCTTGGTTGTTTTGTTGGGGAGTTTTGTGTGTTTTTTCCTCTCATTAAAATTTTCCTAACTTCAGCATTTGGGATTTTGCACACCTTCTTTACGTTGTGCTTTTCACACACCATGGAAAGAATTATTGGAGTATGATACAATGCCATAAAAAAGCATAGAATAAGAAGCTGTTTCAGGAAGGATGAAATATTTTCAAATGCAGAGTGAGTTCTAATGAATACGTTGTGATTTTTCTGGGAAGAACGTAACACTACAAGAAAAAGAACATAGCCTTTCTCATTACTGGATTTTGGCTCCTCTGCACCATTGCCTTTCCTCTGTACTCCTAACTGTCTATCCTACTGGATAAAACAGGCACAATCCCACTGTGCTAAGAACGTTGGTGGTAGCTCAGAGGAAATTTCAGTCAAAGGCTCAAGTCCTTATTAGTGTATAGGTATGAATATACAAAGCAATGAAAAATATGTAGCCAGAAGGTGAGCTACCTAACTTTAGGCTATGGAAGCATTCTCAAATATTTTTTTCACAAGAACTTCTTCCTTCCTCAGTCCTTCCCACATCTCTTCTAATGATCCAGACCCTGATTTGGATAGGGATTCTCTTTTAGAGCCCTGTGTTATTATATATGCAACATACTGGTGACAAGCAGATTAATAAATCAGAGGTGACAGTGAATTTCCTGATGAAAACAGAAAGATCAGCTCCTCAGAACTCAAAGGTATTCACAACTACTGAGTAACTGCAACAAAACTTTCACTGGGAAGAGTTTCAGAACAAACTCAGGCTGTGCAGGAACTTGAATCTTGGCCCTTTACAAGCCTAGTGAGTAACCCAAGTTTGGCACACTAGTCAGTTTAAAGGAGTTAGCATAGACAGTTAAAACCACGTTTTATTTGCACTTTTGACAATTTTCTTAAACCTTTGAAATGAAGTCAGGCAAACTCTGATTTAAACAGGAAATGTTAGTATCAGCACATTCAGTGGAATTTACACAGTTAACAGGCAAAGCTGATATTTGATCCAGTATCATTTAAGATGCAGTACTTTTCAAGAAAGTAAGAATGGGAAAAATAAAACCACAACTTCACAACCCAAACAAGGTCTTACATCAGGTTCTATTAGTATTAGTGCATTTTACACAATTCAACAGAATTGTACGCATAGACTTTTCAGCTAAAAATTCCTCAAACTTATGCTTTATGCAGGTCATCATGATGTAATGTCTATTAGCCATCTCAGATGTGGAAGGAGAGTGGCAGGTGAAGCTTAAAACAACATTAAATTTTTTGTTGGGGTTTTTTTGTGTTTTTTTTGTTTTTTTTTTTTTAACTAAGAAAACTATACACAAGCACCACAAAATTTTGTAGGTAGGTGCCATTTCTAATTCAAAGAAACCAAATATCAGAAAAAAGTATCTTGAAAGACTCAGCTCATCTGCTATTAATAAAATGCCATCTGCCATTTTATGGTGCATACATAAACAGTAACAGATAGATGCCAAGGTAATTTAGAATTTCTAACTGCAGCTAGGCCAGAGCTAATTTCATTCAAGGGATAAATGAGGAAGTCTCCCTTTGCCAACTGACAAATGTAATGATTCATGATTAATGAAATCTTTTCTCCTCCACAGGCCTTTCCTTTAAACATGTTTCATTGTTATCAATGGAGTGAGGGAAACTCTACTTTCAGAAATGAGCACAGCAGAGAAAACAATCCACCCTTGGATGAATTAGATCCAATTCTTATTGAAAATCAGAGTAAGTAGTGATTAGAGAACCAGTAGCTGCCTCTACAGAATTCTAGCACCACGTATTTTTCCAAATGTAGTTGGTAAAGCTAACTCTGAGAGGAGGAAATTGAAAATTAATTTTGTTTCTGTGGTAGCAACTTCTTTTTCCATGGAAAATTTTGTCCAAGTGGACAGCTTCAAGGAAAAAAAAAAAAAAAAAAAAAAAAGAAAAAGCCTTGTTTTGTATGAATATTATCTTTGTTTCATTTTCCCAAATCAAAATAATAAAGCAGCAATAAACAATTCTGAAGACTCAAAGTATTTCTTTCTTTCAAATCTCAATTTGTTTCTGTTTGATTGACAGTATCTATCCCATCCTTTGCGTCCTAAGCAGGTTAACTAAGCAGTTGTTTTAGGTGGTTTTGGTTGATTGGGGGTTTTTAGAGATATGTGTCCAATCTGTGTTTAAAGTCTCCAAAGTGAAGGTTCTGTCTGTATCTAAACAACTTTCAGGACTTACAATATTCACCATATTTGAATTTGCCTCTATCCAGTCAAATCACGGTAAGAGAGATCCAGTGGGAGATTCCACTCTCTTTCAGCATTTATGTCATGGTGGAAACAGATCATCCATACTTGTGGCTTAAGGAAGACTCTCATCTTCAGATCTACTCCTCTATTTCTTCTGTTCTTTTTCTTTCTCTTTTTCAGAATTGAGAATGATTTTTCCTGCAACAATGCTCTCTTTTCACCCATTTCCACTTTAGAGTTCTCACTCGTTCTCCCTAGTTGGAGATCAATTTTTCCCCGTCTCATATCAAGAATAGTCAATGACATATTCAAAGAACTTGCCTCTAGTTCACAATGAATTTTCAAGACAGTTCAATGGTAAAGTTAATGTAATTTCTTCTGAGGTCAAGGGAAATTTATATCAAGTCCAGTAGGTGCCTGTTAGATGTTGAACTCACCACCTCTCCTTTGAGATGTTACCCCCAAGAATTTAGACTCTAAGATTGGCAGAACTATGTTATGCTTCAACTTGAATGCAACTAACGTAACAATATGTGTCATGACAGAGTGAAAAGTAACATTTGTTATTCTAAACGTGTAAAAACCAGTGCTCTACTATTTTAAGTCAAAAGAAAGCATAACAAACAGGTAAAAGTAATATTCATTAAAGATTCCTATCACCCTTTTTAATTAACTTCTAGCAGCCATTATAGTAACACATTTTAGCCAACAACACATTGTTGACTTGAAGCCAAAATCCGAAGACAAGTGTAAGACTTCCTTGATTTTATAGAGAAGCTACACAAGCAGATAAAGCCAAATCTTGACCACAGATTATATTGATCCCTCAAAATCAGCCTTTCCTCCCTTTAGGATGACTGCACATCCTAATGCAGTGGGTTAGACTCTTGCCTACCTTGTCTTTCTCACATTGCAAAGGGATTTGGTCTTCCATAGATCATAATCTCTAATAGAATGGGAAAATAGATATGGTCACACAAGCAGATGATGTTTAAATAAAGGAAGAAGAATAGGTATTAATGAACTGGGATAAATAACTGATTAAAAACAGGACTAGCATTTGTAAGAACCTGGATGACTAGAGATTGATATGCTATGTACAAGCACTTGATTATTGAAAGATTATGCTCTAAATAAAACTTGATAATCACCTAACTTGCACTGTGTTGCAAGACCAACAGCCGGAGATAAACTTAAGTCTGAAAATGGAGAAGTGGCTATCACACACTCAAAAATCTGGAAAGAAAAGAGAAATTGAGTCCTTGGGAAGTCTTGTACCTGCTGGAAAAATGACAGTACACAGAATATAATTTAGTTTAGGCTTTTGGGTTACTGGACCAAGATTTGAACTTGCAAAGATGGTTCAAATTTTGCTGCCAAAACACCAAAGCTTTTGAATAAGCAATCTGGATGCTAGCTAGCACATGAAATGAAACAGCAAAATTAGTCATAACAGATGGAACATTACAAGGGAGACTAAAAGATTTTCATCATAAGGGAGATCAGATACATCAAAAAGTTATCAGTGATAAAGAAATCACTTCAAGCTTACTATAAATGTTTATTTTTTGCAATTCCTACATGATTAAAAGCAGAGTTGTGCTGCACTCCAAATGTAAAAGTTCTATTGACCCAATTGTGATTTTTTTCTCAAGGAACATAAATCTTACAGTGGAAAGATTATAAACAGATATGCCCAATAAACATTAGAGATACTTGTATGTCAAGTTCATTTTCCATGTGTCTGTAATCCTCTATTCCAGACCACATGGCCAGAACAGCAAGAGAAATCAGGTCAACAACCAGTACATGTCCCCTGCAAAGATATTTTGGGCTTTAGTGTAATGTATCTTTTCACCATCACCTTAAGAAATAAGTAAATTTTCACTGATCCTGTATTATGAAAAATCCTCATGAAAGTTGAGTTGTTAGGTTTGAATATTCTATGTTTCAGTATGTACATTGAAAAAGATATACAGTAACTGTCTTCTTATTCAAACTTCACACAAGTACCTCATGATACCTACTTCTATAATCAGATTAAGAGGTCTATAAACACTGTTTCCTTCAATCTAATTTTAATGGCTTCTTTAGACTAAGTAGAAACTCAAAAGCCAGAAGAATTAAACCCAAGAGTTCTACACTCAGATAAACTGAAACCTAATTACACTGAGAGACAATGCAAATTTTAATCTTCAAGGTTATATCTGAAACTAGCAGTAGTTATAGGACAACTATTTTTGTTAAGACCAAACTCACATGTCCATCACATAAAAAAATAAAAGCAATGTAAACACAACCTACATCTCAGAAAAGCAAGAAATGCTCTATTTCCCTCTATTTGACCCATTTATGAGAGGCTAGATGTTAAGGATAAACTTGTACACCTTGTAAATCATCTTGTGCACAGAACATTAAATGTGTAAGACCAACTAAAATAAATGAAGAATTAATATAGACAGTGAAACATGTAGCTCTATAAACTTATTTTTGGAAAAACATGACAGTACCTTTGTAATTAAAACTGCATCCCAACCCTGGTGGTCTGGTTTTATAAAGCTATCATCAATTGCCAGGAGACAGAAGTAAATTAAGCAACTCTCCAGATATGTCCATCTGCAAAGATTCAGTATTATCATCTATTTCTTCTGAGTAACTATACAGCTAATTGGGGTGATGACCCATATGAAAATACAACACACTAAAAGTAATATGAAGGAACATACTGTTAATTCATTAACAATCACTCATAGCTGAAAATGTACCATCTGAATGGCAGGTATTTACTTTAAATTAAAACATGGAACTTCAGTGACACTAAAAAAAAAAAAGAATAGTCTTATTCCATATTCAAAATAATAACATTTCAATATCAAGGCATAGGAGCTACTCTAAAGAGCTTAATTGCTGGAATTGCTCCAACACAGCTGTTCATTTCAAGGAGTCTTGAAACTATTAACACTTATCTAAACAGGAAAACACTATGAAATAAAACTTTATTTACAAACTCACACTGCTGCAAAACTGAACCTTCCTTAAACTTTTCAGGATTTGGCACGATTTCTCTTGAATATTTGGCAGAGCTTGTTACAGTAATGTGCAGCTCTGCGATTGTTGTTTCTCCCCATTTCAGCAAAAAGAACCCAGAACTTCAAAGGGATAACAAACGGTCTTCAAACCTCTGCCTGCAAGATACCTAAAGTGAATAAGTCTCCTACCCAAGTCTTTGTCATCCCAGTTATAAATATATTTATGGAAATCCTGACTAGGATTCAAGCAGGACCAAGGCTACAGAAAATTAAGGTGCAGATATTCAGCTTGAAACACTCTAAAACTTAGTTGGGGTGTGGCTATTTATTTAACCCTGTGCAGGTTTCTTGCCAACCTTAGCACAAGTATGCCAGAAATACGGCTGAAATTGAGTTATTCAAAGGAGACTGTAGGCAACCCCCAACAGGCCCAGGAAATCAGAACAGATTTGTTCTCTTATTTACGCTGGGGTAACATAGAAAATCAGATCCAAGAGGTGGCTTCAGTAGCCACACAGCCTCCCTTCCCCCAGATTTTAATTTCTGAAGGCAGAGAACAAACATGTCATCCTTCTTTCTGTCTGTTTCATTCTCATGCAAATAGAATGGAGTGCTTTCCTCCTAATTACTCACCTTCTCGCCAAAGCTGTCAAAAAAAAAAAAAAAAAAAGCTAACTTTTTGGATTTATTTTATTAAACTTTTAATATTCAAATTTATGGGAGTCTTCAAGCCTAAATCCTCATTAGAGCTTATCAAATAATTAATGCTCCAGAAATTAACTAGCTGTAACAACATGCACACCCCTCATCCAATTAAGCAGATGGATAATCCAGAGTGAAAAAAACAAAACACAGCTAGAACCCCCTTGCTGTATCCATGAAAGAAAAGTATAAGAATATAACATGCAAAGCACCTTTAAGATTCAAACACAAAGCTCAAGAGACTATTCACTAAAGTGCCTAGCATATGAGGGAAAACAGGTGACATTCTCACTTCCAGTGAAGCATCACATGAAGGTTTACAAAGTTGTTATCCCTTTAAAAAACAGATAAAAATATTCCTCCTCTCCTTTTTTCTGTATTCCTTTTTAGAAATATGTGGGTCAACAGTTCAAAACAAGACATCCAAACATATCTGATGACTTAAAATCCCTTTTGGAAAACATAACTATGCCTAACTAACAAACATTGTTCCAATTCCCCACTGAATCAAAATTATAAATTTTGAAAATGAAATTTACCTTCAAGACCATGAAAATCTGGAGTGAATAGATAGCCAGTAAGTCTTGGAAGCAGTAACTGAGGTAGGAACAACTGAACTTGGTTTGTCAAGCTTCATTTCTACTTCCAAATGGTTTGAAGGCTCAGAACTGGGAGATTCATCTTGCACTAGAGTTCCCTAGGACTGCAAAGTCCCTACTGCCTGCCTGGAAAGCCACATGTTGTGGAGGTCCTGTTCTAGGGATAGTCAAATGGTACAAAGCAAAAAAGACTAGTGGAATTTTTGTCTGGGAAGATGAAATTGGAAGTTCACCCCAAGATGTTCAGACTCTGAAAGGTCAAGCTACTCATCAAGCAGGCTCTCACAAGTTATGTTGTCTTGACCATAAACAATTGGTATTGCTCTACAACACAATTTGGACAAAAACCTTAAAAAAATTCCTCATGGTCCCACCAGTGTCCCTCTTCTAGTTGAGGCCTCCCTTTTATACCTATAAACAGCTCATGAAGTGATCACAGTCTAGTCTAAGCCCAAAAGACAGACCAAACAGAATGTGGATTTTGGCTGTCTTCCATCTAGTCAGTGACAAGAAAAGACGAAGCAGAAAATCTTACTATTCTGGCAAGGAGAAATTTCTTTTTTACTATTAAATATTTTTAGCTGATTTTCCAAGGGAAAAAATCTAAAAAATTTGAACAAGTGCATATAAAATTAGATTACCTGGAGACAGCCTTAATTTGTATAAAACCATAAGAAGTTTTTATGTGACTGTTTAATCTTTTAACAGCTGCTTCTTTAAGTACTCATTTGCACTAAATATATCACATGTCACCATACTTATGATCCTCCTAAAACAAAAGAACATCTTCCAAAATGAGTATAGCTAGCAATATTAAAGCAGCACCTACTGGCATCATTATATTTAAGTATCTGAAATAGACATTACTGTCAGCAGAATTTTTTTAAACCTTTCTCCCTTCTTTCCCTTACAAGAGGTTATTAGAGTTACTTCAGTGTCCTATGTCCTGTGATAAAATGCTAGAAATGAACTATTAAAATTGGCAATAAATACCTATATAGCCCATGAATTTAAGTTTCTCAGATCATTTATGTACTTTAAAAATTGTGTTCAAAGCAAGTTCTACGAACTACCTTGAAATTCTTAGCAGACTCTGCTGACACTGTTATTCAACAGTTCCCTGGGAGGGAAAAAAAAAAAAAAAAAAAAAAGAAAAAAAGACAAGTGAGAGATTCACCCAGAACACAGCTTGATCTCCCTGTTCAAGACAGGGAGTTTCTTCTTCATGGGCTCTTGTTCATAATATATTAACTACTGTGGGACAAGCAGTCAATTCTAACTCATATTCGCATTTTTCGGTGGTGGGGTTCTTGAATATTGCATTATTTATGAACAGCAAAATTAGGTTGTAACACAAGGAGTAAAATCACAGATCATTTTGCAAAAATGACATTTCAGGTGTACTGCCAAGCAAGTCAAACTGGAGTTTCTGTTACTTTCCCTTTCCAACATTCTCAGTGTCCTGAGGCTATCAAGTCCCTCAACAGAGGATGTACCTACGAGTTCCATAGTTTTTCCAACTGAACTGCAAATTTTCCTCCATCGAAAGCTTACTCCCTCTATTTAAATAATGAAAAGGGTTGCTGTTGTTCAAGATGCAAATAAGAGGCATTGGAGTTGAGATAGAAAGTATTTTCTGCTCATTTACCTCAACCCTCTGACATTTATGACCTGCCATATGTGTGCCCTGCCATACGTCTAACAAGCATGTCAGAACATGCTTGGTTCAAGCATATCACACTGTCATGTAAAGATATGTGAGCCCACACCAAAAAATACAGGGATAGAGTGTACTTTAACAGGAAGTTCCTGTCCACAGATAGCTCCGGTTTCCCTATACTGCACTCTAGAGGCCACAACTATGTAAATTGTTGCTCTGAAAAGGGAAATCCTTTGTTTTATGAATTAGATTTAGAAAGCACAGGATGCCATATTTCAGAAGCCAGGTAATACGAAGTGAAGCCTGAGTGGCTTGCTGAGCACCCCTGAGCCGTGGAAAGAGGGCAAGAAGGCTGAGTGAGGTCAATGAAGGACAAAGCATTCCAGTGTCAAAATTCACAGTTGAATACATTACAAAATGATCTACTGAGAGACAAATGGACAATCTGTTATACAAAATCTATTATATTACAAAGTGATATTATGTAGTTTGTTTTGTATTGGAAAAAAGATTTTTGTCTTCTGTCAGCGCTACTATATGTCTGTGTCTTTTATTTACACACAAAGTACATTAAATTTTTGAAATATCTGAATATCTTGAAATATGCGAGTATATGGGACTACACTGTGTTGGTTGAATATCTTGCAGCTACAGCAGCTTTGAAAGGGGATAGAAAATAAAACCAGCTTTGAATACTATATACATCCTTCTTATGCAGACACCAGCTAAAACACAAATCAGTTTCTATAACATTAGAAGAAGAGCATAGACCTGTTCCCTCCATCTGTGGGATCCAAAATTAAGCAGGAGCTTTTCTAAGATCCTCAGAAACATCCTTTATCTTTCATAACCTGCACCTTCACGCACGAGATACATTAAGCTTCGCCTTCCCGTTCAGTTCTCAGGCTCAACAATGCTCAGCAGGCAGTAGTCAATTTAGCAAGAGATCTTATCCATCACTGCTGAAAAAGTATGGGGTATTGACTGATGAATGGAAGATAAATCACAAGAGGGCTGTACATTCAGGCAGGCCTGAATGACACTGACAGAACCCTGCATGAAAGCTCATTTTGTGCCTGCCTGTACAATATGTTGTTTGTAGAGAGCGTTGTTCTCCAATGATATCAGTCCCTTCTCGGTATGAAGCGCTCACTCTTTATTCCCTTCAACAAAGGTGTCCAGTTTGTAAGAAAGAAAATCCTCAAAGTGAAGAAATGTTATTATGATCTAAAAATTAGGTTCAGATGTAGACTGGCTTTCTTGTTTGCTACAAACTAAACCAAGTGCAGCCATTTCTCATTTCTGAAGGGAGGAAATAAAAAGGGCAATGGGACAAGTGCTGGGGAAAGAAGAATCAAGGAGATGGGTTTAAAGCATTTAATGGAGCAGTAACCTGCCATCTACTTAGTATTACTCATCCCAACAATATATTCCCTGAACTGGTCAAACCTGCAGTGGTGCTTCCTGAAAATGGTATCTCCAAGTATCACTAGAGATGAGGAGCACAAAAGAGAATGTTAGCTGTAACATTACCTAACCTATGACTCGACACAACACTTTTGATAGCCGGGACAAGCCCATTTTGGTAATGAACCCTGAAGAACCAAAACTTCCATTTCCTAAACAGTTCTTAGCCAGAAAAGTACTTTAGAAATTGCATAGCCTGTCCTGCTCAAGTTTTAGCAACGGGTATTTAGGGTCAGTAACTAATAAAGGGGGGGCTTTATCTGACCAAGACCAGAAAAACAGCACTGCAAATCTATTTATCTAAAGGCTTTATTATTTACTCCTATGAATTCAAGGAAGCCCAAGGCTGCTAAAATGGGGTTGCATATTGAGTTCCAGCTTGTCAAAGATACTGGCTAATAGGTGGCAATCCCTTGCATCTGCACAGCTCTCCTCACTCGATGATTAAGGCTTACGTAGTTGTCACTAAGAACCAAACTGGAGAACAACATAGTAGAAGTGTGGGGTCAGGGTGCCTTTTAGTTGGGAATGCATTTTGCCTTTGATGCCAGAGGAGAGAACTCCCTTTGAAACAAGTAATGCTCAATGGACACCGCAGGATTACCAGTTAAGTGAAAACCTCTCAAAAATAGTTTTACTATTCATCCACTTGTTGAAATATTTTTTACATACAAACCTAAAACCAAACATGCCTTTGCTTCTGAAACTCTTTCCTTGAAATTGTTCCAGTGACTGAAGGCAGTTCTCCTGAGTACAGTTATCACTGAGTGTGCTATGAAATCAAAATCTGTAAATAGACTGCAAGCTTAAGAACAGGGCTAAATTCAGAAACGTGAGAGTTGTACTACAGCTTGGTCATTTAAGTATTTTCCAATTTGAGGAGGAAGAGCAGGGAGCTACCTCTAATTCAGCAGTTTCACAGAGCTACTTTCACAACATTCAAATCCAAAGCATACATTCGCTAGTTCCTATATTTGCAATCTTTCACAGCAACTTGATAAAATCGAGAGAAAGGGGCAGATGTTAGATATCTCTCCTTTGGAAGAGAGTTTGTTTTCTATTGCTTTAAATCCTCTAACTATATAACTCATTTGTGGATCTGTAAGCCATATGTACCAGTTAGGGACCTCATAGTATACATGGATATATTAATATTCTATTGATAAAACTTTCACTTTCATTTCCTGTCACCAAAACTATAGTATTGCTGAAGACTAACTTCGCAAGTAACTTAAAAAACAAAGGTAACTTTACTGATGTCCTATTAGGTGTAACCCAGCTCCATTACAAAGTTTATAAGCATGTCACACAACCTACATTTTGTGTGCTAGTGTCATTACTGCTTCACTAACAAGATTACCATGCTACATGAATGGGGAAGATTAAAGTAAAACATTATACATTTGTTTTCATTTATGAGAACAAAACTTTTAGCTAAGCCGCTAGGAACCATGACCATTTAGCATGCATACAATTATTATAAAATAGTCTTATATAGACAAGCAAATCCAAACACAGTTAACATACTGAAGAGTACACCTGTAAAAGAACTACAAAAAAGAGAGGATGAAAACAAGACACCCTCCCTTTAACAGAGCTTGAGACATATTAGACTTCAGTGTACATCAGCCAAGTTAAATCTAAGCTGTCACACAGAAGACCAGTTCTGACTAAGATCTACTCACCAGGTTTGTGGCTCGCTCTCTCTTTAGTCAGATCACAGAATCACAGAATTGTCTGGGTTGGAAAAGAACTTGAAGATCATCCAGTCCAACCATTAACCTAACATTGACAGTTCCCAGCTACACCATATTCCCAAGCACTGTGTTGACCCTACTCTTAAGGGATGGGGGACTCCACCACCTCCCTGGGCAGCCCATTCCAACACCTAACAACCAATTCTGTAAAGAAATGCTTCCTAATATCCAGTCTAAACCTTCCCTGGTGCAACTTGAGGCCATTCCCTCTTGTCCTGTCGCTTGTTACTTGGTTAAAGAGACTCATCCCCAGCTCTCTGCAACCTCCTTTCAGGTAGCTGTAGAGGGCGATGAGGTCTCCCCTCAGCCTCCTCTTCTCCAGACTAAACACCCCCAGTTCCCTCAGCCGCTCCCCGTACGACCTGTGCTCCAGACCCTGCACCAGCTCCGTTGCCCTTCTCTGGACACGCTCGAGTCATTCAATGGCCTTTTTGTAGTGAGGGGGCCAAAACTGAACACAGGAATCGAGGGGCGGCCTCACCAGTGCCGAGCACAGGGGTCAGATCCCTTCCCTGTCCCCGCTGGCCACGCTATTGCTGACACAAGCCAGGATGTCATTGGCCTTCTTGGCCACCTGGGCACACTGCTGGCTCCTGTTCAGCCGGCTGTCAATCAGCACCCCCAGGTCCCTCTCTGACTGGCAGCTCTCCAGCCACTCCTCCCCAAGCCTGTAGCGCTGCTGGGGGTTGCTGTGGCCCAAGGGCAGCCCCTGGCATTTGGCCTTATTGAAACTGCCCCAGTTGGCCTCAGCCCATGGCTCCAGCCTGTCCAGGTCTCTCTGCAGAGCCTCCCTACCCTCAAGCACATCAACACTCCTGCTCAGCTGGGTGTCATCTGCAAACTGACTGAGGGTGCACTCGATCCCCTCGTCTAGATCATCAATAAAGATGTTAAACAGGAGTGGCCCCAACACCGAGCCCTGGGGGACACCACTCGTGACCGGCCACCAACCGGATTTAACTCCATTCCCCACAACTCTTTGGGCCCGGCCTTCCAGACAGTTTTTTACCCGCAAAGCATGTGCCCATCCAAGCCTCGAGCAGTCATTTTTGCCAGGAGAATGCTGTGGGAAACGGTGTCACAGGCCTTACTAAAGTCAAGGTAGACAACATCTACAGCCTTTCCCTCATCTGATAAGCAGGTTGCCCTGTCGTAGAAGGAGATGAGGTTTATCAAGCAGGACCTGCTTTTCATATCCCCATGGTGACTGGGCCTGATCCCCTGGTTGTCCATTATAAGACTTTTAATGGCACTCGAGATGACCTGCTCCATGACCTTCCCTGGCACCGAGGTCAGACTGACAGGTCTATAGTTTCCTGGACCCTCCTTTCTGCCTTTCCTATAGATGGGTGTCACATTTGCCACCTCCAGTCCAATGGGACCTCCCCAGTTAGCCATGATTTCAGGTAAATCATGGACAGTGGCTTGGCGAGCACATCTGCCAACTCTTTCAGCACCCTTGGGTGTAACCCATCCAGTCCCACAGTCCTGTGTGCACCCAAGTGGTGCAGCAGGTCTCTGACCACCTCCTCTTCAACTGTGCTGACCTCAGTCTGCTTCCCCTCCCCGTCTCCCAGCTCCTGAGGCTGGGTGTCCAGGGAACAGCCAGTTCCACGGCTAAAGACTGAGGCAGAGTAGGTGTTGGGCACCTCAGCCTTTACCTCATCCTTAGTTAGGAGGCAGATTTTCCCTAATGCTCCTTTTGCTGTTAACAAATTTATAGAAATATTTTTTGTTATCCTTAACAGCTGTGGCCAAGTTGAGCTCTAGCTGTGCTTTGGCTCTCCTAATGCTCTCCCTGCATAACTTCACTACATCTTTATAGTCTTCATGAGAGACCTGGCCCCTCTTCCAAAGGCAATAGATTCTCCTTCTGTTCTTGAGATCCAGCCAAAGGTCCCTGTTTGTGCTGCATCATGGCCTCAAGCTCTCCCTGTTGCTCATACTGTGTGCGTTGGTATAGATGCACTTGAGATGAGCTAATGAATCCAACACCTTCTTGTGAGTGTGGGCCCCATTCCCTACCAGACCTTCTCAAGTGCTTCCACAGTTCCTAAACATCTTTCCTTTCTCTCAAATGAAGTGGCAGAGGGAGAGCCCTCACCAGTGCACCATCCTTCAAGCTTTGGCATGCTTCCCTTGAGCTCATTCCTAACATGCCTACTTATCACCCTGTCCCCTCTCATATCTAGTTTAAAGCCCTTTCAATAAGCCCTGTTAACTCCTGCCTCAGAATCCTTTTCCGCCTCTGGGACAGCTGTATCCCACCTGTCTCATTTGTCACCAGCAAACCAGGGGCCTTATAAACCTCACCATGGTCAAAGAACCCAAAATTCTGACGGTGGCCCCAGTCTCTGAGCCACATGTTAATCAGGTGTATTTTCCACCCTCTATCAGTCATTTTCCCTTTCACTTGAGGGATTGATGAAAACATGACCTGAGCTCCTGAGCCTTCAGTTAGCCACCCCAGTGCCTTGAAGTCCTTTTTGAGTGACTTAAGACTTCTCTCTACCACCTCATCGTTACCTGCCTAGATAACCAATAAGGGGTAGCAATCAGAGGGCCGTACCAGAGCAGTGACCTTCCTTTTAATATCTCTGACCCAAGCCCCAGGGAGGCGCAGACCTCTCTATGGTATGGGTCTGGTTGACATATGGGCCCCTCCGTACCCCTCAGAGCAGAGTCACCCACTACAATTACCCTCCTTTTCTTCTTACTTGAAGAAGATTACACAGGTCATCCCTCCTAGGCCAGGACACGGTTACTAAACAGGCTAATTGCAGTTCTTTCCAGTGCCTCATCCCTCCAATTAAAAAAAAAAAACAACAAAAAAAAAACCCAAACCAAAAAACAACCCACAAAACCCAGAAGCATTAGCTAGAATGTAATATTCAAGAGCATTTTTTACTTTGATGTGTTCATGTGGGGAAGATTCTAAAAAGATAATTCTTTTCCACCTTAGCTTGTTCCTAAGGATAAATTAATTCAATGAAATCTCATGTAAGAGGCATCTGAATAATACATTTATCTATGACAGAAATATCTCTGTACTAGAAGGAAGGTTAAGTAACTACCTCCACTACAGAATTAAATACTGATTGTTACTGCCAGGCGGCTCTACATTGATTCTAGGTCATTCAAATTTATGTTGTCCCGAACAACTTAAAATGCTTCATCAAAATCTGAAAGTTCATGTATTCAGCTAGCGGCCAACTAATGTAAACCTGTACATTAGGATATATGGGTGGAAAAGCGATTAATTAATTTTTGCATGGAGAATACAACAGTAATATTTTCCTATGACAGACACAATAGACATGCATTTCTCATGCATAGCTAAGGAAAATGTTTATCTGAACATTTTAGCTATCATTTGATTCTGCAATAATACAAAATAAAATTGATTACAGGTTTAAGAAAAATGTGTTAAAATAATTTGCAATAGCTTTTATTTTCTATTACTGAACAATTTTAAGAAAAAAGCATTTAAATAACAGAAATGTACAAAAATATTTGCTTTCATGGGAATCCACTTCTCATTAGCCTCCCAAATTCACTGTTCCATAGGTTATGCAGAAGTGCAGCATTATCTGTGATACATACTCCAATAGGACACAATTTAAAAAAAAAAACAACAAAAAAAAAGCATGATCTGTTCCTTTGTTCAATGCAAACTTAACTCAGAACATTAATACAAGTGTGAAACCTCACATCAGTATGCTGCACCAGCCCACAGTGAATACACATTCATCCCCTGGACTCAGGATATCAGCAAGTATAACTTAATCTGCTGCCATACCAAAATGAGCTACACTCATATTACTTTTTCATTCAATTAATGCTAGGGAAAATGTTGCATTAGTTCAAGTAAACTATTACTATGAATATGAGATTTCTTTTTTTTTTTCCATGTAAAAAGCCAAGGAAGACAGTTTGGTGGGCTTCTTGGGACCACAGGAAAAAACTCAGAAGCCTCATGCAGCTTCTTAGGCAGACACACAAGTAAAATGGCAATATGACTGGAAAGACAGATATTGAGCTAGGAATTAGGAGATAAGAGTTTGCACCCAAATCCATCCACAGTTTAATTAAAATTACCTTGAAAAGTGATTTCTCCTCTGTGTGTCTCTGTTTCCTCATCTGCATAAGCAAAGAATGACAGTGACTCCACCTCACAATATACTTTAATATCAAGACATTATTGGAAACTGATTTCATATCTGCATCCAGGTGACATAATTCAGTTGGAATGAAACTTTGTCACAGAAGCAACTAAATTTACAGATGAGATTTACACCCAACATGATTCATTTTTCTTGAAAGAGGGAAGCGACCGTCTAACTAAAACCCCTGGAAGGGAGAACTGGACAAGATAATAAGGCTGAGCAGCAACCCAGTCCAAGATGAAGCCCTTGTTATCATCTACTTTCTTCTCAGGGTTTTGGCATTGGCTTTCTATTAAGAAAGAAAAACAAAACCAAACATATCCACTGAAATTATATGGAGTACACATATATACTTAAGAACAGGCTTGTTCTTAATTTCTGCTGCTTCTGACCAGTGTGCTTTTTTAATTAGATGACTAAACTGATTCTTCTTCTCCTAAAGTATGCAGTGAATAAACCCAAAAATAGCAGCTGCTTGGGATGAACTCTAGTCACATTTTTAGAAAAGGAAGGTTTTTAGAAATGTTACAGAAAATTTCAGCAGTTATATCCACAGTTACTTTGAATGCATCACACTAACTAGACCATCAAAATTTTCCTTCAGCTTTTTAAACATAAGATAGGCAGAAGTAACCTTATTTACATAATTACAATTATACAGAGTAATGAGATTCCATCTTATAGATATAACAGCTTCCCCAAACACAAAGCGAAAGAGCAGGTCTGCAAATCTAAGCCTTAAAAGAAAAACATTCTACAAAATAACAGTTAAAACGTTGCTCTATGTACTGTGTAATTTAGCAACATAACAAAGTGCTATATAAAACCAAATAATATATACACACAACAAAAAATATATAAAAACACTAATAGTTCAGACATCCGTTATTATGTTGAAATCTTTTAACAGAGCATAATTTGCTTTTTTATTTAGAAAATGCCCTGCAATCTACATTTTTCTTTCTCTAATCCATGTTGAAATTTGTAAAGATGCATCAGTGTGGCTGAATTTATCTAAGGTGATTGCTGAAGAAATGAGTACAGCTTCACAAATTCATAAAGACTACATAGATCGAGAGTTCCCATAGGGTTTTGTAGCAAAATGACAACCAACTTCCTAAAGACTCTGCTTGATCTCTTTGGTCCAGAAAGACCTTATGAATTCAAGTATAACTTCTATGATACCATAGCCTCAAAAGTTTTCTGAAATCCAACCCTGCAAACAATTTAAAAAAAAAAAAAAAATCTAGATGTCAATCAGTGTTTTTTTTGTAGCAACAGAAATATATGTTTATTCAGTGGGTTACTGCACACTAGAGGTCGTTTTCAGCAAGTTTCAGTTGTGAATATTTATGCTGTTAATTCTCTTACTGATTCTGGTTTGTGCTACTCAAAGATGTAACAAGTATCCAAAGATGTAATCTCCCTGCTCAGAGACTGTCACAATATAGGAGAGCAAATGGGAGTAATAACCAAACTGTACAAAGGCAGATCTCACAGGTGTATAGAGAGATTAGGTTGGAAGGGGCCTCCTGGAGGGCTTCTAGTCCGACCTCCTGTTCCAGGCAGAATCAACCTCTAATTAGATGAGGAAGCCCAGTGTCCAATGTAGGCAAGCTATCAACTTCTTCAAGGATAGAGATTCTTAAGCACGGAATTATTTTCCCCGCTTTTTCAACTGGAGTTTCCTTTGTGGCAACCTATAACTGTTGTCCCATGTCGCCTGGCTGTGTGCCTCTGCATGTATACATCTCCTCCTTTTCTACAATCTCTTTTTAAGCAGTAGAGGAAATTAACTGAACCTGACTCAGTATAAGGAACACTGTGGAAGTGGACCTCTAGAAAAGGTAGATGTAATGCAGATGAGATGGTCTGTCTCAATGCAAAGCTGCTTGTACCTAATGCAACGCTCACTGGCAAGAGCATGGGGGAAAATACTTATAGCCCTCTGCTATTAAGAAATGAGGGATCCTAACATTCAGTAGGAATTAAGTCCCATTTCTAGATAGTCATCTTTAAAAACATGGTCATCCCTGAATCCCTTCCCTCAAATCTGAGAAAACTATTTAAACTACTCCAGATAAATTATAGAAGACAGTGGTGGGGTTCATTTTTTTTTATTATTTTTTTTTTTTTAAGATAAATTATGTTACATAAAAAAAGTGATGCAGTTGGAGAGAACAAGGAGGACCATGTACGTATGGAACCTACATGCAGAAAGGTCTGAAGAGGGTTTCAACTGACTCAAAGTATTTTTTCTGAGAGTAAAGACAGTTGTGTTTTCAGAAAACTTTAAACAATATCATTAACACAGTGCTAATAAGACAGATTGTTGCTGATCTCCGGAAGAAGATGAAGTAAAGCCAAGTTTAGTTTAAATGGGAGCACATGAATGAAACAAAATATTTTTCCATTTAAAATCACTTCAGATTAGAGCATCTGGCACTGCACACAGTAGAAAGGACCTAAAATATTACAGCTCTATTTTCCATTTTAATGGATAATTGGTAACACTAGATTACAGGATTTGCAGGTTCCAAGTGCTGTATTTTCATAGGGAAGAGCCTCCTTTCTTTCAGGCTTAATAAGCTTGGCCTATATCAGCTTTTCTCACATCAGTCCAAGTGTCACATTTGGGTTGGGAGAAGCTTGTTAGCAGTAATTACCAGCAGTAGGTTCTATTATTTGCCAAAGTAATTTTCCCTGCTAAGTACCACCAAAACTGCCTCAAGCCTTTAATTTTTTTTGCCTTCCTCCGCTTCCTTTTAAGCGGGTGCATTTTCCCATGATACTGCCCTGCACGGTGCGGGACAGGGCAGAGGCGAGGTGCCGGGTATCAATGTGATCTTGAGAGATGGGGTCAGCCCTAGCGAAAGCCTTTCACAAACAGAGCCTGAACTCTATTAGAGATGCAAATCCACTCTCTAAGTGAGGATTGTTTCGGCCATATAATGGAGCCCGAGGAATTCCTCGGCAGCCTGCTTTTCAGTGCGGGCCTTTTGTCTGCGTCTTAGCAAATTTCTGCAGCCTGTTTAAACCCTAGCTATTGTCCCCATGGCTTCATTGATTTCTCTCCCTGCCACCAGCTCACAATGGGCTGATATGAACATCTTTGTTACTGCTTTTGTACTGTATATCAGAGTAATGTTTCAGCAGATTGAGGCCTAGCAGGAAGAATTAAACCTGTACTACACAGAGCATGATGAATTGCTGGATTTACATATCATTTTAGAGGGTATTTCTGGTGGTTCTTTCTGAATGGTGTTGTGTCTCGAAGGATGTAGTTGAGAGATGAAGTGACAGAAAAGGAAGTGATTTAGATATTCGCTGACAGCTTAATACAAGATGCAGACAAATTACGGTGATTCTCCCACTGCATCCTTCTATGTTATTAACTAGGTGGGCATAGGTGGATGCACACATATCCTTTGGAGCTGCCATGTTTGACTGTGCACTGTAACCAGGACAAAGAATGATGCAGCTTATTCTATAGGAGATTGTTCTGAAACAACCTAAAGGTGCCAGGGCACACCACCCTGATGTTTTGATCCTACTGTTCTTGGCCAAAAGATAAACTGCTGATTGAGTCAGGTCTTGACATTACACAGGCAACATATTTCCAGGTCCTGACGTGCTGTGCAGCACACTTCTAAGAAAATAGCTGTGCTCTATGTGAAACTGCATGACTTGAATCGGCTTAATACTACTCAACTTCATCTGCAGTTTTAAAAGTCTTGTTATAGGCTTGGGTGTTGTTCTTTATCGACATTTATTTTGCATCCCAAAGCTGAAAAACTAGGTAGCTATTTCTGCACCTTCTATCAACTGTAGTTTGAAATAATTTATCTTTAAAAAAAAAAAATGTTTGTCTGCACAAATTACTATCATTCTAGAACTGTGTTGTTTATAATAGACTTAAGAATACTTCTTAGAAGAAGTAAACTCCACTGTTTAAACTCATAAGGCTTGACAGTGTTTACATAGTTTACAAATGCGAACCACAATCCACATATGGATCATATTTTGTGTAATTGGCACTAAAACGATGTAGTAAGCAGAGATAAGTAAATAAGTCTGCAAAATGGTGGAGTAACAGTAGAAATAATAAGCAGTAATTTCAAAGTTTTCAAATCAGAAGAAAATGCATATTGACATTAAATCAAAACAAAGAATGTACATAGGATGCAAGTTCTTTTCCATACAGTGTAGGGCTAAATCTTACTCTCAAAAATCAGGCAGAAAATCTTTGCCTTCCTGTGTTACAAAGCATCCCAAATTGAAACATGGTGCATAGTTTTTTTGGGAAAAAAATAAATAGCAAAGGCCAGAACAATGAGATTTCGTAGTAGCTTTAATACTATTTCTTAATCATGGAAATTTCTTTGTGTTAGAAATTAATCTTTCAAAAAAGCAGAACTTTTGGACATTTCTGCCCACAACATCTGGTAATAACAGATAGATTAAACAGAGCAATCATCTGACATTAGTTCATCAGTTACAGAGACAGGCATGTAAAGAATAGATTTTTTTGAGCAAAAGGAAACATTCTGAGATGTCAGTGACCACTGCTAAGAGCAATCTAGAAAATGAAGATATGTATCTGAAATGTACATTGTAGCAAAACTGAGTTAGAATCAGGTTTGAGAGAATCAAGTGATAGGTGCAATGAGCTGTTTCTGTGGATATGTTTGAAAGCATAGTGCAGTGCTGTTATTTAACTCTAAAAGAGTCAGAAACCCATGCAAGATTTACTCCAGAATGAATGCCACTTCATCCTTTTCCTAACGAGTAGTAGCCTTAGATTAGTTGTACCATTTCCACCACAAATTATCACTGGTAGAAAATCCAGGACCCTTTGGCAGTTGCTCACAAGGTTAGATACTTTTTCTACCCTAATTCCTTTTTGAGAGATCCTTCACCATGAAATCTGGATACATGGCTAGATATTTATTGAGTTCATTAATTCACTACTATTTGTTCTTGCAAACTTTGCAGTCACATACATATAGCTCTTCTTTTCACTTGGAACCGAAAGAGCATTACTAAGAGAATTTGTTTACAGTAGATAAGTATCAAAGCTGACTAGTAAAGTACAAACAAGACTGGCAAGGCAAGACGGCTTGTCATCCATATTAGTCGTCAGCCATAATAATTATCTGACTCCTTTCCCTTAATCATCTGGTAGTCATTCCAGTTTCTTTATAGGTATTATATTCAGTAGTCTGTAAAAATTCAAATGCTACACTGAAAAATAAATTGAAGCTATGCAAACATAGCTTTCTGTGCCACATTCCTTTTATTTTTCTGAACTATATGGAATGTGGAAACTTGAGAGCAGCAACTCCTACCAAAGTCTGTTTAAAATGGTTGTACGTGCAGCTTTGGCAAACAGATGAACTGAGAAGCTGGATGTGTCTTTACATAGAACAGGACTGGTTCAGACAGTTCTGTTACTTGTTAATGCTGCATTTTGTTTTGCATTAACAACACGAAACCTACATACTTTTTGGAGAACACGCATCAGTCAACCATAATTGAATTAAAAACAAAACCACCACCACCCTCCCACTACAATTCCAAGTTGTAAAAGTCAAGCTTGGTTCATTTCTCACCTTACTGGCAGAACTACGTAGAAAACAAGCTCCCTAACAAACTCTATTACACTTGTCAAGAGGCTAGTCCTGGAATATGCTCTTTGTAGAAGACTGTCTCAATTTCCAGAGCACTTTTAAATTAATTTATTTTTGTAAATAAACAGTCTATTCAAAGAGATTTTGTTACTCCAATGTGCTATAAATGATTCCCTGGTCTAGTCATAAACTGTTAAACAGCATCTATCACCAAGAAAGCCAACAGTCAGCATGTTTCATGTGGTTAACAAGATATACTGCTGAAAAAAAGGCACCTGATTACCTTTGCTAATTTCCAAATGTGAGATGTACTTCTAAGTATCCTAATTCAAGTTACATGTTAAATTATTTCTTTCCTAACATGTTTCTGATACCCTGTTACAACCACCAAATCATGGCTATATAAAGAACCATAAAATAACTACTCCTTCCTTTTTTAGCCCACTTTGTCTGATATTATCATCCCAGCCCTACACTTCCTTTTTCCCTTTCTGTTCCAAAACCTTTTCTTGTTAGCACAAGAAAGAAATCTATTAACACTATCTGCAGCATTGCAGGTTTTGACAAAGTCAGCCCTGTTCAGCTGTTCCATGCTAAAGGAACACAACATTCTCTACAGAATCAGAGATCCACATTTATTTAATTGCCAGAAATGTTTATTAAAACTGGGGCTTCCACTCTTCTAAGCCACTTGGAGACATTCCAAAACTTGACTCATATACAATTACTATTTTTTCTCAAATTATGTGGAAAAGACAGTCTTCTGTTCATTACAGAAGGGCAAGACAACACAGGACAGTCCATTAAACAAAATACCCACCCCACCAAACTAAACCAGTTTTGCAACCTGCAGTTTTGTAAACTGCTACTGACTTAAACTGCATGCCGAAAGTATTTTGCAGTAGAAAAGCTTAATGAGTAACCGGCCAAGCCTGCAGGTATGTTTACATCTGTTATAAACACAGATTCCCAAATTCTGATCTAGATTTTAGTTTCTGTGTTTAGAGACCTGAAGTCTCTGGATTTTGAAGACAGAAGGGCAAAGCTAAGAAAAACTGAGCAAGAAGGTTAATTCTAGCTGTAACAGCTATTCTGACTTTCTAGTTTAATCTTTTGTACTTCCAATGTTGAAGTCAAAAAAAGCAAACCTGGGCACTTTGAAATTTCTAGTCTTCATGAATGGAGGCTCACCTATTCCTGCCCCCCAAGAAAAAACCCGAACAAGAAAAACTCAAAGACAACTGTCATCTCCAAGGCAGACATGAAGTACCCTTGATATCCAACAGTTTTTGAGCTTATACCATGGAGACTCTTATTCATGGGTGTTTGAATGTTGGGAGGTTTTTTTGACTACTCTCTAAGCCTGCTTGTCAATTTATAATCTTCAGCATGTCATGGTTACACAAACCGAACCCAGGAGAATTTAATCTCACTATGAATACGACTGCTTTGCTTAAGGTGCAGTCTGTTTCCCGTGCTTCAAAGAAAAGTGACACACCACCACGATCACCCCCCCTGCCCTTCCTCAAATGGCAAATTATTCACCAAGGGGCAGGGGGGGATGACACTCCCCCTTTATCCATAAATCACGGGGATTAATGGAATGTAGCCATAGCACTAACAAACAGATCTCCTTAAATATATCAGCACTTTGGACAAAGACATGCTTTATGCTTTGTCTCACAGGCTTAAGCTGCAATCTCCAAAACCTCTCCTAGTTTATTGTATAGGCTACTCTTACCGTGTATCAATGGCTACCTTAATCAACTTCTGTTTCCCATCACCATTAACCCACTGGAAAAACATTCATGCTTTCACTCACTCTTTGGAATATTAGAACACTTTTCCTAACTTTCAGCCTCAATTTGCTCATAAGCATTTGATACCTTCTTGTTTTTAGTATTACAAGACAACACATAATTGGAACCCAATTAAAAAGAAGTATAAGATAGCTGGAAAAGTGGAATGGAACAAAACAAAGTGCAGAGCCCATTTTTGTCACTTAGAAACATAAGGCACTTCCTTCCAGAAAACATGTATAAATAAAACTCATTCAGAGGTTGTGTAACGGGTCAAGGATCTGCCTTCCTTTTCCTTGAATCCTAGGTGGATCAAACTGTATGCAATGCTCAGCAGTTCAAACAAAGCTGAAGTGTAGACAGTTCAGTAGATATGAACCTTTAAATTGTGCATTTTCATTATTTAGTAATTAAGCAGTTCTCACTTCCTCTTCCTTACTTAAGTCCAGGGTTTGAGTACTTTGTTACCACCTACTCAGGAAAAAGACTAATCCTCATATCTCAATTTATATTCCTGGTTCCCTCAATATTTGAAAGTAATTTCCATCCTTTATTCTGTCTTTAAAAGGCAGGTGCATTTGTCATTCTCCAGAATTCTCCATTCTTCAAATGTTATTAAAGGTGAAAATACAGTAAGTGAGGAGCACTTCCAGAGCTGGCATGGCAGGTTAGACCACCTGGTTGTCCCTGCGATAAAGGACGACCATAAGGCTTTCACTTGATCAGAATGTGCTCACTCCCATCTTCATTGTTGCCAGTAACTGAGGTCACTACGGAGTTAGCCTGAATAACATGACCAACATTTGGCTAATGCCGTGATATTCTCTATCTTTATCCTGTTCCAAGAGCCAACATTGTATCTCAAGGTATTCTTCCAAAATATTGGTTTAAGACACATGATGGTCGAAGGGAGAAAATGGTTTCTTTAATACCTATATAATCAGAGACAGATTAATAGTATGAACATCAGTCCCTCAATCTCAACTGAGATGAAAAAATTCCATCTGCAAGCAGGATAGGAATTATGGATATCAAAGGCAAAACATCACTTCTCCTGTAGAGTTAGGTATCTAAAATAAGAATTCATGAGCTATTGCACCATTCACATAAAACTCTCTCCAAATGAAAGCCAAGAAAAGGTGATGAAGAAAGACTGGGTAAATATCGCTTTGTGCTTTTTTTTTTTTTTTTTTCCTAACTGAAGTATGACTTGTCAGATCAAGTCCTCTGATGCGTAGAGATATCTACAATCTGAAGTGTTGTTACTGTCCCCTTCACTGTGGTATCTATGTCATCCCATACAAATGCAAATAGAGGGCATGTGAAACCGTAAGTATTGCTAAGCATATCCTCTTGTACATTTTGTTACTCACAAGTGCTCATTATAATAAAATTAAGCACAATCAGATATCATTCAGGCTACTGAAGATACAGGCTAAAGCACAACTTAACTCTCAATTATACTTCTTAGACATAATCTTCTTTCACAAAACTTTACTATGCTGAAGCAGCACTGGGATTGAAAGGAGCACAGCCACATCTGGCAAGTTAACTAATGCTGCTGGGTTGGGGTAGTGGGGCTGGGGACTCTTAGTTGGGGTGCATCACCATGATAGATATAGGTTTCTCTTAGGACCTACAGCAATGCCACAATGCACCACGCAGCTGTAATTGCATATTCAGAACAAGCTCAACTGCCAGGTCCAGCATGGACTGCCTTGCTCCAAAGACATTCAACTCAAAATACCCTTACTTTATAATGTCTTTCCCTTATCTGTCCTGTCCCATCTTTTACCTTATGCTTCCACAAACAATTTATCACCTGAACAAGCTTGAAATATTTAGGCTGCTGATTTTGAGAATTTCATTTAAAATTAATAGCAATAGTGAGAGAACAGTAGCTTACTGTAGGGAGTGTGTGACTTTCCTCCATTTTGGATTGATTTAATTTAATTTATTTGTGCTTTGGGTTTGGTGGGGTTTTTCTGAGTGGAGATGGGGTGAGGCCAGGTAAAGGGACTTAGGGACAACATAAAGTGTGTATGCTGAACACATACCTTTCAGTAAAGGTCACACACACACACACAAAGAAAACCCAAACCCAGACTGTTACCTTGTACGTCCAAGTTAAAAGCCTTTTTCACAAAGTGGTCTTTAAAAGCTCAGTTTTGAATTACAGAAAATGTTGGAAGCTTAAGTTAGGGGACTCTCAACAACATGTAAACTAATTATTGATTTTTCCCCCTTAAGAAAGTAAGCTCATTCAAAGGAAAAGAGATAATCCTCTTAATTCTTTTCTCTAAGAGCCTCCAGGAACACTTAGATAAAGTAACTTTATAAATAGGTATCCATTGAGAATTTATTTTCATTGCAGTGTAACTGGGCCCGATGGAAGTCAGAACAGTGCTCTTCTAAAACCAAACACATAGTTTGCTGAAGAACTGCTGCCCATACAGTTTTAAATGTTTCTGTATGATATCTCACATGCTTTATGATAAACTGTACTGTCTAGTATTGAAAACCAGTAGGTCCATTTACTTCATTCACGTAGATGCTAATAACTTGAAAGCGCATTTTTGTCACAGTGACACCTCATTGTTCTAGAGGTGGTTTGCTTATACCAGGTGTTTAGCTCTGCTTACTAACCTATGCCTAAATATATTTCAAGTACGGCAAGAATTTCTTCCATTTTTTTTCTTCTTCAAAAAGCCATCTGTATTTTTCCCTATGTCCCCCATCACCTCCCATGTGTTTTCTATAATGGATATGATTATTGAAGCACTAAACCCAACATTTACTATTGCTCAGATTCAGACACACTTGTGCTTACATATCCTGTTCTTTAAGTCCTGATCATGCACAAAATCAATAGTTTATTACAGGAACAATTTATCTTCTGTGTCACGTTCAAATTGCACCTCATAGTACTCTAATATACAGAGATATTTCCTATCACCTTCATTTATTAGTGAACAGGTCTTAAATTAGGGAGAAAAGATTTAGTGAAGGTAAGTTTTCCACTTGCAAATTTAAGCTTACTTTTTATTTTCAACTAAGTATCTTACGTTATTTGTCAAATCAGTGACAACTGAAGCCCAGCAATACCATTTCACTGTGATGAGACCACTAGAGCTATACTGTAAATCACTGAATACCCACTGCCCAGTGTCATGGTGCAGGCAATGGAAGAGCTTAAGGAAGGAGAGAAAAACAATAAGATTAAAAAAAAACCAAAACAAAACAACAGTTTGCAGATGTTTCAGCCTAGTTTCTGTTTGACACTAAATAAATCAAGTTGCAGTTGACAATAAGACTTCATGGGTTTGATACAAATGCAGTGGACAGTAATTTAATATGCGATAATTAGATATGTTATTTCTGAATGATGACAGTCCTTCTAGCAGCCATCTAACAGATAAGTATGCTAGATTTTGGTATTTTTAGCAGTATCTAAGGAATCAGTAGTAAAACCTGAATAACATGACTGATAAATGAATATAATTGTTGCATAGTCCTTTATTTCTCTTGGATTTTCAAAGAGGCACCTTGAGGCATAAAACTTTTTCACATTACCCAAATACTAAAACAGTGCAAGGAGTTATTTTCCCCATGGACTTCTTGCTCGATTTACCATTCTGCCTCATGATTTCAGAGGCAGATCAAGGCATAAGCAGAGTAAATATCCATTTAGGACAGTTATAGTGGATGCCATGCCTGTGTAAAAAGAGAGAGGGAACAACTGATATGCCTTAAGCTGCCTTCTGTTTTCACTTCTGCTGCAGTGGAAAGAGGAAAGGCGATGGTATTATGTCAAGGATGGGCAGGCATTTCCAAACGCAGGAGCAGCAATGCGCCCTTGCCCATGACCACGCCAACAGCCCTGCTCCACAGAAGTGTCCTCCACCTACTGTCCTGGCAGCAAATTCCCCTGCAGCTTGAGCAGGAGCAAGCTCTTCTCACCCTAGTTCTAGTCTCCTTGCTGGGGTTTTAAAAGCAGAGGAAGACAAGGAGACCCTCTCATGGGTCTTTTAGTTATGCATCAGGGTAAGGAGGGAGAGGGGCAGGAAAGTTACAGATTACATGAGGACTGCAGGACCACAAAAGAGAGAGAAGAAACACTTTAACTATTTCCTTTCTTCCAAAATTGTTCTAAACCTCCCCCAGGTACTTCTCATATATCCTGAACTTCTGATGACCTCTTCTATTCTTTCTCCTCCCTTTAGCAGAACAGGAACTGTTCAGCTCAGTTTTGCTTACAGTGCCTGGACACCTGCAAAGTGTATGATAGACAAAATACACCGCATTTCAATGGCATGATGGCAACTACAGTATCAGAACTCGAAAATTACATTTGTTTTTCAAGATTTATTTGGGAGTTGACAGGAGCTAACAAGTGTGGGGGGTTTTGGTTTTTTTTTTTAATGGGAATATGCAGTCAGGCCAGCATATAATTCTGCCTTCATTTATGTATCTACTTTGCACACAGAAAGTGTAAGATGACCACAGACATAGAACCTCTTCTTTCCCCTCGGCCTGGAGTCTGCTCCACAAGACATTAATATTTCTGTATCTTCCAAGTTACTATACTGAAGCTGAGTAAGGACTACCAAGAGGAACTCAGCTGTGCAATAATTTAAGAAGAACAAATATGATAACATTAGAATGGGAATCTTTGCTTTGTACTGCACAGGGATTGCAATTAAGCAAAGATTAGAGTATGCAAAATAATCTCAAAACATTCTAGTTATGTCCAAAAACTAGTTTAAAAAACACACAACCTGAGAGGTAATCAAGAACCAGGAGTTTCTTGGATTGGTTTGCATGAGGGCTGCAATGGTAAAATGGTGTAGATGCATAGAATAGATGGAACTGAACAGACAGTTAAGAAAAGCAATTTCAGCTAAACCATTCATAGACATTATACCAGAATGTGAAGTTTAATTTAAAAAATTAAATTTCTTCTAGTGTTGACAGCAGAAAAACTAGTTCCCCTAAACACTGGCAGGCCCAATAAGGATATGAACATGAGCAAGAACTGATGAAAGAACATGAGCAACAGCTGTTGGATTATTCTGGCAAATGTGTTTATCTCCAGATAACTGCAACTTCAACGAATAAGTCCTAGAGCTGACAAAGATATGACAACTCCATTGCATGGCAATTATCCAGTTTCTGAAGGCCTTATGCACTGTGGTGGAATGAAAACAAAACTGCACAAAAGTTTTCCAAAGTAGAATGGTCTCTTTTCTAATGAAAAGCTGAGGTTTCTGTTTTTCAAGTAGGTGTTGAAATGTGAGTGAAGTGTACTGGTTTGAGCTCTTGCGGCAATTTGCTCTCATTCAACTTGATTCCAAGCAAGATCTTTCATCCCTGAGCAGAGTCAGGCAACAGCTTAAACCTGGGCCTTCATTCCAGCCTAGTGCCCTAAACTATGTTATAGAGCATGAAAGAGTGAATTTGTCTGTCTCTCAAATGTTCTGATTTCATAAAGCAGCTTATAATGAAAGTTCATTCAGTTGAAAATACCGCAGCCACCTCTAACACCAAAAATGAAGATAATTTCTCCTGAATTTGGCAGAGAAACATGTCCAGGATAATTGCATCAAAGTCAGAAACCAACTACCTGCAACATCACTACTTTACTACCCATGTAAGTATAGCAAAGACAATGAGTTCTGCAAATATTTCTAATTCATGTCACAATGTGTCAAGATCAATTCTAAGATGTATGTCAAAAAAAGGGATTCAGATAATGGTCTCAATATTCCCCCTCCTACTGCTGAAGGGAAAGTAATAGAAGTGGTCAGTTCTGTGTCTGGAAAAATATATATTCCTGATTCTAAAGTTATTCCTAAAATTTACTAATTAGTAGAATAAGTACTTCTAACATTCTACCCTGTATTGTTAAATGCAAAGTTCTGATTTTTGGTAGATGGACAATGCAACACACTAGTAAAAATTATAGCATTAAACTTTGATTATTTTTTTTGTCAACAGAAAAAAGATCTCTTTTATTGTCTTGGATGAACTTTCCCCATTTGTGATACAATGCTGAAGTTGCAAATATGGCTTACTCCTGAGACTTCACTTCCTAGTGTGAAGTCCACAGTCCTATTGTTATTCTTTTAACTTTAGGACTGAGCTCATTACTCTTTGTATTGCAGTGGTGTCCAAAATATGTTGAGTAGTATCCAAAGCCAAAGAAGCAGCCAATTAGGACAGGAAAAGCAAGCAATGCTTAAACATAGATGTTTACTTTTTCAGTCAATCCAACACCAACTAATTTCAAGGGCAGGTACAGAATGGTATGAAACTCAGCACGCTACATCTGGTTGCTGTCTATCAGGCCCTATTTTCTTTATTCACTATTCATATTACATTCAGTAGCTGCACTTCAAACAGACTGAACACTGAGACAGTTTCAAATTGGAAAAACTACAAATCTGTAATTATAATGTAGCTTTGTTCGGTAGCGAGCAATAACCTCAGCACGACTCTGCACCAATACTTCCAGCTCAGAGATTGAATGCACGTACCTATGACAACCATGCAAACCTATCCACACAGTTTCTTCCTGGATACTACCCCATGGAGTCCAATTAGTACACAAATACCAAGAACACAAACCAGAAAAGAATAAGAAGTCTCATCATTACATCATTGTTTTGATATTCTAATCTTTGGATCATTGCTAACTTGTGCAAAGATACATAATCAATTATTTCTAAACAACAAAAGAAAAAAATTATCTTCAGGAAGCCATATCTCATTTAAATAAGCAAAAATACCCATCCAGAATAACAGTTCTGTTCTTTTAACAAAAATAGAAACCTCTCACTAACATATGTTTTTAGCAAGAATTCTTTCAAAGGTGTAAAAAAGTGACACTTTGTAGAGACCAAAAGGAAACAATTCTTCAAGGCACTTGGAAAGAAAACACCTCTCTTTACCATTTTCCTTTTACCTTTAAGAAAAAAACAAAAAACAAACAAACAAAAAACCAAAACAACAACAACAACAAACCAAAAACCAAAAAAATAAACAACAACAAAAAAACCCCAACACAACCTGTAATCTCCTCCCCTGCAGCTGGGAAGATATTTTCACCTACAACTAATTCTACCTCTCTGATCAAGCTAAGAGTTTTCAGTTGCTGTTCTTTCTGAATTAACCATTGCAGCCATAGCAGAAGGTCCATTAAAATTATTTCATTACATTTTTAACTTGAGGATAAGATTCAGTTTACGTCAACAAATGGCCTAGAACCTGTTTCACAGAAATGCACAGCAAGTGCCCGTAGAGTTGTCTAAGTTGTGATATTTGTTGATAACAACCGTAGTCCATTTTTGCTGTTGACAGATCATTCATGAATAAATCCTTATTTCATAGTTAAGATTCCATTAATAATTTATCAGACAATTGGATAAACAATTTATCATTGTTAGAGTTTAATAAGTCAAAAGCCAGTTTATCATGTCTGTAACATCGGTTAATCATTTCTTAACCCTTTATAAATCCTTTATAAATGCAACACTAATAATAACAAAGTGATTAAGTCAAGGGTGCACTCAATTATATATGCTAAATTTGCTACCCTGAACACAAGATGCCCATCTCGCATGGTTTTAATTCCATTTCTCAAATAAAACTACGGAGATTTTTCTTTTAATAGAAAAGCAACCAACACTATCAGGAAAGCACTTCACACAGAAATTCTTAGCCAAATAAATGCTTATTCCATAATTGCTTAAGGTTTTGGTATTTGCATAAAAGTTCAAGAATAAAATTACTGTCAGGAGAATATTTAAACAATGAGCTATGTGATCTTTCATATCAGAAGATTTCAATGATTATGCACAGAGTTAATTATAAATTACCTCTGTTTTACCAGCTTTACATACATTCTCCAGTAGCAATTACAGAAGGGAAGAAGAAACAGTGACTGAGAACAGTACAAGCTCACAGGCCCCTGATAATGTATGTGTGATGTCTCCCCTTCTGAGCACAATGCTTATATTATCTTTCCAATGATTTTTGCCTGGGCTCTTAAATTTTGTAGGCTATATGTGGCTAGAGACTATTCTGGTAGACAAAGTGAATAAATTGGAAAACAAATAAAAAAAGGGAATATCGAGTTTAAAAATGCAGACATTAAGAGAGACAAAGTTACTGAGGGAAAAGGATGTCAAGAGGAGAATTGCAGTCACAGCAGCTTCAAAGTAGTTCCTAAAAACTTCTTACTAGCAAAGACACTGTAACTCCCCACTGTTTGTAGCTCTGTAGAACAAAAAGATATCATGTTCAAGGCATGAGGCTTATTTTCTCTGTAGACGGAGAGAGATGGAGATGATGCACCCATTTCAATCTACTCAAATACACAAGATGGGTGGGGAAGTACGTACCAGGAAGTAGTAGCAACTGAGGAGCAGGTTACAGTGTCACAGAAATTTTGTGTGTGTTCAGCTCACTGAAATTCTTATTCCAGAGACAGTAAGTACTGTTTGATGACAAGTAGTACATTTGTCATCAGATTTAAAAGAAACTGCTTCGGTGTGCATGGAGCAACATGTTAAACCTATTACTCTGAAGAAGACAACAAATTGGGGGGAAAGAAACAAAGAATAGTTTGGGTTACTGTGGAGTTAAAATGCAGATTTTCATTCTTTACCATTCCACACTATAATTTAGGAAATCACATACTGATGAATAATAGATATCTTGACTTTTTCTATATTTATTGAGTCTGACTGCTACAAAGCTGAAGTCTCTAACTTTCGGAAAAAAAAACCAAACCAAACAAACAAACACCAAACCCATGTTCACTCTTTGTCCAGCTAAGTAGAAAAAAAAAAAATTTTATGTTCAATACTGGACAATGCTCTGAGGTTCACAGTTGATAAAGAAATCCCATGCCTACATCTAGCTACACTTACCACACGCATGAACCTTAGTACTGTTTTACACTTTATGGTATTAAACTTTTAGATTGGATTGGAACGTCCTGATCTATAGCATTTCATCTGGAAAAGTCTATTAACATAATTAATGTCTTAGTTTTCTTCTCTCCAGTCTTCTCTATTTTGGGCAAACTACCAAGTTTCATTTACTAAGATAGAATTCATTTTCCAAAACAAACATTCCCCAGAAATCCAGATCTTCCATTCCTTGCTAACAGTGGAATTTGCTCTCAAGTCCTGCATTTGTTGGTGCTAAATTCCCCACTTATAGTGTTATGAGGTTATGTGGTCAAAATGTGCAAAACTTCCTAGTGGTTTACATCTGACTTTCCTCTATGGTACCTTTCCATGTTGGGTGTAGGGTATCTTGTAATTACACACTTTGATTTTTGGCAGCATGTGTTCTTGTCAAAAGAGTATCTCCAGTGCAAAACATAAGACATAAATGCTATTCTCTGAGTTTTTTACTTCTCAAGGAAAATATAATGGGATTAACATTTTATCCTCATGGGCTAAAGTTTCTGGCATTTTACTATTTTTTAAGATTTCTACTATAATGTAGATGGTGTTTGCTGATGTTCATACTTTCGGTACCATTGCGTGCATTACCAGTCCCCTAATGTCAAGTGGTAAGGTCAAAGTTCAGTTTGTGTCTGACTACTGAGTAGTATTTGTCCTCTGAAGAAAACATAATTGCCAGCATGATCTCATGTACTATGTATCCATCATGTTAACACTTTTCCAGCGTCCTTATCTCTGCCTCCAGGAAACCACGTTTATGATGTTCTTTCATTATCCCAAAGCAACTGTGGTGAAAGGTGAGAGAGTTCTTGATGAGACTGAACACACACTGGAGCTCATGTTGAACTGGTGCACAGGATGCTACACAATTTACTTAGTAGGATTGTGTCATGGAATAATTATTCATTTAAATTGTCTGAAAACAGTAGCAAGTATATTAGGAGTCTCATTTTCACAGCTCTGTTAGGGATGGGGTCAGGTAGCCAGACCTCATGCATTATTACTGCTATATGGACTCTGGGCTTCTTATCCTTTCCAGCGATGCAGTCTCTAAGAAGTACCTGATGATGGCAGGACCTTACCTGCAGAAAGACTATGCTAATAGGTTTTCTAGACTTCTTCACATATGACTAAAAATTCCTCAGAATAAAATGTTCGTCGCCACAGTAGTACCATAATAGCAATATCCTTTTGTCTTGGCATACTAGGAAGGAGGCTATAATCATGCACTGAAAGGATATTTTCTCATACTTGTTGTTGGAATGGGAATTGGAGAAGGAAGACTCTGAAATGCCAGGACATTAATAGGAAGCACTGAAGAAAATATGATATAATCTGACACATTGTTCACATTGTTGCTGTACCTGGCAGAAAGATTTTGCTTCCCTCCCTCTGCCAAAATATATTTTAATATTGAGATATGCCAACTACAAGAATGTTTCTCGTTAGCAAACTTAAAATCTCTTTTTCTCTATTGTTTTTGTCTTTGCATCTGTCATTGTCTCATCTTCTTCATATATCCGCCTAGTATCAGCTTCAGCCCCTTTCTTCTCAGTGTAATTAACAAATAATTAAAAGATGACATGTATGCTATTTTAACTTGTACAACTTTTTGCCATAATTATATGTATCTATATATCTACATATACCTATCTCCATCTATATCCTCTATTCATCAATCTCTATCACCTCATCCTATTTTATTATTACAACATACCTAAGGTGGGAAAAGGTTCATTAGCCCTCTTTGTCTAGAGAAGAGATAACATTATGGATAGACAAAGTGGTTTTTTACAAAGGAGTACCGAAGTCTGTGACCACACAGAAGGGTTTGAATCTCAGTTCTAGGTTATTGGATTATTAAATTATGTTCCTCTCTACCATTTATTTCCCGCAGTATTATAATTTCACTGAATACTGAATATAATCTACAAGAAAAAATATTGAATGCTTCCAGATTTTAGTTGGATTTCAACTGAGAATAGTTTGATAAAACCTGCTTAAAAGCATAAAATTTCATATAAATAGAATGGCTCTTTAAAAAAAAAAAAAAAAAGTTAAGAGGATTCATAACCATGAGATGATAAAAGTGTTATTAGAAGTGCATGTAAGCAACACTGAAAGTTTAGGAGAATTTGGGACAGGTACTTTGATTCTAGCTTCTGTTCTCTTCTACCTCCTTTATAATTTAGGATTTTATCAGTCTCATTTTACAACCACATGCAACTTCAGTTCCTATTGTGAAAAGGGCTGCTTTCACTGCTCCTTTGAAATTTTGTCAACTGACTCCTAATGTCCCCGATAATCATGCAGGTAGCACTGTGACTATTACTGTCACATCTACATCACTTCACAGGAGTTAAGATTTTACAGGCAGTAACCACTGGACTGAAATTTTCAGATTACTGCTCTTCCTGTGGCAGGAGATTCACAGGTGTCACACTGATTTTGGTTAAAATGGAACCTGGTACAGAATACAGTGAGATAGCCTGCAGTTCTGTCATGCCTAGTGCTAACTACAAACATATGCAAACATCTGAGATAGGTCCCTTCAATTAAGCACTGGGGTTTTTTTAAATACTGTTGAGACTTTTAAAATGCAAATTATCTTCTCGCAATAGAATATTTAATTATTCTCCAGAACAATAAAGCAAATTTAATTTTTGTTTTAAATTTTTTTTTTTTTTAGTTAAAACAGTAATCCTAATCTGAAGACGTGAAGCCCAAGGCTGGCGCTTGAAGTAAGACTTCAATGCCAAAAGACTCAATGCAAATTGGCAATGCTGAAAGTGATAGCCATGAGCTGAAGCATGCTTTGTTTTGATTTTCAGAAGGAAAGGTCTGTGCCTTATCTCTGGAAACCCTGTAGGGATCGTCTTCTTTGCTTTTGAACCCCCTATCAGTGGCTGAGGGGAAAATTGCTTTTTCAGACCCTATAAATAAATTCTGCTCATGTAATCATGTACTGTAAAGCATCAGAAGATAGTTCTTCCCCCAAAGGTCAAGTGAGCTGCTTGCCTAACATTCACAGCCCTCACTGGTCCAGTAAATGAGTCTCTTAGACCTGGAAATTGTTCCCTCCTATATTCTGTGGCTCTGCAATAGGAAGGTGAACCTTAATAGTATAACCAAGACATGCATGACTTGCAGCCCTTTACTCCTGACTCAAAATCTCTCAAGTGTTCATGATTAATTAATTGACATATGCAGTTTGCTATGTGGCACAGTAAGAAAGCCTAAAGCATCATAGACATTTATTTTGGAGCCTGGAGAGTAAACAGAATTACTATCATTAGGTTTTGAGGTGCATTTGAGATTACAGTGAGGCTATAGCATTCAATTCTGGTTGCTGTTTTAGAAGAAGGACATTGTTGAGATTGAAAAGGTCAACAAAATGATAGTAACTAATTCAAAAGCAAGATGTCAGTGACTGTAGTTGTAAGAAAGGGATTAACCTATAAGCAATTTAGGTAGAATGTGTATTTTAGTACACAAAGGGTAGCTGACATACAGGATGAAGTAAATTGGCAAGGTCAGCATCAAATGAGCTAAGAAATCAAGAAGAAACTGGATAACACTCACAAACAACAAAAATTAAAACAGTGCCTAGCATTTGGTAAAAGATGCCATAACAGCAATAGAATACACCATTTTACAAAGTTTATAAACACAGTATAGAAGTAAAAGTGAAAGGTACAGAGTACCCCTGTTCTTATGGGAAACGCCAAAATACAGATTCAGATTACAAAGCCTAGTAACCAAGCCTTTGTGAACTGAGATACAATATCTAGGCAGGGCAGGTGACAAAAGATGTGGGTTTGGTTTTGTGGGTTTTTTGGGTTTTTTTTTTTGTTGTTCTTTTTTTTTTTTTTTTTAAAACACATCATAAAATCTTAATTTTTAAAATTTTTTGTTACATTGTCAGCCAGCAGTTGAGAGAAAAGGTTTGTGGAGAGACAGAATGTATGAGGAGAAGCCGTTCTTATACTACTCTAGATGACTTTTTTGAGGCCTTGGTATGAGCCATAAACCTCATTTCATAGAATATCAAACCCTTTAAATCTCAGACAATGAAGAAAAGAAGGCTCTGTCATTCTCTTTGCCAGTGATTAACACATGGTATCGGGTATAAAATGAACTAAGAAAGTACTCCAAGCTGGAAGAATGGGACACACTGAAAAGCACCACCAGGGTTGAAATTCCTGGAGAAAACCATAATCACTGGAGAAATCCAAACAGCACTTTGCCTCTTACTATAGTGAGCACCAGAAGTACCCAGTTTGGAAGGACATTTGTAGACTAGAGTAATATCTGATCATACCTGGTTATGGCATTCTTCACATAGCTTAATTAATATTTACTTATTGATTATGAAAGTTTATAATAACTATGAAAGTGAGAAATATTCCACTACATGAAAACCAAAATCTGAGTTCTGCTTTTCAGAAATTTTTGTATGTGTGTAGGTATAAAAGTGTGTGTTTATATATATACATATATATATGTGTGTGCACACATACAAGCACATACAGTTATTTTAACAGAAGGTAAAGTGGAAAATGTTTCTAAACACTGTAGACTAATCTAAGGCTGAAAACAATTTGTGGAGGTTAACTGATAACAAGAAAAGGACTGAGTTTTAGAGAAAAAGAGAAAACACTTGGACTCTATTGAAAGATACAAAATTAGTTTCGACATATTCATATTGATTTGTCTAAACAAAGGAAGTTAGTTGGTCCTTGCGCTACTCCAGCATTGTGATATGACAGCAAACTTAAATTATTTCCAGAAAGAGTTAAGATATGGAAAAATTAGTGGTGGTCCAAGTCTGAAATCATAAAATATAGTACAGGGAGCAACATATGTCATGGGAATCACAGGAAACAAAGGCAGTGCCAACATTTGGAAAAACACGCAAGATTTACAAAGGATAACATTAATTTGGAAGAGCCTGCAAACTAGAGTAGAGAGGGTGACAACAGCAGTATTAGCCTAGAGGAATTCTGAAGAGAAATGGGGTGTGTTACAGCAGATCTTTCATGCTGTTTGACACAAGGATTTAATTGATTTTTAGAAGTAGATAAGCAAGACAAGGATATTTTGAAACAATCAAAGGTAAATGGGTGAAAGGTGGGCTTTAGTGTTGTGAGCAAATTCCCATTAAGGGCACAAACCTCAAACCTAAGTAGAAAGTTGGAAAAGGCAGTATTTGTAAAAAAAATACAACTGGGAAGAAGATTCACTTTAGGATAAGTCCAACACCAAGATCCATGCCCTCCTGTTGCTCCTAGGAACTTTATGTTGGCTACATGACAAAAAACAAATGAGTATTGGGAAAGATGGCTGCTGTACTTATGGCACAAACAGGAAAACTAATAAAATTATTACAAAGTCTGACACCAGTAACGAAAAGTTATGGAAGAGATGAGTATCCTGGATGCATTAGTAGTCTTGAGGAAAACAGAACAAATTTATACATGTTCAATTCTTACTTTGGGATGATACCATTTCCTCAAACTGTTATTTGAATTTTGTTTAGTATATGATGTATTTGGCTGGAAAATACAACAAAATTTCCACAGCATATATATTATGGTTTACAGAGGGACTGTAATGTTCTGCAGGAGAAAAGTGGTAGAAGATGATCATGTGTGGTAAGAATCAAGTCCTGGGTTAACACTAATCCAATAAAACATGTATCCATATAATGGAAATGTCATTTGGGGGACAGATGTTAAGAAAAGATGAAGAATGACACTATTTCAAGTATGCCTGTCCCTAGAGACAAATATAAGCCACAGACATTCTTTGGAATTTCAGATTGCAGAAGGAACAGCCCAAGTAAGCAGCATTTAGTATATGTCCATGGCAAATCTTAGAACAAAAAATGAGAAGTTAAGGTACTTACCTAAAGCAAACAACTTTATACCAAGGTATTACAACAACACCTACAAAACTATGTTATCTATGAAACTGCAAGGTACTTCAGTGACTGACTGAACATAATGTATTGGTTTACTAACTCAGTAATAAGTGTCTGTAATGAGGCGAACTCTTTTTTTGTGTGTTTGGGTACGATGGGATTATGTAGGGAACCACAGCTGTAGCAGCTCATGGCATGACTCAGTGGAGCAGTTGTTACTGTTGTTCAGAAGCTCCCGGGGTGGGTGCAGGCAGGGGGACACCTAGGCTCCCTTCCAGCTAGCACCCAGCAGCACAGCCACCCTGCCAAAAAATCTGCTGGTCTCCTCGGCTTACCCGTGCCCTTTGCTGCTTAAGGTGATAAAAGAAATCAGTCTGGCCACAGTCTTGATCCTTTCTATATAGTGTCTAATTGAAGTAGAGGTTGTTTATACTGTAAGCCAGAAAGGATTTGTCATTTTTATTGGTTAAATTGAAAACTGATTTTTTTTTTTTTTTTTTGAGCTTCAGTCCCAGTAGACTTTCTGTATAATCACCTAGAGAATGACCATCAAGAAGTTTATCATAGTACAGATGTAGGCAAGGTTGTCCAAAAGATACACCTGAATACAGAACACATCAAAGCTGATTGGGAGCAAAGAGAAGACAAGTGACTTTTCTAATGTCGCAGGTCAGGTCAGGCACAGCGGCAGGAATAACATCCTGCTCTTTGAGCTCCTAACCCTGCTCTCTACCTACCAGGCTGCACTGCCTCAAAGGCAGATCTTCCTACATCTTTCTTTCAGATATGTCCATGTGACCCTTTTTGCTTCACCTCAGTTGAAACTAGTGGCTTTCAATGGAAGGTCTTATTTAGAAAGGCATAAGAATAAAATTCTGTCAATGACATAGTATGTTCCACCTTACAGTATGTGTTATCATTCTTTGTGTTCAGTAAGTCTTACTAACTACATAAAAAACTCACTTGAAACATGTCAGGATTGCTGCATGTTTTTTAATTTTTTTAGTATAGCTAAGCCAGGAGGACAAAAAATAATCACTAAAAGGCAGCTCAAAAAAGGACTGTGGATTGTCTCTAATAAAACCAGACATTTCATAGCCAAAAAAAAAAAAAAAAAAAAAAAAAAAGACTGAAAGAGCCTTGATCAAATTAGTTATGCCTAATTCTTCCAACACTGTGTCAGATCAGCATCTGGCCCACATACTAAGATATAACAAAGATGAAACACTGCAGGCATAGTAAGTCATGATTCAAGGTGATTAGCCAGATGTGAAGAGGACAAAAGACATGGTTTCTAAGAGGGCCAAGGAGTGCTGGACATACCAGGTCTGATTCAATACGCTGGTTTCACAGTAGTGAGAATCCATGGGCTGAGGAAAGGCTCACCAGTACAAAGTTGAACCCAGACTGAAGAACTCATTCCAGAAGTGGATTTGGTAAACTTTGGTGTGTTTCAGACTGCTAAGGAAAGAGAAATTCAAGGGGAAGATCCTGAGGTGAATGGAGTTACATTAATTGAAACCAGATACCAATGTGATAGAAAGGAAAGTAGCTGTCAAGACAAAGAAAAGGATTCAGGCACCCATGAAAAGTAGAAATTAGTAGCTAATTGTAATAGACAAATGCCCAGGTCACTTTATTCACTGGTCTGCAATAACGGCTTCAATGGTTTCTTAATTTAAAACCAACATGAGATAATCTATTTCTAATTGAAACCAGAAGAAGCAATGGTACTGTGCTTAACACAATGAGCCAGGATTGGATATTTTTGGCCTCTTAGCTCTGCCACAGATTTTTTTATGTGACCTTGGATAAATCACAATCTTTCAGTTCCTTATCTCTGAATTGGGGATTATATTCCACTGCTTCGCAGAGGTGCCGAGAGATAAACATTTGTTCAGATAATGTAGTGATAATATCTCAAATACAAAAATAAATTATTAGAGCTATTATCTTCAGGGCAAGGATAGAAACCTTGTATGCATTTGCACTGCATTCACTACAGCACAGGCTCAGTCCTGACTATAGTTTTTAGACACTATCATGATTCAGATAATTAATGGTAGAAATAAGTTACAGCACAAGCAAGTATCTAATATGTAAATAGGACAGGGATAGCAAATGAAGATGAAGCCTGTAACACTACAGAGAAACTCTTAAAAAAATGTTATTTTGAAAAATAATTTTTGAATCAAAATGTAAAGTTAAGGACATTACAAATGACTGAAAATAATTCATAGAATCACAGAATGGTTTGAGTTGGAAGGAATCTTAAAGACCATCTAGTTCCACCCCCCTGCCCTGGGCAGGGACACCTTCCACTAGCCCAGGTTGCTCAAAGCCCCGTCCAGCCTGGCCTGGAACACTGCCAGGGAGGGGGCAGCCACAGCTGCTCTGGGAAACCTCTGCCACTGTCTCACCACCCTCACGGGAAAGAACTTCTTCCTTACATCTAACCTAAATCTAATCTCTTCCAGTTTAAAACTGTTACCCCTCATCCTATCCCCACACTCCCTGATCAGGAGTCCCTCCTCACCTTTCTCCTGTAGCCCCTTTCAGTACTGGGAGGCCGCTATAAGGTCTCCCCGGAGCCTTCTCTTCCCCAGGCTGAACACCCCCAACTCTCTCAGCCTGTCCTCACAGGGGAGGTGTTCCAGCCCCATGAGGATCTTCATGACCCTCCTCTGGACCCGCTCAAGTGGGCCCATGTCCTTCTTATGTTGGAGGTCCCAGAGCTGGACACAGAACTCCAGGTGGGTTGTCACGAGAGTGTAGCGGAGTAGAAGGAGGGGATCACCTCCCTTGACCTGCTGGCCACACTTCTCTTTATGTAGTTCGGGATATGGTTGACTTTCTGGGCTGCAAGTGCATATTGCTGTCTTATAGTCAGTTTTTCATCCACTAATACCTCCAAATCCTTTCCTGCAGGACCGGTCTTAATCCACTCATCACCCAGACTATATTTGTGCTTGGGATTGCCCTGATCCATGTGCAGGACCTTGCACTTGGCCTTGCTGAACTCCATGAGGTTTGCATGGGCCCACCTCTCAAGCCTGTCAAGGCTTAATAGAATTTTATTAGCCTACTAAAAATCATCTTAACCCTAATTCATCATTACCAGTCTGGAAATTCACTATTGTGGGAATAAAGCTGGATTTAACCATGAATTTAATCTTCAAGTTCTGAACAGCTAAAAGGATCTGGTCAAATTTCTGTGTCTCCCCAGAGGGCATCCCCACAATTGACAGTGGTTGACACATCATGGCCACTTCAGGGAAAGACCAGCTACTGGTTAGTTATCACAGTTACTACAAGGAGCAATTTATTTTTCACTTTCAGAAGTATTCCCTGGATTAGATGTGGGCTTCCTCAAGAAAAAGTTTCACTGAACTAAATAGATAATAACCTTCATAGAGACAGTCAGAAGTACTGAATTATACACGTTAGTTCATAAAATCTATAGAAAAATTACTCACTGCTATTAAAATGATGGCTTTTTGATAAATTTATATATAGCCATATTGGTTTCTTCTACATTAAATTATGCAGGACTTTTGCATAATGGGTAGAGAGAAGCTATTTTTCTGTTAATCTGGCATGATTCATGAATACTAAATTCACATTGAAAGAAAGGAAAAGAAAGACACAGTGTATGATAACTTTAATATACCTAGTACCTCCTCTCTAACTGAGACAGCTGTACTTTTCTGCACTACAAAGACATCCAAAGCACAGGCCAAATCACGAAGTTACAAATCAGCCTTTCCCCTTCATCTTACATCCAGGTAAATCTAACATGGAAAACAGAATAAGAAATATTGTGGGCAACATTAATCTCAGGACCTAATTTGGGAGAGATCTCCAACAAGGTTTCAACACTGCAGGATGGCTTTGAGAAGAGGGCTTATTAGCGCTACAAAGAAATGTGTCTCCTGGTGTTTTTTTCATTGACTAAATTATTTTTGTGTGAATATTTTCATATTGTTCCATAAGGGAAAGTAAAAAAGGACTAGGGCAATGGTTTACAATCACAAAAGAGTGGATTATGAAGAAAATTAAAGAGATGCTGTGAAAAATAACCTGTTCCTATAATATATTCATGCAGAACAACTTAACATAGCTCTACGTGTAGTATATTTCATTTCTTTGTAATGTCAATCATATGCTAATATTCTCAACTTAATTTTGGCCATTAATAAGACATGGGATCTGGATAAAAATATTTAAAGATAAATCTTTGTTTTCAAGGAATCCTATAAATCATAGTACTCAACCTTTTCAAACAGTGATTGCTGTCTATCCTAGTCCAAACATTGTTTTAATCTTTAAAACACTAATATTAGTGTTTACACAACATCATAAATCAAGTAAGTCAAAACCAGAATGAGGCAGACAGATATTTACTCTGATGACTGAACCTGTCGTGATAAATACTAATGCCTCTTCAGCAAATGTTACTATAAATAGGGATAAAAATAAAAGGCAAATCAATTCTACGCATTTAGATGGAGACTTCAGAAAAAGGGCTTGGACCTTATAAAAAAAGGACTGAGGAGACACAGGCTGAGTTGAATGTCTGTAGAAATTCAACATCTCAGGTATTTTTGATAATTCCACATAAACTCTCTTACACACACACAGAGTTTAACAAGGTTTAGGTGCAAGCGTAAGTATCTACAAGTTACTCCTTTGCCTCATTGTTAATCAACTAGTTCTCATAATAGTATCTAAGACTCAGAATCATAAGGCCACTACCAGATGATGGAAAAAAAAAACCTGTAAGGAAATTATGTACATTGCATGCATATTGATTCCACATAAGTCCAGTTGTTTGCACAAGACTTAATAACATTAACTTTCTATTAAAAAATTTAAAAAGTTTGTTTCTGTCAGATTTCTAGGTTTGTATCCTCTCCACCCCCCTGACAATTTTTAAGGCTTGCTCTAGTGTTCTAGAAAATAAACTGCTTTTTGGTTTTCCTTGGGAGTCTTATTCAGAAGACCTCTTTGGATTAAGTTTCAAATAAATCAGGAAAATATTCTTATAATGGTTTTTGAATGACAAAACAACTTTTAAAGACAAAAAACAAACAGATTTTTTTTTTTTTTCAAAAGGCTTTCGCTTGTCTCTGTGGAAAGTCTGAACTATTCCTTCTAGCAGTCTTTACAGAAACAGAATTGCAAACCAATCTTTCATCTTCTTATACATGGTTATTTGAGAGACAGCCTTCTGAAGAATTCCTTTCTTCTTCTACTTACACTCAGTTAGTTACTGATGGACATTTAAGAGCAGAAAAGGACAAATCCATTGTCAATTAGACAAATCCATTAGACTGCAACGCTTTCATAGAATGTACATCAGTTTTATGCAAAAGTGTGCTATTTGAGAGTAATTTGATTTACATCTATCACAATAGCAAATTCAGAGTAGTTCTTGGGTCAGAAAGAAGTTTAGTTCACCACCTCTTCTGGCCTAAGCAGCAGGTAAAAAAGTGCTGGTTTCAACTTTCACTTTTAAAATCACTGCCTATAAGAGCTGGAACAGGAGTTAACAGGAGTAGATACCTCTCATAAACTGTGAGTTAAAAATTGTTTGCAAATAGATCCTCCAGCAGCACCTCCATCTACCTCTGACTAGGACTTTTCTTTCTTCTGTCAAAGAGCTCACCAGCTCTGCAATCTCCCAGATTCCTCCATTCAGAAAGACACATGGGTGAAAGGAAACAAAATAAAGGAAGAAAATAAGCTAGGCAAATTTTAGTCATTCTAAAAAAGGAAGTGTAGTTTCCCAGTGTTAATTAAGAAAAAGCTGAAGTTTTAGCTTACAGTAATTGCACATTCTTCGAGCATTCAATCTAGATTTTTACAAAGCGAACAACCTTCAGCTTTCAAATTTAAAGACTCAGCTTCAACTTTCAAGATTTGGTCTCTGCAAGTCAATAATGCTTAGACTTGCTGCTATTGGGAAAGGGAAACCCAAAGGAGGACACACTGCCAGTGTTTGAGCAGCCATGGAGAGATTAATTTGCACTGAAGCCGCAATATTTGTTCAGGAACGATGAGCTCAAACTATGAGATGAAGGGGAAGAGCGGTACAAAGAAATTAGTCACTCATTCTATACCTTGCTTTAGAAATAACCCAACAACATGCCTGAATGACCTTACTCATTTGCTGCATTAATTCCTTCAAGCAATCAGCTATTGCCGTCCCCTGACCTGCCCTGACTACTCTATTAAGTCCAAGGCAATCTCCTTGTAAGACAGCGTGTAGCTGGTGAACTGTCACCTCCAGCACTTTACCACATGAATGCAAACTTCACTAGGAAATTCCGCTCCTTTTATATCCATATCCAGTCATCATCTATTCATGAAACGTCAAAATTTCTTTTGCATTTGCAAATTTTTATTGTAAACTCCTAGATAGGTTTAGGAATCTCTAGGGTCTCATTTATACTCCACAGTGCATTGTGGGGCTTTTCTTCATTACATTTTTTAAAGACCCAATCCCTAGAGAGTAAGGTCACAAGACCCAGTAACTATTGTGTTTAGTAACACAAAGACAACACTCTGTTCTTATAAAATTCAGCAAAGCTTTAGTCAGGGAGATTTACATACTGAAATCCCTTGGCAATAGAATTCATCAGCCCCTGGAATTATTAGAAATGAACAAGGGCATGCATTTATCAGGGTGTGCTACATCCTTTTTTGCCCTGACAGACTTGCTCTATAACAGTTTAATTCTTGCTGTTAGAGAGCTTACAGAGTGCATCAATCGTGTATCATTTAAACTGCATCTGAACAACAAAATAAAAAGGAGAGACATTCATTTATGCCAGGGAAGGCTGGAAGTGGCTTTTGCTGTCCTGTAAGTCCTGCTGGTTTGAATCATTCAACACTATTCATATTGGCAAAGATATTCATATTTTGTACCATTTTAAGGATAAAAACAAGGCCTTGAATCCCTAAAGATTTTAAGCAAAACTTAATTTGATACTTAAAATTACCATTTTTACAAAATATTTTAATGTAAAATCTTCTAAATATTAATCATGAAAGGGAAATTGCATGATTTCTAAATGAGTACTTCCTAAAATTTTAGCACTGAACATATTTAGAGATGCCTGTACCATGGTCCCATAATGACTGCTGAAACAATGCTTCTAGAAGTGGACTAAAGGCTCAAATACAGTGCTTGTTTCAGAATTTTTAACTAACTGCACTGCTACTTTCAGTAGCTGTGAAGCAGTAATTTTTTTAAAAGGAAACAATTTCTTTTCTCAGCAGCATACTTGAATTCCCATGCCATAATCCTGCAAGGTAGTTTAATAGAAACACAAGGAAAAGTTTTACAACTGAACTTTAAGAATTTACCAAGGACTTTATGTGTGTTCATTAAGATTAGCATCATTGTCAAGAATATAGTTTTATATTTAATTTCACATAACTGTTCTTAGCCAATTGTGTTAATGTCTTAATAGTGCACATTTTGAATGGTGTAAAAACTAATGAGATTATGGATATTACATAAATACTTTATGGATTAGGAATTGCTCTCTTAGCTCTATGTTTTCTCAAAAATTACTATTAAAGTGATGTCTGCTATCATGCTGTTTTCTCAGAAATTTAGAAGGTTAATTCTCCTCTTATTTACTCGAGGTTTATACCATCAGTATACTACATGAGTAACTGAAAAGAGACTCAAGTCCTGAACAGCTCAATAGCCAATCAAACCAAAGTGGAAATAAACCACAAAAAAGAATTCAGAGTTGTGCTTCAGATTTCAAAATTGCTACCACACACAAAGGCCCACCCAGAAATTAGGACCCCCACTGCAGAAGGCTCTGTACATGTACAGCCTAAGAAACTCTCTTTATCTTGATATAAGTTCCTTGGTTGTTTAAGTGATGGGTGCTCTGGAAATGTTAGTATTGTCATCACAGAGATATGAAATAGAAGTGTGGGAAGGTAGACGGACAACCTAATTTAATGCAGAAAATAATCATCAGGCAAGATGCCTAAGCTACCTTTCAACCTATATCTAGGTCTTAAAAGAAGCCAGATGTAGCCGTAGAGGCAGGTAAGTGTAAGAGAATGCCAGTTCTTCCTACATATTTTGATCAGCAAGGAACTATAGTCCCATTTCCCCATAGCCTCTGTTGGTTCCTCTTAGCTACTGGATTTTGGGCTTCAGCACAGAAAGGGAGATGGAATACTTCATTACCAAGGAATAATCCAAATCTTGCCCTCTGCATTCATTTGCTTCATGGGGTTCACGTAGGAGAGCCAACATATGCTTAAATGAAACCACATGGTGGGTTTTTTCTGCTGTATCTTGTAAAATTCAGTAACATGGCATACAGGAATTAGTTAAAAATGACTTGTGGTTTCATCGTTTTCCAAGCTCCATGACGTTTTCATGCTTTGATTTTCAGAGACCATATGTAACATTAGAGAATACACAAAGTTTCTGTGTTTAACCCTTTCTTTTACATACCAGCATACATCTTTTCTCTATAAATAGACTCCTCCATTAATGTCAATCTATTGAAGGCATTTACTTTCAGAAAATGTGACAGCTGGTGGACACACTATCCCACAGTTTTAACACTGAGAGCAATGACTGATGATTTGCTTGAAGATTATGATCTTTGTGCAGCACTAGTGAATTTTCCTGAGACCACCAGTCTGTAATGTTATCATCTGAAGGCTTTAGAAAAAGTAGAAGCAGTCTCACTGAAGTCAAGACCACCTCAGGTCAGGTGTCCATAATATATTACCAAATAAGAACAATAGAAGTGGAGCACTGGCTCCACCTTTAAGATATGAGAAAGATATGTAAGAAATGACAAATCTTGAACAGACTGACAATAATGGATTTGTGGTCATCCAGATGTTCAGACTGTTAGCTCAGTTTTCGCAGTACTGGGAACGATAGCTGCAATATTTAGCTAGAAATCACATTCCATTCTTGGCATTTTGATGAACCTCAGGGGAAGTGGCAACATGTAACAATACAACTGGAAGGCCAAGCATAGCCAATGCTTAAAATAGCTTTTTATGGCAGAGAATCAATACAAAGCTGCATCTTATGCATTGAACACCATCTCTTTTCATGAACCTTTTTTGTTTCACGGAAATAGCCTCATTGATGTCTATGTGCCAACATTAATGATGTTCCTATGACAGTGAAAGTTCACAAATGGATAGATGGTTAATGCAGCAAAGAGGCAATGGGCAATAAATAGTGAAAGAACAAAGGAAGACACAAAGAGAGATTAAAGACAACTGGTTTAGGTTTGCTTGGTTGGGAGAGCAGAGCTCCAGGAATTCTCTGATGAAGTGAATATTTAATGGAGAAAAATTTTGTATTGCAGAATTTATACTGACAAGACATTGCTGGAGCTCCAAGTGCAGAACTAGAGACTAGTTATGAGGAATGTATTTTGAAGGTGCCAGAATACCAAATGTAAGAGTAACACTTTTCCTGTTTTCCACAAGAGAAATGGAATGTTTGCATGCATCATGAGTTAAATATGAAGGTAATGATGTATTTTATTTCTCCTGAGTGGACGAAAATACCTGGTTTAAAATGAAACTTTAAGAGTCAGGGGTCTTTGTCTACAGAAATGTGAGAATAGAGTGAGTAAGGAGCACTCCATCACCTCAAACAGAAAACCGAAATATTTCCTCATACTCTTCTTGTGGAACCTGTCTTTAATTCACCGGGTTTTGAGTTTTAACATTTGCAGATCCCTAAGAATTTTGCAGTGAAAATAGGAAGTTCTATGTAGTGAGCCTAGTAAAGTATGGTTGTTTTTCCAAGTTACTTGCTACTAAAATAAGTCCACATATACCAAAAGCTAAATATGTCTGTTTTAAAAAACATTGGTGTGAGATATTTCTTTAGTCTAGAATGCTCAAATTAGTTTTAATTATTCTAGGCACTTGCAACAGAAACTTCTGAATGTTTACTGGTATAAAAATTGGGGAGGTGGGGGGTGGTGCAGGTCCCTAACAACCCTGGTTACAGCCAGCTATGTGTAATAAAGTCTTTAATTAAGTAGTACAAGTGATCTCTATGAGCTCTTTTGGGATGGGAAGGTGGGGAGAGCGGGATTACAACCCACAGCACTAAATCAACATGCACCATTGTAGGCACATATGGTTCAAGCGGAATTCAGCAGAAGTTTTAGACATCTGAGGCCAAATGACCCCCACTGCTATAAAAGTTATCCCTTTAAAGGATAGGAGTAAAGGTCATGGTGGCTTATGCCAAATATAAAAATGAGAACTAGAGACAGGAAACAGTGTTCAGATGTTACAGAGCTTTAAACCTGTTTTATGTCTGCTTTGGGCCTTCCATGTGTCCAGGCACTGCACACAGAACCTGCTTTGACCACGTCAGATATAGTATAGGTTCATTTTTTAACAGCCTATCAAAACAACTGTGCAGCAGCTGATAAAAAGCTGTGTGCTTTTGCTATATGGTATATTGCAACAGATCATATTTGTAAGAATGAACTGGTGGACATAAATAATATATTTATAGCTACCCTACTCATATTCTGTTAGGATATTTACAAATAATTAATTCTTATCATACATATATAGAAACAAAATATAAAACCTCTGATTTCTCCAAGACACAATAAAGTGAGACTAACAGAACCAAGGAACAGGACACAGTTTCCAGCTGTGCATTTCCAGCTGGAATCACAGAAAGGTCTATTTGGCTATGTTCAGTGAACAGTGGCTACTGGGACAGGATGAAAAAACCCCAGAACATTTACTTTATAGTCAAAGTTAGATTAGAGCCTAAATTTACACAGGGATTCTATATTTTTTAAAAAATCAAGACAGGACACTTTGCAGATTCAGCATGGTTCTGAAAATGTTCTACTATTAAATAAATTGTTCTAAGTATTTTCTTGACAATTAAAAATGCAACTAAATTAAAACATTACAAAGACTATATAGACATTAAAAAGATGGAAAATGAAGAACTAGAAAAAATACTACAAACAGTTTAGAATTAAAATGTTATAACATTTCTGCCTGATTCACAGCACAAACTTAAGGACATAGTAAAATTTTTCAGTTCCATTACATACTCCAGCTTTCAGTGGTTTGTCAGCTATGTGAAAATTCATGTGGGCAAAAGGGTATTTACTGTATTCATTGTGAGGTCTGAACCCTGGGAAAAAAAAAAAGACTACCTCTATAGTTAATCAAATACTGTATGAGAAGAAAAATACCAGGCTTTTTTCAGCTAAAGATCTTTGAATGTATTACTTACACCATTCAGCAGCGATTAGAGAGTCTAAGAGAGACCTGCATTGCATGTGCAAGGCTCAGACAAACACGTACACATCGCTTTTAGCTGGCGTCAGAAGACCATTGATTTCATCAGGTGAGGAGCTGCTTCCTATTGAGAGGATGCCTTTATCCAACAGAGATTACTATGTACATTCCTTAACTTACAAACTGCAACCCGGGAGATCAGCTGGTTCTCAAAGAGGCTAACAAAACCTTTTCTCAAAATCATCTAGTTTGAGAAGGTTAAGACTTTCCATAACCCACCCAAAGGACAGTGGAGGTAGGAAGTGAATTGGCATCAATTTCCAACATGCAGAAGCAAACTGCCGACTTTCAAACACACTATCTTTACTGAAATACAGGGGAAAATAATATAATTGTGGATTTATTTTATTGCTGATGATCTTCTGCTAGAAACACTTTCCCCCTATAGAGGTTAAACTTCTCACACTTTCTGCACCATATTTGACCTATGAATAAATGCATAAAGATTATTTTTTATTAGCAAATTCCTTAGCTTTTAAAACAAGTGGTATTATAATCACTCTAATACACCTGGGAATACTAAGGAAATTATTATAATACGATCATTACATCTGGTATTGAGGCTATGTTTGCTGCAAGATGACAGGTTATTACTTAGAGATTTTGCACACTAGTAACTATCGCTTACTTAATATCTGCAGGTGTCATAACCATGATAGAGGAACAATATTTCTGCTACTCCCTAGCAGTATAATGTTGTATTTATCCACTGTATAAGCAACAAATGCAGAAAGTACATTGATGAAAATAAAATTTCAAATCGTACTGTACCCAAAAACATTTATTCTTTTGATCAAGGAAACTAGTCTACAAAGCAAAATGTTATTGATCCCGAATTCAGCATACTACTGCTATGTAAGCATTTTATGAATATGTGGTCTCTTAGCGTAGGATATCTTGTTTCAAATGCTATTGTTACTAGCCAGTTGTCATTAGGTCAGCTTGGTTCAGTGTTTCCCTGTTTTGCCAGAGTGGTAGCTCAGGGGCAAAAAGGATCCTTACAAGTCTTCTCCAAGGAGGAGGTAGGGGAGATGAGGGAACAGAATGGGATGTCAAGGGGTCTCCAGGTAGACAGCAAGACATAGGCAGCAGTTCTTGCAGAGGCAGTCTGAACAAGAAGGTAAAGCACGCATAGAAGATAAGAGAAGTTATGAAGAAGTGATAAACCACAGGGCAAAGCAGGCGTGGATACAGACCGTTCCCTGTTTTGAAGTGTATCTGCTTATTTATGGTTTGGTTCTAAATACATGTCTTGCTTTAAGAAGGTAATTTAGTAGTTAGTTACATGAATATTGTTTCCAGGAGCGTGGAAAAGCTAGAGACAACAAAGCTGACTTAGGGCTGCTAGGGCAGTCATGATAAATCACAGGGGACTGCAGCCAGTGCATGGTGAGAACAGAGTGTGAGTCAGCTAAGAGGTGATGGATGCCTAAGGTTATTTATTCTGGAGGATGCCAGGGTGAGCTGGAAGTGCAGTTATCCCTGTGACTGCAACAAATCCTCTGATTAATAAAGTTTGCATTTTAAGTCAAATGATGTTGGAAAGCCAATGGGATCTCATACTTCCCCCCCCCAATTTTTCTGTCCTCTTGCTTAAAAAAGAAATTGCCAAATGTACATATACTTAACAGGCAAGTAGCAAAACATCACCACAAACAGGGCATCAAATAACTAAACTAGAATTTAAATCAGTATACAGTAGTTAAAGTACCCAGATATCTGAAGCAGTTATTCTTTCTAATATTAACATGAAGAACACTTCGAATACAGGTAAATTTTATCACTCAGATAAATTGCTGTGTCTAATACAAGCTCATGACTTCTGTTTTAGCAACATATTACTTACCAATGTCAAGAATATGAAGGTGAGTTTGAGAAGTTCTGGCTGTTGATGTTGTTTAGTTACTATGATAAAAAAGAATTATTATTTGATGCCTACTACAACTGAAAAAGCAAGTCAACTCTCCAAAGGCTCGAGTAAACATCACATAATATAGCAGAACAAAACAGAAGGACATAGTGATTAACAGGCAGTTTTCAATCTCAGTAAAAAGAAAAAAAAAACAAAATAAAACCAATCCTGATTTATTTCTTAGCAATAGAGAGCTCTATCAGAACTCCTTGCTTCAACAGCACACAGAAACTTGCAGAAACACAAATAAATCCACAGTGCTTCTTCAGGTACAGCTATAGTTCAAGGTACCAAACTTTTAACATTTATTTATTTATTTGTCTTGAAGTCATTGCTTTTGATTCCCTGTTCCCTAATACAGGATGAAGTGAAGGTGGTGACAGAGAACACACATCACAATCAGTATTTCTTACACCTTGAATCACTGAACTGTTAGGATTCACAGAATCGAGCTGCTATTACTAATCACATTTAACACTTCACACAGCCCATGCACTTACTCATTGCCACAGTCACTCAGAGCTGGGTGGCCAAGCCCAGCCAGGGTCCTAGACTGGAGGGTCCAGCTGTGCAATACCACCTGGGCCAAAGCAACTTCTGATTTTCTCTTCTTCACTATATGCTTTCCCGCACATTGTCCTCTGCACTGCCCTCTGCGGGGGTGCAAGGAGGATGTAAGGGGGTGTGACTTTTTGAAATGTTGCACAAATTTTACGTGTACCCAAGCTTTAAATACATGTTTGAAAATTTCCTAAAACACCCCAAAATCCATGTTGTTTGTTTCATTTCCCTTGGAAAAAAAACAAACAAACAAACAAACAAAAAAACCAAACAAAAAAAAAACAACAGCCAAAAAAAAGTAAAAAAAAATTACTGCTTATTTCAGACAGTCAGAAGAATTCCAGACTTCTCCGATGTCTGAGTCTCCATTTTACCCCAGGCTCAACAGGGTAAGAGCATAATCTTATTCAATCCCCCATATAGCTGGTTGGCGATTTGTGTTTTTTTAAGAGAGGATAATGCAGGGAGATAAGTTACATGTGTCCAATGCCATATAGCAAGTTGCTACTGATTAGTGATCTTCTGTAATGGTAATGCAACATAGTCTTTGGGGGATTGTAATTGATCTCTTTTGAAGATATACAGTATGCCCCTTCATTGACCCAGCCTCTGAGACTGCAGAGTGCAGTAACAGAAGAGGATGAGAGAACAACTTCGAAGGCACTTTGAAAGCAACGTGAAGAATTTAGGTTATATTAAGACATTTTTCAGTTAGCACTGTTTTGTTTGTTTCCTTGCTTTTAGAAGTGTTGCATTGCTATACCAATGCTACTTCAGGTAATAGAGAGAAGGACAATTTTAAATTCTAAATATCATCTGGGTCATTTACACCCTGATAATTATAGCAACCACAAGTTTTGACACTGACTGCTTGTTCAGTTGCATAAGTTGTATGAAACCTTTCCATGAAATCTGAGAAATCTGTAAAATCAGAATGAGCTGTGCCATTCCTCACAAAAATTTGTGAACTGATCTTCAAAGTTTCAGTGATGGGGACTCTCATAGCTTCCTAGGCAGGCCTTCATTTTAATTGCTTAATTAAGCAAAGAGATTTTTCATCAGAAATGGCAAACGCAGTTGTCATAATTGCTTAAGGGGTTAAGATGACACAGGAAGCCACTTGTTTATACTTACAGAGGACATCTATGCTGAAGCTGAACTCGGCTGCAGAAGGAAAAGCACATTTTCAGTGCCACAGTAAACATATGCCGAGAACAACTCCTTTGCTATTTGTCTGGTGCTCCTCATGGGGTCTCTTAACTCAAACCCGATGATACTGAGTGAATTAAACAAACAAGAAAAGGTCATGCTACCTTCCTACTCCAAGGTAGCCTCAGCCAAAAAGTGGGAAAGAATCATCCTTAGGTTTCACCTGTAATTTTCTCACAAATATATGGTTATTGGTTCCTAATTTACAGTCCCATAGAGTCTCTCCAAAGTAGCTATGGTCCTGATGTTAATAAGGTACTACTGCTTCAAGCTTCATCATCACATCTGCACAGCAGCTAGATGTCAGTAAAATGTCCAGAAGAAGATGCAAAACATTGTGATAATAAGACAGGAATTTGCTACTCTAGGTTAAAAAAGCAAATCCTGCTAGCTGTTTACAAATTTTCCTATTATTTGCTGATAAGGTCCTTGTATCCATTTAAAATTCTAGCTGAAAAACTAATTTTCCACAGTCAGGTCCCAATTCAGACAATATTTGGATGTGAGTTACAGACCACCCCTATTTTACACAGCATGTAAATGTTTTCTTGATTGAGTATGGGCTCCTGAAACATTCAGACTGGAGAGATTTTAGCAAAAAGAAATTGGATCCAAGAGGCTGCAGAGCTTACAGGGTGCTGACTATTTGTCTGTTGTGCTTATTCCTGGTTAAAATCCTTTCAAGCAAGCTAAGTTCTGTACTCTCACCATACTTGGCTAGCTCAGGCACACAGAAATTTACTGAACACAGGTTTTGCTTAATCTTTCTTAGCACATCGTAACTGCAGTTCCTGAGAAAGCATGTTTTCCAAGTGATTTCAACATGGAAGAAGAAATTACATACATTGTTCTGTTCTAACACCAAATATCTTCTCCTCTATAGTGTGACTTGTTTAAAGACCTTTGTGTCTTCTGTTGCGAGTGAAGGTAGACAAATGTGAGGACAAATCTACACGTAGGGATATAGTTTGCCAGCTCACACTTGAGCTCAATTCCAGCACTGAAGGATCGTGTGTTGATGACTGCTGCGCAGCCAACCCACCTGTCAAGACACAGAGAGAAGTTACTTAAAATAAAGGATGCCTGGTGTAAATCAAATATTGATGAAAGGAGGCCTTAATCACCTGCCTCCAGCTCCACAAGGCAGTGTGATAGTTGATTTCAGACTTATTTAAGGAGTTCCTTTCACCTTTCCTCCCTTCATTAATTTGCAGGGAAAATCTAAATGGATGGATAGGAGCCTCCTGACTAAAGAGCAGATGTTATTGTAAGTACTGTTGATTCTGATAGTCTTTCCCTTTACCCTCCTGCTTAAAATAAACCTTCCACACATGCACACACTATGGACAATGACCAGAGCATAGTCATGGCACTGTCTTTGTATTCAGCACCAGGATGTGTTTATTCAGTGTTTTATCAGCTGATGGTTCTTGACTTCTCTCACTCTTCTTGATCTTTGGAGATTTCACTGTGGGTGCAGATACAAGGACTTCACCAGGAAAAACTCTCTTTAGTTGGGTGGTTTATGTTTGCTTGCTCAGGTCTTGTTTGGGGTAGCTGGGGTAGAGAGTTTAGAAAAAACAGATGCATGAACACATAGGGGCACATCTTTCCACTCAATTTTAGGGATCTGGCTACTAGCCAGACACACTATTTTGGCATCATCAACCATTTTAGGGATGGATGGGGTTTTTGTTTGTTTGGGAGGTTATTTTCTGTACTGGATTAAGAAGTGTTCAAAGTCCAAAAGGAAAGAGGGAATGGAATGGAAACAGTCATGTGGGGGGCTGTGAAAAATAACATTACTATGAAGCTGGGATAATAAACAGTGACCCATGATGATTGTTACTGAACAGCTACAAAAGCATTGGGAAAAAAGGAAACCGTTTAGCTGCAATGGTCTTTAAGTAGCTGGTCCTACAGCAGCTGAACATCCGTTCAGATGGTTGGAAAATCAGCAGGGCTTGTGGGGCCCCAGACGTGCATGGGATTTTGCTGTTAAAAAGCTTGATGTCCTCTCAAGACTGATGGCAGGAACACATTTGAAGGTATAGAGCATCTGTTCCGTTCCCCTTTCTAAAGCTGACCATAGCCTCAACACAGAGAACATGTAACTGTTGCCCCATGTACTTCCTGACTGATACAGGATGCTGTCTCCCACAGCAATAAAGGAAATTATAGCCTCCCATATACATTCAAGTAATAATAAAATAAGTACGTAATAATAACCAGAGCCATATGAAATATTTACTTCATGAACCAAAATTAAACGAGAAATGGCTAAGCATGAAAGGTCAGGGCTCATAAACTGAGCATAATCTCCTGTGCTTTACGCCTCCCTCCCCACAAGCAAATTAAATTTTAATGATTTTTGGAAGCTCTGACTGCTAAATACTGTTTCCAACCTTCCGTATGAATGACAGTATAACCCTCAGGCCAGTGAGAGTGGCCAAGCCCATGTGCTTTTACATGTAAGGTGTTGGGTTACTCCCTAGTGTATGCAGCATACGGCACAACAGTCCTGATGGGATGGTGTGAGCAATTAGGGTTGAAAGCTTTGGTCAGAGATCAGGAGATCTAGATCTCCACTGCTCCAATGCTCACAAGCCAGTGAAAACCTTTCCTGGAGCCCAAGAGAAGGGTGCTGTGTTCACTTTGCATAAAATTAAACTTCCACACTAACGGTGAGAAGTTGAGAGATCATGCTTCTGAAGTATTTAGCAAAGGTAATTTATGAATATGTGCTAATAACTGCAGATCTTCACTTCAGCACACATGGTTGGTGGGGTTTTTTTACTTTATTAAACTATTGACATGAGTATGTCATTCTGAACTTTATTCAGTACCCACAAATTACGATGATGGAAGAAGCTGAAGACCTAAAATGGTTCCTAAAATATTTCTTTGGCTTTAGATCAAGATTTACAGCCTTTGTACAGCCGTCAAGCAATTACAGGTATCAAGATGGGAAGTGATGTAAACCAAGAGCAACGTGACATTAATGCAGACCCTAGCAAGGCAAGGTTTAGGGGGCTAGTCTAGTGAGGCTAACAAAGAAAAAAAACTTGACCTGAAATACAGTACAGGCTGGGACACTGTGTGACCTCAAGTCAGCTGATAGCCCTACTATGTCTTAGTCAGACCATAGATGACTCCTTACACTTATCAAATAATTCACCTGTTTTCATCCTAACTGCTAAATAAATAACAATCTGATTTGCAGCAAATTTTAGAAGGGTTGTTCACTGATTATTCAGTTATTTGAACCAGTTATTGGGTTCACTAGTTATTTCATTTACATATTTGTTTAAAGCTTGATTGTTTTTAAAAAAATAGACACCAAAAAAATCAAATAGTTCGCACTACTGGTTTAAATTGTCTGTTTTCAGAAAAAAAAATCTTAAACTAGATGAGATAAAGCTTTCTTAAAGATATTCTACACTGATTCAGATGTCTTAAATGAATTTACATGAGAAAGGGATGGGTTCTTTTGAATGCATCCCAAGCATACAAAATCATGGCTTTCTCATTAGAAGACAAAACTTCTACATATACTCAAGATGCAACTTTCATGATAAACAGATATTATTTCTACTCTCTACCTGCACATCTCCATTCATTTAAAAAGAAATCTGTAATGGTGAGTCTTTCTTGTTTTACAGAGGAAGAAAGCAAAATTAGATGCCACAGAGCCAACATAAGAATCTGGACTAAAACTTGTTCTCCTACTCTCATTGTTAGATGCACTGGGAATTAGCATTAGTTTGTGTAATTTGTGTTGCTTCGAAGTATGGGAAATGTGACTGGCAGAAAAAAGGAGAGGCAGTGGAGATGTATAAATAGAAAAAGCAAGCCTTTTCTGATGTGAGACTATGGTGGTGACAATTGCAGAACAAGCCTCTCTTTACAAAAATCAGATCATCTTGAGGTCATTATCACACTTGCAAAAACCCTGAGCATCGCTGACTTTTCACAGCTTTTGTGCTTGCCCATCTGTCATTGCTTCCTTGTCTTACTCATACGCCAGTGGAATGAACGCAATAGAAACCAGCAGGGTAATTAACAGGGCTGCTATCTCAGGAGGTGCCCCCTTTTGTGGAGTGCAACTCTTAATGTATTCTTTAGAGACACACAGTACAGTCAGGAGCATTCCTACACTTCCAGAAATTGTGGGTCACTGCTTCAGCCTAAGATGTACACTTGATGGGTTAGAGAAATATTTATTAAAAAAAAAAAAAAACACGGGGGGGGGTGGTGGTAAGCAGACTCATGCCATGAAGAAAAATGTATTTTGTTGAAGGAATGATTATCATTTAGATTATCATTATTTTCCAGCCTAAACACAGACCAATGGCTTATTCTAATAAACTCACAAATAAATTAGGAATTCCATGATAGACTCCAGAAACCACATTCTGGAAATTGCTGTACTGCTGTTTTCAACTAGTTATGGAGGCAATGGAAACACTATACCTCTTTGCACCTGTTAGTTCCTCTTGAAAAATTTTCCCTGTACAAAATTGTGGCAGAGCCCCAAACACGCACGTGCCTGAAAATCACCTCTTGAGAACTGGAACTTGTCAGGGTTCAGGAAGTGGCAGCTATTCCCCCCATTCACCTCTTCTTCTGCTGACAGGGAAAGGATCCTGGGTCCATTTCATCAGCCTGCCTTACAGCTTTGCATCCTCAGCAGAATGCACAAGCATCCTGGAACAGTTTACACCCCAGCTCAACCACAACCATTTAATTATAGTAATTATTATAGTTGTAACATCCCCCTCAGATACAAACTGATATTTTTGCTCTTCTCTTATCACACCTTCCACAAAAAATTTCTTGTGTTTAGAGACGTGACAATAATGTGCAATTTGCTACTTGAACGTCCCAAATATTTTTGTTTTCTGCTTGCTCACTTGCAATAGTCTGAGCTGCTGGCACCAAGGGAATACATGCTGTCACATCATTCTGCAAGATGCGACAAGATATTCTAAGAACCCCGTGTAGAAGAGAAACTATCCAAATTCAATTCACTTGTTCCAGGATTTTTAACTTTCTATTGATCCACATGACTCAGATTCAATGATATCATTAGATCTTGAGAAACAAATCCTGCGTTAATCTCTTAGCTTACAATTCCGGCAATTTTAGCTTTTGCTAGTGCTCTGAGATGGACCTACAGGCTGTGACTTACTTTCTCTGCACAGTTCTTTGTCACTTATATCTATGTAAAGATACATTTTTGCCTACGTGAATTTGAACTGTGAATTTTGCAGCATGTTACTGAGGTAGCTTTCCACTCTATCAATGTATTACAAGCCTCAGGATCACACAGGCAAAGGTCGGCACCGAATTAAAATTTTACCCTGAAGGCAAGAGGCTGGCTTTCTCGAGGTGGAGAACTGAGGTGCAAGGGTCCTGCATCCCTCATTGTTACTTGTGGTTTTGGGAAAAATGTAACTTACACTGAAATACACTCGGATTAGACACATTTGAGGGATATTTGTTTTCAATTCAGAACTTCACTACGATTTCCATTTAAAAATCGAGGAGGAATATTTATTAGTATTGAAGCATATATTACATTAGGTAAAACTGATAATAACTGACTGGAGATAAATAGGTCTGAAGAGCCCCTCCACAGTTAAATCTGTGGTAGAGTGAATCTTGCATCATTGATGTGAAAGTATGATTGACTTTGCCACTTCCCTCTGGGCAAGCAGTATGCCTGCTCCAGATTAAGAGGGAGGGGGAAAAAAAAAAAAAAAAAAGCCAAGTCTACACTAGGATGACACAGCGGATATAATACAGGAGAGAGTGTAAAACCAAAAGAGGTAGACCTTTGCAAAATGAATATCAATCAAGACATTGGGTAAAAAAATTCCCACAGGAGCTATTTCTACATCAGTTTATAGAATGGACATGCTATATTCTACACTTCACAAAGAATTACAGGTTCTGTATAGAATATATAAAATTATGCAAAAACCCAATCAGTTATCATCTCAAGAGCCATCAGTTAAATATGAGTTCAGTTTTACCTTTCTAATTTATTCAACTAATATTCTGATTTTAAGAAAAGTTACCTTCTTTTAATATGTCTGTCATATGAAGGCAGCACAGTTGTGTTTCTATTATCCATTAAGCAGTACTCGCCATGCTCGGCTAGGGGAGCCACTACATAGAAGAAACTATTCACAGGCCTCCTATTCGTTACACCAGAATTTTACAGAACTGAAATGAGGTCCTTTTCTCATTATTTGGCACTTATGTGAAGGATAGTCTATCTTCAGACAGCTAAATTTCAGGTCCATATCTTATCAACAGAGATAGACTCTAACTTTAGTGTTCTGAATTACTCTCAGAAGAAACATTTCTCTCTCTATGTTGACTATATTGAGAGCCTGAGCTTCTGGAGTAGTCATAGACAACTAAAATATAGGGTGTTTCAACATCACACAGCCTTAGAAGATATTTCAAATAAATAAAATGTATGAGATTATCTTTCAGGATGGTTTACATGTACCAAATTAAATACTAAATCTAGACTGGGATCTATGACATGTACGCTTTTACAGTCAGCTAACAGCAACGCACCTAAGCAAATGCAAAACCTCAGGATTTGACTTTCAAAGAGTGAGGAAGTATAGACATTAATTTCCCTTTAATTTTCTATCTCTGTACAAACTTCCTAAACATGTATTGTAGGTCATTTTGATGTTGGTTACATAAAATAGCTAATGCTGAAATTCATCAGTTCTTATGAAAATTATACTGATTGCATCTACCCTGACATAATCCACATTTGCTTTATTTGTCTCTTTACGGATCATTCCTCTTCATTTTCTTATATTTTGTATAATTATTTGACAATCTCCAGTTTGGATGTTTAGATGTTGCTTGGGGTTTGGGATTTTTTGCAAGGGTGAGGTGAAATGAGCAGGGTTGCCTTCAAAGAGGTTTTGTGTACAGTAGGGGCAGCTATAAAATACTAGAAATGGTTGTATTTTAAGAGCTTGAAGGGAGCATAAAACACTAACATACCCAGATATATTTACCTGAGTAGGATTTGACAGAGCAAAAGTTAGGAATGGAATGCAATTTAACACAGGCTTTAATAATGTTTCCAGTTGAGGCTACATAAAGCAGAAAGATCCAGTGTTTGTCCGTATGGAGAATCACATTGACAGTGTTTTGCAAACAGGTGTAGATAAAACCCAATGTACAAGCAAGTCCTGTTCCCACCTTACCTCCAACACAGTCCCCTGACACTGCCCTATTTCTGTGTTCCTCCTATTAAATTATACTTTTCTACGCTGCTTCTATTAGAGATCTCTATAGTGGCTTCCATCTTTCACAGGGTAAGATTACTCATCCTGTGGCCTTTCTCTCTTGCACAGATGTCTAAACCCATATATGCCTGTCATACATCTATTAGGTCCTTCCTGTGGAGGCCTAATCTATCTGCCATTGACAATCTGCAGAATAGCTATGAAAGGCAGGAGCTATCCTGTTAAATGTAGCCTATCTTGGCTATCTGGGGCCAGGGGTAACATTTAATTTCTGGCTAAATGAACAGGTAAATGACTTTATTTTTACTTATAGTAAAATTCATATTTTATAGGTGTTTTATAGGAATGGCAGCACACATCTGATCTAGCATGAACTGGCACATGATCAGCTGAAAAAAGTGAGTGTTACACACAGCACTGATATCTGCCCTGTCCCTTTAAAAACTGACCATACATACCATTAAAGGAATACTGTAAATGTCAGTCAAGGCCTAATTAGTGTCTATAAAGGTACTTCCTGGCAATAATTGATTTCTTAATCTAGATCCCAATCTGCTCTACTGATATTCTTTAATGACTTTCTGAAGTCAGTGATAACAAATTGGATAAGAAAAGATGTTTTCGTCAATCTGGAGGATTCACAGGAGACACAAAGACTGAGTTAACATGATGCTGTTGCCAAGAGTGACTGAGCAAACAGTGTTTGCAATTACAATTCACTTCCCTAACTTGGTTTCCAGCAAAACAGCAGCACTTTAACTTTAATTATTGCTGCCCCAGAGTAAAGGGGGGGGGGGGGGGAGGGGGGGGGGGGGGAATTGCTTTCATTACTTATTCCTTCTTTCATCTTTCACACTCCTCAGCAAACTCGATCATGTAATTAAACTTTAAAGGCTATTTGCTGACAACCTGTGGTCAAAATGTAACGGAAGATGATAACAATGCTCAAGCCAGGTTCCCTCCTTCCTATAGTTCCACTTTTTGCCAGAGTGCTTCCTTTGCAGATATTACCGTATGCCATAATCAGGTCACTTGGAAGCAGTGTGTGATGTGTAGGTATTTGGCAAGACTTAAAACCTTGCCATTAGAATTGCTTAAAGAGGAATTATATTAATAGCCTGCTTTTTCTATACCTTCTGTTCAGACAGAGGAAAGGGTAAATTCAGCCACTGTAGTGGCTGGCAAACCTTGGCACCTCACTCCAATCTTCTACTCAAAACTTAAATTCAGCCTTAGAGTAATAGGCCACTGTGGTCTCTAATTTCAATAAAAACAGTATATAGCATGGGGAAGAAGGTCTGGGCTCTGAAAGAAAAGGTAAACATCAGAACATTTTCAGACAATCACGGAAAAAATCGAATTACAAAGATTTGGGAATCTTTGTGCCATAAAAAGCATCCCCAAGATTGTTTTATATTGCTTTCTGGCTTATATCTGCACACTGTAATATAAACTGATATTTCTTTTACCACTGAAAAAAATCAAATAAATGAAACAAATACTTTTGATGGACTTTCTACAACAAGGAAAACTTGCTAAATTTAAATTTTGTGAAGAAATTAGACAAGTAAGGCAGCGCTGTCATTTCAGCAACATCCTCCTAACCCTACTTCTCTGTCTCTCTCCCAATTGCTAGTCAGTCTAGGAAATGACAGCATTCTGGGTCTATAACGACAGGAGAAACAAGCAAATGTAGAACAGGACCCAGGAGGAATCAGAGCAACCCTGGTCCCATGGATGCCATGGACAACTATGGCTCTAACCTTCTTTCCAGCCAAAGCCACGCGTCAGCTTCTCCCCTTGTCCAGCCAAGCGCCAGCACTTACAGTGCACGAAGCAGCATGTAGGAGAAGCAAAGGGTCCCAACCAACAGAGATCTGGCAGCTGCTGCTTGGTTTAGGTGCAACCCTGTGGAGGAAAAGGGGTCTTTGACTCCTCCCCTCCCTTTAAAGGCAATGCCTGATGAAGTTTTTGGCAGGTGTATGGTGATGGGGCCAGCTGCAGTGCAAGTGGGAGAGCCTTGTGAGGGCTAGTCTGTGGCAGGAAGGAAGCAGAAAGCCAAATGTTAGAGGTGACAAAAAAAAAGAGGACACTTTTGCAGAGATCCATAGGCTTTGTTTAGTGTTTGTGCAAGCCAGGAAGATACTGATAGCTGCTGGGACAAAAAGTGAGCATGGAAAAAAGAAATGCCCCAGGAATGTGTGGTAGATATTTGCTCTTCAGCCTTGCAGCTTGCTCTGACTCACCCAGCAGCTCTGAGCTCCTGCTCTTTGAACAAGATTTCCTTGTTCTGCCTTGGTACCTTTTTTTTTTTTAGTTCTAAATGTAACTTGAAAGGTGGGAAGTCCCTGATAAGCTCACTTTAAAAAGGCTCAGTCCAGGTCTGCAGGGGATCAGTCATATCCAGTTATCTTCAAATTAAAACTGGGTGGTTGCAGCAGTGCTGCCCGCCCTACCCACTGCAAGTGGTGTCTGTGGAGGAGCAGGCAGGCTGCAGATGTCTTGCAGCCCATCCATCCCTGCTCCTAGTGTGGAAGAAGGCTGAGGTGTGGGGATGATACAGGCTATACCTCACCCATCCTGCCAAGCAGTCTTTCTTTTCCCTCCCAGTCCTGCATTTGACACTTCCCCACTCAACCAGGAATCACTGGATGGTTACTGGGTGCCCTTCCACCGTGCAGACTGATGTAGAGCTGCCCAAACCAGCACAGGTTCTGCAAACCTCACTAATATGGCACCAAGGGCAATCAGACTTGCTTTGCTTCTCCAGCTCCCTAAAATCCCTGTCCACATGGTGAAGGTTTTCCTTCCATTTATGACCACTCCCTTCTGTTCCCAGGATCTAGGAATGTTTCACAATTCTTGCGTCATTGTTTTGCCTTAGTTTTCTGTGGGCTTTGACATGTTAGTGAACTTAATGTCAGTTAAAGTGCTGGGAATGTCATTATTTTAATTTTCTGGGAAGCTGCTTGGTTCTTAACACACCCTAATCTTGAATTTCAGCTTTTTTCCAGGGCTAGACCTTTTCTAAGTGCAGACAGACAAAAGCTCCAAATTATACTGCAGTTTGGTGATTCTGAGCAAAATGTGCCCTAGGGCTTAGCCTGAGAACATCAACTCATTTTCTTTAGTGACCCAAGACAGATAACTAGAGTCTAGGTTTCCAAAGGTGAAAGGCTGCTGTCACTAAGCCACTGCAGCAACTTAATTGAATGTTTTCTCCCAGCACTAACAGCAAAGGCTGCTTTTACTATTTGTTCTGTGTTGGGATTAGTATGGAGTATTTACCTGACTTGTCTCCGAACAAAAACTGTATAAGAAAAAAAAATGTTTGCAATTACTTATTGAGTGCCATTCTGACATATCCAAGGGTCATTCACACAGCCTTCCAGTCACTCTAGGTCAAAACTCATTTCTGCTTTGGTAAATCACACCCAGGGTGGCTTTGTTGCATGTTATGATCTGTCCCAGATCCACAGATCATCAGGCATCTAAATTAAAGAGCGCAAATTCCATAGTGCCTTTTATTTCTGTTTTCCTGCAGAGCTCTTGCTTTTTTTTCCAATTGAAAACAAATATAAAAATTTCATCTGTCATCTTTGATTTCCTTTAGGTTCCTGTATTTCTAATTTGCCATTTAGGTGAGGGAGGAGCCTGGAGAGGGAGTCACCAGGATGTTCATTAATTTCCCAGTAGGGCTATGCAGATCAGTTCACAGTCTAAACCTGATAACACTGGCTTTTCTTCCCCATCCCTTCATATGCATACCATCATAATGGAGATGGAGGAGAGATAATAAGAGAGGGAACAGGCAGCTCTTCACTGTTTGTGAAACTAATGAGTCCCTTCATTTGGTCTCATTATAAATATGCCACCTCTGGCACCAAGCTTTGATTCTGTTCCTGGCTGCATCAACATCAATTTCAAGGCACGCTGATGTATTACTAACATACGCAGCAGCCAAACCTCTTATTTTCAGCCCTTTTTTTTTATTGTACTATCTGAGACCTTCCCCTCTTCATTGCTCCCCCTCCGAGAGGCACAGAAGCCTAGATTGAAAAGTAATGAGATTATTAATTAGAGCTTCTCTAAAGGAGAGCTATCCTGACTGGGTGTTGTCTCTGTCTCAGTCTTTGTTCCAGGCATGTTCTGCGAGATTAATTCTTGTTTACATAGATTAATACAAGAAATTAATATCTCTAGCAAGAGGAAAAAAAAAACCAACAAAAGTCAGCTTAAGTAAACAGCCTGACTATTCTTGAGGTGGACAGTCAAAGTTCACATTGAGGAGACACAACACTTTTGTCTTCCTTGCACTCCTATGATATCTCCATAAAAAAGCATCTTTTCTTCTTTGAAAACTAGGTGTTAAGATAGTTGCTGAGTGCAGCAGGGGGGAGGCACAGATACGTTACATACAGGCTGCTTGCCATTTTTTGCAGTTCGCATGCCATCCAGGCGATAGGGGTGGGAATCTATTTTCTTGGCTATTTAGAGGTCTTCCTGAAATGAGTTTATGGTCTTATGCCAGGTCTCATGAAATGCATCCCCCTGTTGAGATTTTACACTTTTACCGCAGGAATTGAGGACTGAATGGATAATGTTTGAATTTCCCTCAATGAATGTCTGTATTGCAAAATAAAAATATTACCACAGTGCACATAAACAATGAAACACTAGGTTTTGTTCAGCTATCATGGATCAGGATAAAAGTGAAAGCCTGATACAGGCTCCAGCAACCAAAGCTCAAGGTGTCTATGACCAAGTTGTTATTTTTATCATTAATGCTAATATTACCTTTTTTAAAAAAAATCTGTGCTAACTAAATCAAAGTTGATTATACAAGTACTGACTGGAAAGTGTTTTAGAGAGACACCTTCCTGTGATACTAATGGAGTGACACAATGATCTTAACTAACTGATCTGTTAGAAATAAGATCTTTTAGCCTGCATTATCTCAAATAACATTATATTCTTTTAGTTTCCCTGCTAGCAACCATTAAAGTGAATAAGATCTAGCTGAAGGTTAAAAAGACAATTCCTTTAAAACCTTTAAAAAATTAAAACCTTGGAACCCAACATCATTGTATTAAAATATCCCAAAATATTAAAAGATCAATAATTTTTCTGCATGATAAATAATTTTTCAAGAAACATTTTATGTGTATCTTTTTTTTAAGTATGCAGCATATACTAAAAGTTTAGTTCTGAAGGAAAACAAATATCCTTAAACAGAAATAAATATAACTACTTAAATAAATGTCATTAAAATTGTATTGTTATTAAAAGTGCCCGTAAAATCTTTCCAAAATGGAAATTTCAAAATCAAAGAAAAAAATGGCCAACCAAATGAATAAAATCATTAGATCAAGATTAATTCCTGAATCCACAAATATAACACAATCATTTAGCAAGAAATTTCAGTTATTTTAATGGAGTCTTAACATCAGACTTGTGAGATTCTCTCTTGCTTGTGATAAAATGACAAATACTGGGTGCTGGATCAAGACAGGCTAGCATTATTGGCAGGAGGATTCTTCCTTTCATCTTCTAAATACAGGCTTATCTAGCTGGTTATGAAAGCCTGGCCTAGATGCAGCAGTCCTAGCTAAACCTTTACCTCAATATCCAAATTCTCTTTTCTGAAGGAAACCTGCAGAAAATCTTGACAAATATATATAATTGAAGGTAACGTTCTAGGCTAGGCACAATCTGGATTTAGACCAGCGTATGGAATTAAAAAACCAAATCCTCTGTGATAATGAAGGATGTTCTCTTCTTTTTACAGCTTAAGCAGTGGATAGCTACTATCAGTCTCCTGGACCTCTGCAACATTCAGCCCTGTTGAGCATGATATGCTGCTGACTCACATAAAAAAGAAAAATATGCCGTTTTTCTCAAAGGATGAATCCAAGCGTGCAGATTCCCAGACTTCACTACTGATTTGAGGGACTGAGGAAGAAGAAAGGATCCATTGCCTTTCCTTTAGCCACCTATGTATAATGTCTAGGTGGACTAGTCAGACATCACCAACATACCCAACAAAATCCAACCACAAATATAGCCTGAATACTTGGATGAGGAAGAGTTGGCAGCTGAATGTAGACAGGATAGAGGCAGTATTTGTGAAGAGAGCGAGCCAGTTCACAGCACTGTCGGTCAGCTCAGCTTTAGAAATCTGTTGGACTCCTTTCTGTACAAAGCTTTCAATAGAAACATCTCAGGGTAGTGCTTCCTAATAGGCTCAAAAGGCTAGGATGATGACCTCGTCTTGGTAATTCATAGCCTTGTTACCTTTTGGCTGAACTACCTTAATGCAATACATGTGTTGAAAAGTGCTTTCCATTTTTTACTGCATCTCTACTGTGAGCTACTACATTCCAAAGAATATAGCTTGTTTTCCTAAAAAAGAATTTAAGGGTACTCTGTAGGATTTCCTGAAAGGCCTTCCACATTCATTGGCTTTGAATTGGAAATCCATTTATTTCACTCAAGACTGGTACCAAACTCTGTAGCTACTTTCCCATAAAAATCTAATGGGAAGCAACATTAAATGAAGAGGCTGTGTTTTAGGATTCCTGGTAGCCACAATTTGTGCATGTGCCCTGCGTATTAGAATGACATGTAGTCCTTTCTATTAAAGACACTGTGCTTCCCCATCCTTCAGCTCATACAGTTAAGCAGGAAATAATCCCACTATATATGTGATAGGTTAAAAAGCTTAGTACTCTCCAAAAGAAAAATATTATCATTACAGCAACTCTATTTGCAACTTTTATAGACAGCTTTCGAGTCAGCAAAATTCATGAATCCCCTGCCCCAAGAACTCTGGTGCTCTGAGGCTCACTGCTTCTCTCCAAATCTTGAGTCTCACACCTGGCAGTGACCTGGCCCAGCCACTAGTCTACCATCCTAATAACTGATGGAAGATTTCACATCCTATAGATAGGAAACATTGAGATAACATTTAGTCACTAAACCTTTAGACTTCCACATGGTTTCCTTCTTCCTGTTTTTAAATTTCCAGTACATATCAGTAAAAGAAGCCTTTGGCAACAAGAAATTTCACTCCATCATTAACAAGCATCAGAAGTGTCACAAAGAATAAGAAACAAAACAAAGCTTTTTCATAAGAAATACAACTGAAAAATTCTCACCACTGAATAATTTTCTTGTTTTGTGACTTTTATTATTAAATGTAGTATGTCTCCAAACCAGTTTGTCAGACATGTATTGAAGATTGAAATGGAGCCATATACAATATCTTTGTATCAGACAAAATAATACAAAGTGAACAAAAAACTCCTCAAAAAAGTCTTGCTAAAAGCTCTACAAACAAAAAGAATAATGAATGAGGAGGATATTAGGTGGTCTGGCTGAAAATAACACATTGGGGTTTTTTTCTAAAATACTCCAATTGCATTTATTTATGCAGACAAAAATCTAAAGCCTTGTTCTTATCCTTGGCTACTACACCCATAGATGTTTAGTTGCAGAACACTTTAATACATCTATTTCACTAGACAGAAGCCATAAAACTTTCCTAACTTCCTTAACAAACTTAAAAACTACAATAAAAGCTCCAAAGCTAGAATTATTGCCAAGAAGCCAATAAGGCACTTTCCTGACATAGCAGGGAAAAAATCAATAAAAAGCCCAGCTAAATCTAAGCAGGCTACTGTGTCCATACCACAAAAGTCAACCAAAAATGAGCAAAATCTAAAGCCTACCAATCTGAGCAAAAGAAAAAATTCTCTTCCAGTCACATATTTGACAGTTATATTGTGTGAACTAGATACAAAATAACCATCAGTGTATGAAGTGTTAGTTTTAAGAGCACTGGCTAACTCTGTCCTTTGTTTCTGTAAGCTATTGCAGTGAGTCAGAAGAGAATGGGGGGAAAGGTGTTCAAAGATGTGATGGGGGGAGAAGTGCCAAGATAGGCAACCAATGGAAAGCCTGAAAGATGGGACCAGTACAAAACAAACAGCAATCCTAACTACTTCAAATTCTTTTAACAATAGAATTTCTTCTTCCAGCTTCAAGAACTCCATCTCAAAATAGCTAATACTCTGCTAGCCCTAAACTTCATTCTTCTGATTATTAAAACCCTTCTAATTTCCAGTTTAAATTTATTTATTACTATTTGATAAATTGCTACTCTATAACTGTCTCTTCCTCTTTATTGATAATTATCCCTCAGTCCTAGATACATCTATCCACATCTGTTCACCCAGCTTTCTTCTGGCTAGTTTCATAAACCAAGCTTGCATTTCAGAAGAGAGTTGCTCCATTCACTTCATCATCCCATGAGGTTTTCTCTGCATCTCGTTTCATTACATTTATTTTTGTTCGGCAACGATGACCAGAACTATATATATTCCAGATTCTTTTTTCTATATTTGTCTATGTATTCTACAGTTGAACACTGTTAAAACCACATAATCTATCCTTGAATTTTTACAGCTCCATTCTGCAGATCTGTCATTCTCCAAAAAATCAGATCAATCAGTCAACACAGCTCGGACTCTTTCCTCTAAACCTTGGTCTCTTCCAAATGAATCTTGACTTTAGTCCATGCAGAGAGTTTTCATTATGCTTTCTAAGCTTAGTGTGCCCTGTGGATGTTATTGTGTTATGATTTTAAATAGTACCTTTATGCTGTCCACAGTCAACATGTTTCAGCTGTAAGTGCTTGAAAAGATGCCTATCAGAAAGACCAAAGCGACCAAATATATGGTAACTTTCTAAACCAACTCCTTAACCAGTTATCTGAATCTGAAATATTCATTTACAGGTACAAGAGAATGCAAATAATTTGTATATGTATATATGTATGTGGGGACCTATCTCCAAATTATCCTCATTAAGCAGGGAATGAGGGGATTTGGATTTTTATGAAAAGTGCTTTATTGCCCACAGTGGAATAATTCACTGATTTAAAACTGTAAGTTGCTGACAATGATTTAAATTATCAGCCTCATTAACAGGGTAAGGTTATGACTTCAGGTTAGGATAGTCAGCAAAAAGTGTTAGAAGACTAAAACCGTGTCTGCACATGGTTCGGTTGTCTGTATGTGTAAAATAAAGGTCAGGAGGGCAGACATTCTTAGCAAAAATATGTCACACAGCTCAGTAATAAAATTACAGAATGTATCTTGTTTATGAGGATAACCTGATTTGCAAAACAGGGTGGGGTTTTTTTTCATTTTAGAACTATTTGAGACTGCACTTTCAGAACTATTTGATGTCCAATCATTATGTTCTAACTTTTATCTGAAATTGCTTTGGACTTCCAAATTTTCCCCAGATTTCCTTGTAATTACTTAGGTCTCTGGTATTCAACAACTTGAAAAATCCATCTTGAGAAATGAAATGGGAAAGCATCTTCATGCAGAAGAAAAGAAAGATTTTCAGTACCATGAAGGAAGGTTTAGTTTCTATAAATACTGGCCTATTTCCTGTTCAGCTGAAAATATCTGCAATGTAGGATGCATGTCTGTACAGTAGATAATTCAGATGGGGTCACAGAGGTTTCAGATTTCCTATTGGAAATTGCCAATTAACAGATTTTACACTGAGTTCATTTTTACTCGGTGGCACATCATTCTAGAATGACAAATTACAGGAAGATATTTAATATTATATCATAAATGTTGACAAAAACTCAAGAAACTTTGGATGGGCTAAGCATAAGCTTCAATTGATACCAAATGTTTTGATATTTATCCTCCTTAAAATAAGATATATGTTTCACAGCTAGCTAGATCTCCATGGTACAGCACTAATAAACATGGAAATAGAAGTGATCCAGCCCCTTAGATAAAAAGCCCTCAAATGCACTTATGAGGTTTGAACTTCTCAAGGGTGTGATCAAAACTGAGTGGAGTGAATAGAAAGGCTCGTATTGACATCAATGGGCTCTGGAACATGCTTGATGAGTTGACAGCTAGAGAGATGCACTGAAACCATCTGAAAATAAATTCAAGGTCTGATAGGACACTGTGGCAAAAGAGATACCATTGCTTCATTCTCCTCCATGTCAGGAAATTATCTCTGAGCTGTCAGCATCGGTTTCTCATTTTAGTGTTTATGTTTCTGGCTCATCTCTCACCAAATGGCTTTCCTTTTGTATGTATGACAATTGATTAGTAATAAAAAACAACAGGGTCATAAAAGTAACACACTTTGCATCTATAATATGAAATATTCTTGCACATAGCCAAGTCTTATCTTCTTCAAATAATATCCACCACACAACAGAAAAAGCTGAGACAAATCAGTTTCTGCTAACATGAGGCCTTTGTACTTTAACATTCTCTTACCCAGTCTTTGCATTAGTTTGAAATTTTTAACTTTCCCCTAAGCTCTGATCCACCTTAAAAGCAGCAGTCACATTCCAATCGATTTGGTGAGATGAATGTTATTTACACTTCAGTTTGCACCTTTTTCTAAGATTTCATAAGAGAATAAATCCACACTTCCAGGGACGGCTGTGCATGAGGAAGTCTGGGGCTGTTAAGCAGAAGTGTTAGACACGTATGGGAATGTATTAGTAAGGGTCACACCTCCATCTTAAGATTTTTAAGTGACAGCAAGAGCATAAAAGACAGCAGGATGGCAAAGAGAGATTGATTGCATGTGGGTTTTTTTCTTCTTTATAACCATAATTTTAAAATTGTTAAGCATTGCTATCCAACAACCTAGATGGATCACACCGTCTAGGAGCACTTAGACAAATAAGACAATTAAAGCTTTGATGAAATATCTCCTTTAAATTAGATATATGATTTCCATGCTATGTATGCTGAGGCCAGGAAGATCATAATGCCAAATACGTTTCAAAACAGAGATTAGTAAAGACATTGTTGTGGTACTCCTTGTGAAAAATCATTAGTGCAGCAAGGTGAGACTGACAGCACTCTTATGAAGACACCATACATGCACAGGGGCAGGTGGAAATAATCCTGAGAAATCTACACTAAAATAGAGCAGTGCATTGTACTGCTTTTTAATGCCAACCCTTTCCTTTCCTTTTTTTTGCCTGTCCTTTCTCACATCGAAGTGTCAGCAGTTTCCCTAGCCATGAAAAAAGTAACATAGAAAATACCATTACTGTGATCTCTCCAAATTGATTTGTTCATGGATCCTTCAAGCAAAACCAAAATGATGAGTCATATCTCTGGGTTTACTTGAGTTGCAGTTGCTGCAACATTTAAATCAGTTCATGGTCATCTTTGCATTTGTCTGATCCTCCAGAAAGCTAGTCTAGAGCAGAAATCTCTTCAACCTCTGGTCTTATATTCAGTGTTCTTGGACATCTTTGTTATGCTGGAGATCCCACTCCAGGGCAAGGTGATGCAGTCATATCTGCTCCACATTGTCAGAGGGTTCCTTTAAGAGAGCTACCAAATTGCCAAGCTTCACTTTGCCTTTCTAACAGTAGAATGGTGCAAAATTGCTGCAGTTAACAAAGAATCCAAGTTCACTGGAAACCAAACTAGTCATTTTTCTTGCAGGTTTGTGAACTGCACACAGCTGTGGTCTATATGCTATGCTTTGGCCAGATCAGACAATAATGCTGTAAAGCCCAGTCCTCTTCTAACTCTCTACCAGTGCAGTCTGTGCTTGAAATCAGTTAACCTAAAAATCAGCATGACCCACATTCTGAACCACGGAAGCAAAAGAGCCGTGGTGGTCTGATCCCCAGCCGGTACCATCGTGCTGTGTTTGAGGAAGGCTGCTGGTTTGCCATGCTGTCACTGATGAGAAGGGCTGCCACAATCCAGGCCAGGATGAAGAGGATGGCATTTGTCCATGTGTTAACTAAGTTCAAAAGTATTTCTGAAACCTTTAAAGCCTTGAAATGATCTTCACTATTCAAAGGGTCTTCTTCCAATCTTTCTAGCATTTCTACATTAATTCTTCTTATTTTCATAAAGAAAAAAAACAGCTTGGGTTTTTAGGGCTTACGGAAAGCAAAGATCTGAAGAAAACACAGTTCTGGATGACATCTGAACTGACAGTCCTTCCTGGATGCTCACCTTTCTGCACTATGACCCTATGAACCCACAAAGTCTCACACAATAGTGGCTGGAATCACACAGTGTCATGGGAAATTTTATACATGCAGATTTTATTTGCTTTGCTTTTGTGTATGAGTTTGAAAAGAATGAGTTCAACAGTACAGAAATATTTCATAGCTTCACATTGATTTTGATGAATTCTTTGTTTTAAAAAAGATTTGGAAGAAAGCAAATAGAGGGGATTTCTTCTGACATTTTAAATTTTAATTGAGCATCATGAGTTGTTTTAAAAGATCCATAACTGAAATGAAACTGTGTACCTTATAGTCTTGATTGACCAGAAATTCTTTTTTTTTAACCTCCTAATAAAATGAAGGAAAAAGGTCCAGGACTAAACATGCAGTTCAAATGAAGTAAAACCTGCTTTGCTACCCTCTTGGCTTCTGCGAGGTGTGAAAATCTTAAAAAAAACCCCAACCAACCAAACAAACAAAACATTTTTTAGTAATATAATATGGGGAAAAGAGAAGAAAGCAGCAGGCACCTTGGCAGCACTTGTTTTTGTCATAGGCCACCAGCAATTGAGGGCTAGTAGGCAAGCTCTTGAAACTGAAGATTAAATTTTCAAGATGGAGAAAAAGGCGAAGACAGAGGCCAAAGAAGAGATTCAAAGAGGAAAAGAGTGAGTGACTGTATTAACAGATAGGGATGACTGTACTAGTGGAAAAATTTTGAAAAACGTTGCTGGGAACAGGAGGTCATTATGTTTGGGTGTACAGATAAGTAAAGAGAAAACAAATTTTCTTCTCTTTTCTGCTCTCATATTTGTAAAAGTATTAACTAAAAGGAGTGAAGGAATTAATCAAGAACTGAGAGCAGTTCTGAGAGTATGAAACACGGCTCCATAGCCTGTACGAACTGTATACACAGCAGATGCCTGCCACCTCATCTATCTTGATGTGATGTGTCTCTTATTGATCTGCTCAGCTGCCAATACTGGACACCTGGGCAGACGGGGTGATGAGGTAATCAGCCATCATGAACATTGATCCACAGCAGTCCATCTGGGATGGACTCCGAGAAACAGGGAATGACCTAGCACTTAAATGCGGTGGAAATGTTTTCCCTTCTGTACAGAGTGAATTAGAGGTATCTTTTGATTTTAAGGGCAGCATTAATATGTTAATATGGGCTCATAGCAATCATTCTGCAACAGATGTAAAAGATGCGAGCAGCTAGGAAAAGATCAAGTAAGGTCTCCCTGAAGGTTTTCTCTTGTGCAGCGCAAAGCATTTCCCCTACCTTCCTTGCTATGAGTATGCCTGGCTTGACTTTATACCAGTCCATCCAGTATTGTCAGAGTAGCCCATTTCTGTCTATTCACACAGCATTGCAAATCAAGTAAAAGTTGTCTTATCGAAGCCAGGGCTAACAAGAGGAGACTATTTTTAGCATGAAAGTGAGTTTAACAAATGAATCGTAGCTAAGGCAGCGTGACAGTCCTGCCAGCTAATTAATAGAGACACCAAAGGTGATTTTGTAACAGAGCCAGAATCACTACTATGCTGGGTCTTCAGATCAGGCAGATTTTGCAGCTCTGTTGTGTTTTCCAAACAGAAAAGGCAACCCAAATATACCATGAATCTGGCCCAAACACACTCTAACATACCCTGCTCCCAGACAGATAATAAAATGTTTCCTTGTTTTGTTTGGCTTTAATCTTTGTTTGTCCTAACATTAATCAGAACCCTTTTTACTTGCTGCCTGTCCTTTTTTTATTTATAGAAGTGTCTAATAAACGCTGAGACAGGCCACAGTAGACTGGGTTGAAGTCCTCCAGCTGTAAAGGAGGACTGAAGCTCCTTCTCTGTAGGGCAACAGGTGACAACATTGGCACAAAAGAGGGACAGAAATCAAACCCAGAATCCAGACTTGATCTTTTCTTCCTAGGCATATCATGTGATTCCTGGCCAAACCCTATCCACTCGTGCTTTAAGGACTTTATGGGTGCTCAGATTTTTTAATACTCCACATGGATGACTGAAAAGAAAATATACCAGGCTCTTCATTAATCCCTGTCCCGAATTTCCCACAGATCTTTTTAAGATGTAATTCTTGGAAGATCATTTTATAGCAAACAATTTTACCATCACAGAGTTTTCCTACAAATGAACTACCTTCGCCTGCAAGACATTCTCTCCATGCTCTCTTCTTTAAAATCCTATTAAGTTTGGCTGAACCCACATGCCTTTAAAAAGACGTTTTCTTCTGTAGGCCATTCTGTTTCAGGAAGTTCTCAGCTCACCATTGCTAAGCTTCTCTTTTGAAATTATTATCTCAGGAGATGCTCCCCAGAGAAATTACTGCAATCCAGTCACCAGAAATGTAAATTAAATCAGCATCCAATATAACCACAGTGGTTTGTGTTTCTCCCCACTCCTTTCTCCCTTTGAGAAATCTAATTCTGGAACTACTGGAATAAATTCTACTCCCCACCTCCCATAAGGAAATATCTGCAATGATCTGAGAGCAGATATAGTCTGTAGGAAATAACAGTACAACTGAGTTGTGATGCTTATTCTGGTTCATGACTTCAGCAACCTTCCTTCTGCTTAGCCTCTTCTCCTCTGCCTTTGCCCTATATTTTCTGTGGTAGGGATAAAGTTGAGAATCGCAACCATGCATGTGAGACTCGCTTTACAGCATCCCACGTTGGAAAGCTGTACTTCCTTCTATGCAGGTTTGGAAACACTCCTCATTCAAATTGAAACTTCCAACTCATCAGCAAAGCATTGGGTTGGCAATACTCTGAGAGGTATAGCATGTGCCTCACCTCACAGCTAAGTAAAGGGTAGAAAACTGTTCAGGTTGGAGAAGTGTGAAGTTATTTGGGAAAATCATGAGGTTACACATATTAGCAAGCAATAAACCAAGAAAATGAAAGGGATAGGGTGGGTAGAACCTGAAGGAATGATGAAGAAATTTGAAAGCCTTTGGAATTAAATATCACATCAAAAGGGAGTTACCCAGAACTGTGACTTCAATCTCAATCCTTACGAAAGAACAAACTCAGTTCCCAGTGGCAAATATGTGCATGCAAGTCTGATAATTGAGACAGATACCAAGTAAACAGGCAAAGCGACTTCAACTGTGTGTCCCAAGTCACTAATTGGTCTGCATCATGTGTCTTGAAAAAGCCAATGCTAGAAAAAATTACTCTGAGTGCCACCTTTAAGGTTATTTAACAAGTATTGGATAATATGTAGAACAGTAATGTTCTTTCTTGAAAAGGTCAGCTGATGTCCACACAACCTGTAATGATGAAACCTGGGATTATGAACAAATGACATATTTCACATTAGAAGTTGTTCTATAACACTTTTCATGGGGAAAAAAATATTCTGCTTGGCATCAAAAAAATGCTATCCCCCCAAAATGAATACTATTCCAATAGTCGCTACAAATGTTGAGAGAATCTTCACATCAGTTACACTTCAGTACTTTGGATTTGAATATGCAGGTTTTAAAACTTGCAGCAAACCTCTAGTTACCAAATGTAGCACAATCTTACCCTCAGGCGATTTATAGAAATGTTTTATTTACATTGTGTCAAAGTGTATCATGGTTATAATTATTACAGTTAATAATAATAACTAAACTTTAACATTGAAACAACATCCTCCTGTACCAGTGACATAAAGAAGAGATAAAACCAAAGTTCTTCATAGTCCTGAACAACCTGCAAATCTAAAAAGAAATATTAAAATATTGTATTGGTTTTTCTTAAATGGAAATACACAGCTGTACATGCATTCATTTACTTCTGCTCAGCAAGATTATAATTTTCTTTCTGAATACTTATTAGGTAGGAATAGTAAGTATCATACAAAATTTTCCTCTTGAGTTATAAGAAAACATTTAGCTAACATTAACATGAGTAGTTGAATGTGTGCAGGCATCGTTCAGCAATTTATATTGACAGCCAGTGTTCCTGTCAAAGCATATCACTCTTAGTGGATATTGGGTTTTTATGTCTTGGAATGAAGATGCAATACAGCTGGGCCACAACAAAAACCCTTTTATTATGTAGGCAGTATAGACTTTGATATATATCCAGGTTTTTGTTCTGCCTTTCTTAAGTTTTCAGTTTTCTAAATATCACTGGTCACTACAGCGTTGCTACTGAGCAACTTTACCTAGCCTCAGAAAAGAAAGATTCTTTATACAGAATTTATAGATAACTCTGTTTAACTCCCATTAACTGACAGAAAATTCAGAAAATTCTAGAGGTAGAAAAGGCAAATGAATCAGTGCAAGTATTATACCGTTTCTGGCAAGTAGCGGAGGTCAGAGAAAAATCAGGGACAATTCTGTCAATTATAAGCATAGGCAGCAATAGTAAGTAGTTAAAAAGTGCACTTAAGTATGCAGCTGTATTCCAATGGATGGCATCATCCAAGGAGTGATAGAGGCACAGATTGGTAACGTAATGTAAGCAATTAGTTCTGGCAGCTACAAAAGAACTGGTGAAGCAGAAAAATCAGTCTCAAGAACTAATCTGTATCTGCACAATAGCGATGTCTTGATAACACATCTGAAACATGGCAGTTCAAACAGACAGGACAGAAGAGCTGTATGGATGCCTCAGATAGCTGTCATCCACTAATGACTCTTAGAGCCAGGTGGAGGCAGGGAATTATCATTTGGGAAAACTAAAAGGGAATACAGGCAAACCATCTACCACTTTTAAAAAATAGATGTAAAATGTGTCTATTGGACGAGGTCAGAAAAAAAAAAAAAAAAATCACTTGAATTTCAGTTTTACAGAGCAGTTTTCCCAAAGAAAACTGCTTGCTATCCATTAAATGTAAATTACTGTAGGCACTTATGCTCTGATTCCACAAATCACTTATACATGTATTTAAGTTTCTACAGATGCACCATTCAAACAACATAATTGCAAATTAGACTTGACCAAAATATTAAGGATTTTTTATAGTTTTTCTTTCCACTAAGTTATGTAAGTAACTTTCCCAATTATCCTCTTTCTAGGTGATCTTGGTCAAGTCACTTCTCTATTTTTCCATCTATAAAATGCAACAAATAACACTGATTTTATCTATGAGATACTCCGAGCACCATTTGTTAGTTGATATTATTCCAGTATTAAGTCTTTTGCATCAGCCTGGTGTATGTAGATGAGGGAAAGGCTCTACCTCTGTAGCAACATACTATGTACATAATGTAGTGCATCTATCATGCTGTTTGTGTGTGAGGACTCCTGAGGAGAATTCCTCCTGGCTGACCCAATTTACTTTGGTTAGTACCAAAAGGTGGTTGGGTACGTGTACAGGCTGGATTCTTTCCTAAACCCAAACCTGCTCTCCAGGGGAGAGCACAGTAGGTGCTCCAGCTGCTAAGGGACTTCTAGCCTGCTGCACCAGGCTGGAGCTAGCCAGAAGCAAAAATCCCCAAAATGCATGCAGTGCAGATCTTGGCACCAACTATTTCACTCTTCAAATTCACTCCTATTGTAACTTACTATTTATTAATGTAGATGTAGCCTACGGCAATAAAAAGTAGTTCAGGTCTCTAGAATAAATGAGGCATGGGTACCCACAGTTCTCACTGTGAGCTCCTTTGTGGATTTTCTGGTCCCTGCAAATGTTGAGCTCATGCTGCTATCTGGGACATTAATAGGATCTCTCCCTTTGTCCAGCTATCTATTTCTCCTGGAAACAGGAATATAACATCCTGGACCAACCTCTATAATACCTGACCAAAAACTGGCCCAAGGTGTTATAAATTATTGGGAAGGAGGGGTTGGAGGAAAGAAGAGAATCACAGATTAAAAATAGATAAATTTTGCTGCCTTAAGAAAGCAGGCTAAAAAACTTCCTAAAACCCACAACTGTGAGCAGTGGAATTATACCCAAACTGCTTTTTAAACAGCTTTTCTAAGACAGACCAAAACAACATTTTTTTTTTTAAACATAGTCCTACACCAATTTTGAGAGTTTAAAGGGTCGTTAGGGTAGGTTTTTTCTGTAAATCAGCGTTTCTGATGAGCAAAGTTAAACTTTTTTAGATACCCCAAGCTGTACATATATGGCTTAATGTATGTCTTCAGACCCAGTTCAGTATTCTGTATTTAAAGCACTTGGTTTGTAAAAAAATTATCTAATCCACTGATGTATTAATCTAAACAAAGCACTTATGAAGAAATGTTTATTTTTAATTAAAATATTCTATTAGTATTTCGAACAGTTTGAGAATGGGTGCTGTCTCTAAAGTTTTCCTCTGACATTTGTATTCTCACCCAGGCACAGCAGCGTGCTCTGTGGCTCGTCATGGTGCGAAGGGGTCAGGGGCAGCAGCTCTTGGCAGGGCTTAGTAGCCCACCTGCCCCCCACGCTGGCCCAGAGGCAAGTCTGCCCAGTGATGGGGCTGTGACACTTGGCTTACCACAGCAGCCACTCCGCTGTAGCTGGCTGGAATCTGTGTGCGCACCACACCACTGGACAGCAGCCCAGGCATAACATAGTTTTCTCATCGCTTTTGCAATACCTGTAATTTTTTTTCCTCTTTTGAAAACCACATTCATCTCCTCCACCCTCCTGTTCACAAGTAACTTGTTTCTGCAACAACTAGATTTAGAAATTATTTAGGATGATGTTGAATTTAAGGCATTTAATCTCATCTATAAAATGTACCCTGTTAGCAGAGACTAGAGCACATAATCATCTCTCTTAGAATTAACTGACTTCTAGCTGTGTCAGCAAGAGAAAAGCTAAGCCTGACATACTGCCTGAAGAAGCAGGGCCACAAAGAAGCAGGGACAGAGAAGTTCATCTAAAATTTCAGTGGTGCCCTCACTGCTCTGAAGCAAAGGGCAGGTACTCTTACAAGTCTTTAGCATGGAAGTGTTGTTAAGCTCCTGATAAAGTACACACATTGTGAAAGTTATTTTAAAAGATCATTTGTCTTTCAAAGATTCCCAATACAGCCCGCAAAAAGTTTTTACAAGATAGAAACTTTTCAAAGTCCTATTAATTTGAACTTGCAACTGAACTTATAATTGAACAAAATAAGTATGACAGTGGATAACAAAAGCCTTTAGGAACCTATCTGAGATTTATCTTAATTTACACTAATTAAATTGTAAAGTCAGAAGAACAGAAAGAAAACTCCAGATTGTTTGATCTGGTGGATTATTTTTGTTTTAAGAGTAGCTCAGTTCAGCCTTAGATATGAAACTGAGTGGCATTTATATAATAGATAGATAGATAGATAGATAGATAGATAGATAGATAGATAAAAAGATTGACTCTCTTCTCTTTTACTTCTGTTACCAACTAGGAAGAGGAAAATTCCTTGTATAAAATGCCATATCAAATGACAAAACCCCTATTCAAATTTATTTTAAGAATTGTCACAGCTACCCTTAATTTTCTTCCTACCTTTTTTTGGTGTGAACATGTTAGTAAGGTATTCAATAAACAATTACATAGGATGGAATAACTTATAAACTCACTAATGATAGTACATCACACCATCATTTCAAACAGTAACTCCGGTGAGGGAAGCAAATGGTTCACTGTGACATGGTATCCCATAACATGTGCCAGAATACCTCAAAGGCAACCCATGTCACCACAGCAGGTGCTTACCTGTACAAAGCAACACTCTGCTTGGAGGATTTTCAGAGTCTTCCCACTGTGCATGTGACAGACACAGCCTCACGGGGGAAACTGGGGTCAGAGATGGCATTAACGAAAGCCACCCCCAGGGGTGGGTGGCAGCGGGTGCTGTGACTCCGGGACCTGTGCAGTGTGTGCCAACCTGTCTTGAGGGGAAAGTTATGAGTCTGACGGTGCACCTAACATGTGTCCTCTGTCACCAGCTCACCTCTCCCCCATGCCTTCCAGAACGCTTACTTCTTCAACATTCACAATTTTACGATAGAATAACAAGAATCACCTTAAATTACAGATGCTTTCTTTTATCACCTATATTAGTAGCCATCTTGTAAAAAGCACTTTTGTAAATGTCATGATGTGCTGAAATCAATCGTAATACATACCCTTTAAATACAACAACAAAGTAATTCCTGAGAGTCATGGTATTTCAAGACATCCAGGGTAAACAGAAAATTTCACTGGTGCTTGGTTTTGTTCTCGGGTGATCCGTCAAGATAGCAATATAAGAAAAAACTGGTTGTAGCTGAGACATAACCAGGATGAGATTTTACTATGTATGTATTCTACTCTCCACGGGAAGAGAAGATAAAGCCAATTATGGTTTCCTAAAAATGTGTGACCAGTGGATTATTTCCTGCTTAATAAAATATAACTAAATGTGTCTAAGTTTCTCCAGATGGATATTATTTATGAATTGGGGAAAAGATAAAATTAATAGGAACATTAAAGATGTGCTGAAAAGTTTCCTGATTAAATATTATCTGACCTCCAAATGTTCTTCCTCTGCATTTCCTGCAGCAGTTTTGGCTATTAGTCAATCCGTTAACTGTTCTTTCTACAGAAATGCAGATGTCAGGTTTATAAATATCTGAATCAGAGCTGGAATTTAAACTTCACTTTGATTTAAACCCTGTTCAGAAAGGTGACATTTTTTTTAGGGACCAGGTGCCTTGGCCTTATCTCTTTGCATCACTCTCCTGGCAAAAGAAGGAGCACACAGTCTTCACACTCAGGGTTTCTCCAGCACAGCCAGCTATTCATCACCTGCAGTACTAGACAGAGGGATTGCTTGGTGTGCATGACCACAACACACTGATTTTGTTACCGCACGAGTTCTTTTGTAGATAAAAGTCTGCAGACCACTGTGGTGATTGAGCTATAGAGGTGTTTATCATTCTTATACATGCTCACACAATGTGGTTCAGAGCACTCAGAAAACTATAACACAGAGATACAGGCGCTGCTCTGTCCTGAAGTCAAGGGGATTCAGTGGATTCATAAGGACTTCTCTGTTTTCTTTCTTCCACCCATACTGTGCCCCTTACTTGAAGTGCATATCAGATAAACTTATCTTTTTCGTTTTTTCTCTGAAAAAAATATACGATGTCATTGAGAGAGGTCCACTCTACTGACAAACCTCCACTCCAAGTTTTCTTCCACGTGAGTATTACCTCTCTCTCAAAACCCAAACGGACTGGGAGAAGCGCGTATCTGCAAATCTCTTCAGGCTCCTCATTAAGAGCATATTCTGAGCTGGTGCTTCACAGAAATCAGAAAAGGGAGAGTGAGTAATAGTCTAGGTTAGACAGAATTTCATTAAAATAAATAATACATTCCGTGTATGTTCTTAAGGAGTTTTACGAACATGTGTCAAAACACTTCAGCGATAATTGTGACTATTATTCCTCTTGCTAGACTGTAGTTTTTACTACTGTAAGCAGAGATTTCTCAGAATATACCTGCTGTGCCATAGCTCCACACTCCCCACCAGGCAGATCATGCAGGGCGAGTTTGGGACCTCTGCTGCTGGAGGGCAGTAGCAGCCAGCCAGCCGTATGGCACAGCCCGTGGCAAGGCAGCACGGGAGGCTGCTGTCAGTAAGGAAACCAGCCCAAACATAGTGTGCACAAGCAATACAGAATGAAAAGACATGTAACGAACAGTGAGGCTTCAGAAATACCAGTGTCATAAATTGCCAAACGCTAAAAAAAAAAAAAAAAAAGACCGACTGTGAGTCCTAGACAACGGCTGCAGAACTGCAGAAGAATCACAGATATTACAGACAGGGCATTCCCACTTTAAGTTATAGTCAAGGGGAAGAGGGCTGCAGAAGAAAGAAGGATCTCTGATCTGCATAGTAAATTCTGTGTATTTAGTTAAAGATTTGTCAGATAATTAATTTACTGAATTTTAAAGGCTCATATTTTTTTATATGAACGTTTGGATTAATTTACATCGCAAAGTAGCTAGCTGTGTTTGCTGAGCTAACTTGATCACACAGCACTTTTCAATGGATTTAATCTTTCAAAGATAACTTGGTGATATCCTCTGAAGTCCAGGTACTGCTCTGGGGAGCCCAGCTTCTTCAGGATATGCATTAGAAATGCAAACTAATCTTTTCCTGTGCTATAGGTCAGCATCGGTTGCTGCTGAATGCATCCAAGACCTGGATATTTTCAAACACCACCTCAAATAGCTGTACTTCACACTAGGTATTCCTGCCTCATCTGCAACAGCTGAGTGATCTTTCAGTGCCACAACGGGACTGAAATGCTGGCATAAATGTGTCATGGGACAAGCTCTCCTCAATCATATTGCTCTTTTATATGTCCCACAAGGATATCAACATCGACTGTCCTGGAGTAAATGTAATTTTTGCAGAGGATGAAGACTGTCAGTGTTGTCAAGCTTCTGCAAACGTTTAAATTCTGAAATGGGTCATGAGGCCACATAGCTCCTTACTAACACAAAGCCACAGTTTTTCCTTTTATCCTCTAATATAATACAAAGACTGGCAAAGTAGTCCCAGTTAATCTGTTCTGCAAGCTGTACCTTTTTCTTCCCCTTCCTTCACATTGGAGAGCTCTCCACAGGTTGCCTGGTGTTTGCTGATAGTTTTGTTATTTTCCTTCCCTTTGTTTCTACAGATAGGACAATTTTGTCATAGGCTATCAGTATTCATCATTTTAAGGAGTAACTGGAACAGGTTCCATCTCGGAAATTGGTATTCACTTTCCAAATGGCTCCATGCTGGGAGAATAAGCTTCCCCAGGAGCATTTCAGCCCATGAATTCCTCAGTATTCAGATCAACATCTGATGAGCTGTTATTCACATGAGAGTTTCACCCCGTGAAGATGTCAGGGGACAGGAGGAGCAGGGCTTGGAGCCAGGAAGACCCCAGGATAGGGCAGGGACCCCTAATGATGGCACAGCTCCCCAGGCCTCAGTCTGAGGCAGGGACAGCAACTGGGTCCCTCCAGGGACCCAAAGTGATGCTCAGGAAATCCAGCCAGGACAGCAGGGCATGGGGACAGGCATGGCGCTGCCTAAGGCAGGCCTGGGGCCCTGGTCAAGAAAAAATGGCGCTCCTAGGCTTGGGAGGAGGTGTCCTGGATGAAGGTTCTGGGGAAAGTCAGGAAAGTGGCGTTTGTCATTCCCCATGGGACATGGACATAGATCATAGAATAGTTTGGTTGAAAGGGACCTTTAAAGGTCATCTAGTCCAACCCCCAAGCTCCTTGGAAGCGTTCCTTTTCAGAAGGTACCTTTTACCACCTACAACAGTTCAATTAAAGTAGTATGAACAAAATAAAAAAAGTTTCTAAGACTAAATAATAAAAGTTTCTAAGGGCACTCTGAGTGTAAACAAATCTAGATATCCAGGTTAATTTTTGCAACAATTTTGTTTTCAATAAAAGTTTATACATTATTTAAATTAATATTAAATGAATACACAATGCTACTATCCACAACAAAATTATTTTATGGGCTGTATTCACTAGTTGTTTACACACATCCTTATTTTCCAGAATTTGGTCAGTCATAAGAGAAATTATACTCCCTTGCAAGACTTTACTTATCATCTTATGAAGACTATCGGTTCACTTACATGTCTCTAGGCAGTAATAATGTAAACTAATTAAAATGTGGGGAATCAGTCACTCAGGAAAGCCCACACTCAGTTTTAAAAACTAAGTTCCTACAAAAAAGATTTTGTTTATTCCTCATTAAAAGTAGAATTTGCAGAATTAGAGTATAGTGAAATTTTAAATGTGTGTCTGTGTAACACAACACCTACATCTATGGTTAGCAGTTATTTTGCAAGGTCTATATCATAAGAAACTCCAAAACACTATTTTTGTCCTGTCTCAGCTTTGGCCAGCTGCTTGGCTATACACTACATTATCAATGCCAGACAACAAATTAGCTAAAAATATATATCTACTATGAGAAAACAGTGGTACAGTGCCTAAAACATAAGATGTAAATTCTGCATTCAGATAAAAGATGTCCTGACATATTATTACATGAGCACTTTATTTGTTGCGGAGTTATCTGTTGAGATCACAGCAACACCAACAGCCAAGCTGGGTGCACTGCATTGGTACCATACCCATACATCATGGCAAATAATGAAAGTGCAAATACTATTAATTCAACTACACAGCTCATTATAATGAAAAATGTATTTGCAGATACCTCCTTGATTAATGACTAATGCCTGGTTAATCTTAAATATATCCGATAGGAAAGAAACTAAAGTCAATGAGAAGTACCTGACATCAAAGTGAACACAATTTATCACTCCAATGAAAAGTCTATGGCATTGTTCACTGTGCATACAAACACACACAAACACTTCCACAACCTCCCTGGAATAATGAAGTATCTAGGAAATACACAAAAGGACAGAAAACTCATGAGGCATATAGTATGGGTATTCGCATAGGCAGTAGACAAAGACAGCTGTGAGAAAGAGTGAGGAAGAAGACATGCCAGCTGAAATCTTCTGTACTCTGTGGCATTTTAGAAGTTGCCAAAATTGTCAGTGCTTTCTGCTTCAATACACCTACCCAATTTCTTCAAGTGTTTGAAGCTGAATTTCAGCTGGACAGATATACTCTATACAAGTGTTTAAGACCATATTCTTTGCATTAGAACTGCTGATATCTTGGATTTCTACAGTACCTCTTCTGAAGAATTATAAAGTTGTGATAAATAAAAAGTGTTATATTTCATCCTCTGCACTAAACTATGTTAAGGTCAGTCCTTCATTCTCATGTGTTTAATCAGGCTTGAATCTAGGAATAGAACTTTTGACACAAGTGACTTACATGTAACAGATGTCACACTGGATCAAACCAATACTCCATCCAACCCAGAAGAAGCAGAAGATGCTACATGGAAAGAGCACACTAGCCCAGCCACTGTGTGCAGTTCCTTCCCCTTGTACCACCCCAGAGTTCTGAGACAGAGAACTCTCACCCATTGTTGTGCAAGTGCTGAACCTTTCATGTAAGGTTAGCCTATGAGATTAAGATCTAGCCCCTAGGTTATTTAGAGCTGTGTGCATGGAGCAGACTCTCCTATCAAATAAATAATGAAATCATTTCATTGAGATAACTTTTCTTTTATAGTAGGTCTATTAATTAAGTTACTAATTTAGTTGAGTCTCCTTGCACTATGTACGTAGTCACCTTAAACACAGACCATAATGAGTTCTGGGAACAGATGCAATTTTCTATTCAAAACAGAAGCAAGGTCCAATATATTGACATCCATCACGGCACTAGCAACTGCTGGCAGCAACAGCATGTACCAGCGATTACATTCCTCTTTTGTAATCAAAAGGGCAACACCCACTGCCACACCAGTGTCTCAGCAGAATCAAGGCCAAGGTTACTCCTTTCCAAACAATCCTGCCAGAGTTTCCCGAGTGCCTCTGGGACAGAAGGTGTCTCCACAGCCTGAAATGGAGGCAAATGGTGCGATCATGAAAGCTATCTGCTAAATAGCTCAGGGGGTTCAGATGAGCAAGTGCAGCAAGTGCTCATGTTACAGAGGGGAAACAGGCAGGACAAGAGGGGAGAGGAGTGGAAGGTTAGTGCTGCATGCACTGCCAAAACCCTGTCACAGCCAACTCAGTAGATCACCTGTCACTAGGTAAAGTGTATTTATAAATGTCATACAGTGGTGATAGAGTCTTACCATTGAAGAACATCCAAGAACTAATTTGCAAGTATTTTGAAGAAAATCTGTTTAGAAATTCAGAATTATCACGTGCTAGTTTGCTCTAGATAGAATTTTGCTAAAATTTAATTACTGTCATGTCACAGTTTAAAATGTAACATCTAAGCTAATTGAAGAAAAAAAAAATACACTATTTTAAGGTTTTCTGGAGATGGTCGAAATACCTAATTTTGAAATAACCTTGAATTTTATGGTAGTCTTTAAGGGGAAAAATACCTTCTTTTTCTATATTACCCACCAAGCACTTCTCTTATAGAAAGAATGATTAAAGGAAAGTGAACTGTGGAATAACTAGGAGGTTTTCTTTTTTATTCTTGGGTACTTACTCAACAGAAAGGGGTGATGAGAATACTAACTAGATGGAGCTTGAATAAAATTAGCAAAAATAAACTAAAAATAAGGAAGAGCTTTTCAATTCCAAATAGTGGAGGAAGAAAGGAACTATATTATCATATGCACCTGCAGTAGCTCGTCGGCAGCTTTACAAAGGCACAACATAAATTGCTATGTAAAATCTATGAAGCCGACACAAGACTGGTTTCTGAAGTAGCTGCCACACAAACTCCATTAGAGTTGCTAAAGCAAGGAAGGAAAATTAGAAAAGTCAATATGTTACTGCCTTAAAATAAAGACTTCTTGCCAAAAATATACACACCAAAAGCATCACTGGACTGGGAAACATAAGAAAGACTTTTTTATTTATAGATATTTAGGAACAAAAAATAGAAAAAATAGAAAACCAGCAAAAAGTAAGCATATTTTCAGAGGAAAAGAACAAAATCTCATGTTAATGTTAGGATTTCAAGATTTTGTAATTTCTGATTAATCAATAGTGCATTAACTTCTTAAGCTCATGGGTTGTCTGTAAATGAAAATAGTGCTGAAAACCCCATGAGAACCTCTATGCTACTGAATGGCACAGAGTATGTTAAAAATATACAGGGCTTTTCATAGACATCTGTAATAAAGTCAACTGTTGCACCTTGAAAGGGCCCCGGAGGTGCCATGACTTCCATTTATCAGAAATTTAGTGCTTTAAAAGCAGAAGTTATTTGAATAGGCCAGGACATGATTGCATACGGTTTGACCAGGGAAGCAGAAGTCACTCTTTGGGAGTGAACACTTAATGTATTTTACACTCCTGAAGTGTTAAGACCCAGGAGAGACCCCAAGGGTAAGAAAAATTACAGTTCTAGTCTATATATTCTCTGACTATTCAACAGTCAGAGGAGCTGACCTCTTAAAAATAAGCAGTGACCAAACCTATATCTCAATAAAACAATAAAGTGTCAGCAGCTTCTGTGTCTTGGAGGCTAGTACACAATTTTTAATGCTTCCTAGTAATTTTGTTCAAATGACCACCAGTTCCCTACCATCTGTCTGAGATGCATCAGAAGCTCTATGGAAAAGAAAGTTTAGCAATAACTAAAGAATGAGTCTCATTTGGATCTGTGTGCAGACTACCTCTAGAACATTATAGCGCTGAAAATAGTTCCTTATCTGCCCTCCAGTTCATAGGGCCAGATGATATGAACTCCTTGTAATAAAAGGCAGGAGAACCCCTAAGGATATTAGTTTGCTGGGAAATAACGATAGAGAGGAAAGAAGCTGTTAGAGTGAAAGATGGTGAGCTTGAAAGGGGAGAAATGAAAGAAAAAAGAATGAAATATTTTCAGAAACCAACATGAGTGCCAAGAAGGGGAAAAAAACGGAAAGAAAACTGAAAGCTACTGAGTGACCTTTACTTTTAGCATGGAAAATAAATGTTTCCTTTTATAGTTTCTTGTTAAAATAAGACCAGTAAGGGATCATGAATCTTTATACAGTTTTATAGTTTCCCTTTCAGTGAACCATTTCAGTTTTATACACAATTTTATAATGTAACTCCATAAGAAACTAAGCTTACCCTTAAAATGCCGTGATGAGAGCCCATGTAGCTGCAACTACATATACACACACACATTTATGTTTGAGTAAAAAAGAATCTGTAACCTTTTTTTAATTCACAAAAAAAAAATCTGCTTTGAAATTGAACTGAACTGATATTTCCTAACAGCCTAATAATTAAATCAAAACAGAATACCCCCCACAACCATACATGCACACAGCTGTAATCACTATTTTTTAGCAGACACAGTGCCTTTGATGTCTCCTGGCCATCTTCCATTTTCTAGACAGTACAATCCCGAAGGAATCATTGTCTACCAGATATTTCTCCATCCCTCACTGGCCCTGGACATCTTGCCTCTGCAGCAATGTCATATGGAAACCACAGTAAATGTCCTGCAGCAATGTCCTGCTGAAAGCAAGGAAGTCAGTACCCACAGACTTTTTATCTGACACTCTCTGCCTGGAAATAAACCCCTTACATCCCCGAAGTCCATAAAGACTGCTGGAAAAGAGGGTGAACATGCCACAACTTGTCTTTCCTTGCAGCTATAAATCAGGGATTACCTCAGTGTGCTGATCCTGAAGAGGCTCTTAGGACGCCAGCGTTCATTAAGCCCTTTCTAAAAGAAGACCTTCACTGACAGTGTCTGAGTGAGCAGGCCCGTTTCAGGGTATAGCTCAGAGCCAATAACTTTCAGAATTTTTCCATTTTCCACACAGTTTACTGGTACCAAAACCCAAACTCAAATACTAGCACATCAGTCCAGTAGTTTTGATCTGACCTTGACATTGGTCCTCTAGCCTGGCACGTATGTCACAGCTCTGATACCAAATTCTTTCCTTTTAAACACTACTTCTGGTTTCTGGAAACAGCTTTCTGCTACCTACTTTGCAGAGAATGAGTTTCTGCTTTCATAGATGGCTCAGATGGCCCTCAACATACCTCTGGTATTTAGTCTTGGACACATTATGGTACTTTTCATGTCTGTGTTGGCTTCTGCCGGCTCCTGAACTAAACCAACATTCCTCTGCAGGCAGTGAGGCACAGAAAGAAGAATCATCTTCTTTCCTCACTTTTCTGGTCTGTATCTGTCATTTTTAAGTAGTTTGTGAGTCGCCATGGAGCATGCTTTGTCTTGTTTTAAAATGTCTTTCTTCTTCTCAGATTATGAACAGCCAGACCAAGCTGCACATGGATTTAAGATCAGGTAATTGAATTTTGGGTATTTCCTCCATTCAGACCATCCTCTGCATAGCCTGGATTTCCTGGAAAATAAATAAATAGATAAACAATAGATAAATAACACCACAACCACTTAGATCCCAAAGGTTTTACAGCAATTGTATTCATGTCATGTCCTGCACTTCACTACTTGTCATCAAACTAGAGCAGTGGAAGGAGGAAGGGAAAGGAAAGGAAGGGAAAGGATCACCTTCTTTCCCCTCCCCATGGCCAGAGAGATAGTCCCTCTCTGCCTCCCTCACTGAAGAGAGGGCAAGATTACCTAGGTGGAACGTGGGTTGGTGAGCAGAAGCAGGGCAGGGACGTAGGGTAGTTTTCCTCTGCCCAGAGGGACAGAAACCCCCCTATAAAATACCAATTAAAGTGATGCACATATCTTAAAGCTGTCTCCAGAACTTCTCTATCCCTTCAATTTATAAAGCATCTTGACATGTTCAACTCCCTTGGGGTTTTAAGCTTGGTTTTTGAACTCTGGTTTTGCGAGGAATTCAGTAGCAGAGAAGAAAATCTAACGAGAGAAATTTCTGTCCCTTGAAGTCAATGCCATACAATGAGAATCCGCATGATATGCCAGGAAATATTACATCTTTTGTTCTCTTTTCATGCTACATACAATAGAGCTTTATCAATGAAGTCATACTAGTAATAACTTCTAATAAATACATGGCACATAGCAGCTGAAAGGAGAAATAAAACAACTTTAATGACAGATACAAGACCCTTCACACAATGTGTTTCTGGAGGGGTTATTGTAAGTGGCAGCAGTGGCCTGTTCTTCAGTCTCCTGCTTTTTGATATACTGAGATTCAGGGCTCGTCTTAAAAACAGATGTGTTGCCTTATAAATTACATAGCATATTGCAGCATGCTCATGACATGCTGGCAAATTTATAGCCTACTGCTGACTGTCCCCTAGATCAGACCCCCTGTTCTCTGCCTGCCAGTAGAGGCCCTGGGAAAAGGAAGGATGGGCACAGCAAAAGCCAACAAGAAACCATAAGGACAGAGGAAACACAAAACCAGGCGAAAGGTTAAAGATAAGACGCAAAACCAGCTCTTTGCTGTTGTGCTTTTCTGTCAAGTTTCGTGAGAGGGAGAACATTATGGGAAGTTATCCATACTGACATCCCTTCCATTAGACAGGTTTTTCCATTGGCACAGCGCCTCCTCAGAACTGCATAACACTTCCACTGGTGCAAAGCCTGCAAGCACACCTGACATGGCACATTCACATACCACTGGAAGAAGAAGAAGTGAAGTAATCCCTGTCAGAGACCTGAAATAGCAAAGCAGCAAAGCCTAGGGCTTCCTATTAGCCATTCGTGACAGGGGAACCTCAGCTGCTCTGGGTGTTGCGATGCTTTGCTCTTTGACCCCACACTGGTATAAATCAGAACCAACTCTATGACATTAATAAAGTTATTTCAGTGCAGGGTCACAATCAAATCCTCTAGTGTTCCACTTCAGGATATATTTACTACTATGATTTCTAAATGTACAGAGATGCAAGCGCATACACACGCACGCACACTGACATGCACTGTTTATCTGCACCTCTGGACTCTCTGAGGACCAAAGGGATGTTCTTCACCCTAAAAATAGAGGCGAGATAAACAAAGGAGTTTGCAACTACTGCAGATAGTGCTGTATGTGGTTGTTTTTAGTGAAAATGTCAAGTACTAGTTCTGCCCAACAGCGATCTGAACTGAAAACTTCTTTTCTGAGTCAAGCTGAGCAGGACTTATATCTGAACTTCTATCACGAATTACTGCCTGAAATCAGCTAAAGGGGATTTCTGATGTGTATACACTCTCCCCTTTCCCAGAGCTGGAGGCAAACATTCAGTTTTGCTTTGTTTCATTGTCAACCTGAAAAAAACATATCAAAACCCTGAAAACCACTGAAAACAGGTACTGCTTTCCACTTGCGAGTCCCAGTGACTGTCCATGAAGTCAGCATCCAGTGTTTACTACTACTGCAGTTCTAATTCATCTTCTCAGTCCTCCAAGATGTCTTCATCACCATCATCATAATCATAGAATCATTGTAGAATGATGTGAGTTGGAAGGGACCTTAAAGACCATCTAGTTCCACCCCCCTGCCATGGGCAGGGACACCTTCCACTAGCCCAGGTTGCTCAAAGCCCCGTCCAGCCTGGCCTGGAACACTGCCAGGGAGGGGGCAGGCAATCTGGGCAACCTCTGCCACTGTCTCATCACCCTCGCAGGAAAGAATTTTCTTCCTTATATCTAATCTGAACCTACCCTATTTCATTTTAAAACTGTTACCCCTCATCCTATCCCCACACCCCCTGGTCAGGAGTCCCTCCCCACCTTTCCTGTAGCCCCTTTCAGTACTGAGAGGCTACTATAAGGTCTCCCTGGAGCCTTCTCTTCCCCAGGCTGAACACCCCCAACTCTCTCAGCCTGTCCTCACAGGGTAGGGGCTCCAGCTCCCTGAGCATCTTCATGACCCTCCTCTGGACCTGCTCAAGTGGGTCTGTGTCCTTCTTATGTTGGGGCCCCAGAGCTGGACACAGAATTCCAGGTGGGGTGTCACAAGACCAGAATAGAGGGGGGGAATCCCCTCCCTTGACCTGGTGGCCACACTTCTCTGCATGCAGCCCAGGACACAGTTGGCTTTCTGGGCTGTGAGTGCACATTGCTAGCTCATAGCCAATTTTCTGTCCACTGATACCCCCAAGTCCTTCTCCTCAGGGCTGCTCTCAATCCACTCATCACCCAGCCTGTATTTGTGCTTGGGATTGCACTGACCCATGTGCAGACCTTGCACTTGGCCTTGCTGAACTCCATGAGGTTTGCACAGGCCCACCTCTCAAGCCTGTCAAGGTCCCTCTGGATGGCACATCCCTTCCCTCCAGTGTGTCAACCACACCACACAGCTTCCATTTCTCTGGGCTCCTGAGGTCCATTTTTCCTCTTGGTGATGGGTATGCTCCCCATATTCCTAAAAATCCCCTACCGTTCCTGTGTCCTGCTCAGCACAGTTAGGTATCCAGAACTGATCATGCTCATTGCAGCATCTGATTGATCCCACACATATTTCTTGGTGACACCCTTGTCTTCCACTGGATCTAAATGTCTGCTATTGCTTTCATTCCTGAACATGCTAATGTTTGTCCAAAACAAGTGAAAGGAAGTGACTCATGCATATCACCATCATAGTCCCAGTGTGTGTTACAACATGCTGTGTCCAGAGGGTTGATTGAAACATCCCGTGAGGAAGCCTTGAAACATGGGTTGGTGTACCAGATATAGCATGTCTTTATGAAAATAAGATTAAGACGGGCAATAACAGTAAGTGAGACACTAACATGGACAAAGACTGACATAACCAAAAAAAACAACAGAGGTGTCTTGCACAATATTAACAGCGTTGTTTTTACTGAAGGAGTTCAAGTAGGTTCAATAGTTTGTTCAGAAGAGACTCTCTAATTAATTTCAAATTATTTTGCCAAACATATCCTAGATCATGTCTATTTTTGTTACAAAAAAACACCAAACCAAAACAAACAGAAAACTGAGAAGCTCAGGAGAAGGGATTCATTCTTTTAAAAATACATTGAGGATTAAGACTCTTTGGTCTCTGTGAAAAGACAACCAGCCAGGGCTGGGTAAGCAGCAAATTAGCAGACATGTTAAACCCTGAAATCAAAAACTCACCTTCACTTTTGGAATAATACCAACCAATGTAGGTCCAGAGGAATCAAGTAAGAAGTTTTAAAGATTTTATAAGGCAAAAGTGCCTTGGCAGACTACTCCCCATAAAAGAACATCCTGTATGTGTTCTGGGAGTATAAAGACAGCCCCACTAGTTGAGCTCACATACTTGATATGAGAGACATTATCTGGAACAAGCACAGGATAAAAATGAAATTCAGTGATCACAAGCTACCAATTATACAGAATCATAGAATCATTGAGGTTGGAAGAGACCTTTAAGATCATCGAGTCCAACTCTTAACCTAACACTGCCAAGTCCACCACTAAACCCTGTCCCTAAATGCCAGGTCTACATGTCTTTTAAAGATCTCCAGGGATGGCAACTCAGCCATTTCCCTGGGCAGCCTATTCCAGTGCTTGACAACCCTTTCAGTGAAGAATTTTTTTCCTAATACCCAAGCTAAACCTCCATGGCTTATATTCATGCAATACAGTAATTGGTATCACAAAATACCAATTATGTTTGAACAACAGGAATATACATATATTTTTTAACCAGCATCTGCACTGCTGCACATCTGCGTATCTGTGAAGCTTGGTTGTGACAGATGCAAAATATTTGTATGCGTTTTATGAGTTAAGGGCAGAGGATTGTCACTTTCAAAGTACATGGTGGTAAAAGAATGTTTAAACACAGACACATGAAAGGGAGGGTTGATCATTTCATTTATGTACTCACCAGTAGGTCCCTCATTCATCCAGAAAAGTGTCACCGGTGTCACTATTTGCACACTTGAGGAGCTAATTGCTGCAGCTGCAGCTAAACTCAATATTTTTGCTGGCAAAAAAACGTGATGCACTGTGGAATTACAACAACCCAAAGGAGTTGCAGGTGGTCTGCCGAGAGATGCAGCAGGAAGCCAGGTTCACTCTGTGAGCACAAAAGTGGCCTCGTGTCAAAATGGAGAGGGATTGTATGTTTTGTGCATGTGTGAGGACAGCTGAAGCCTTGGAAGCCCTGGGAAATTCCCAACCTGGAGGATGAGAAGGATTAGAACTTCAAGATCTCTCATTTAAAGACACAGTCCACCCCATTATCAGGAAAACTCTGAAAGGGTTTTGCCCATTCTGGCTATTGTCAAGGAGGAAAATAACTTCAGGCCCTACTATAGCTGACTGCAAGGTCAGTCAGCTTTAATTACACATATATTTCTGGAAGGAGTATTTGAAAGACTAAGTTCAAACTCTTGATATGTCATTGCAGACTTCTTAGTATGTAATGGGACTGTATAGATACTGTTACTTTCCACATTATTAAAATTAGTCTTGAATTAGAAAAACTGTCAGATTTATTGGAGTGCCATTATGGAATTTAGTCCATATGCTCACACAGTATAAAAAAAAGTTCAAACTAACACATTACTCCAAACAAAGGTTTTATGTAACGTAATGATTTGACCTTTATCAACAGCCTGAATCAGAAACTTCAAATTTGCATCCACCCCTTTATGACACTTGTTTCAAAATCTTGTTCATTCTAATATCTCATGTGTTGTGGGTTTTTTTCTTTCTGGGCATTTTAGGAAGTGAACATTTCATACACTAAAGCAACACCCAGTGGTTCTCTGAATAGTTATTGTTCACCTAATTCAGGTGATTATTTTGCAAAATAATTTATTTCACACTTTCTAGTAGAGATTTTTTTAAAAATCTCAATATATGAAAGTAATTGTTCTTATCAATTGAAAATTTTGATACTTCATCTTTTGTCCTGTTTTTTAAACCATAAATTAACATAAGGAACAAATTCTTAGCATAGAACACTGTGGTATGCCCTATTAAACTTCATCATCTTGTAAAACAATTATTTATTTGTATTCATGTTCTTGGAATATGTCTTCTCTTGCTCGGTGACTGCTTTCATGATGGTCTATGAATACTAAACTACGAGAAACAGAGACCCTTTAATGTCTGTCAGTTTTTCTAGTATATCTAGCTGTCTTTTGATCTTAACAAGGTACTCACATGAGGAAAAAGGATTTGGGGAATCCTCCTAGAACACCAAAGCATCTAACTAGGATCTACTCTCCTCTAGTTTTTTCATAGTGCTCAGCCTGAGTTCTGCAGGAGTGTAGTCACTGAGAACTGGTTGGATTGCACTGGTCTTTTACTGCACCTGCAGTCTAGTCAAGGGACTGATCTCAGACACAAGCCCTGGGTACAGGAACAGAGAGAGCACAGTCTACAAGAACAGCTTTTGGAGTCCATGTTTTTTTCCCAGTGAAGGAAAAAAAAGTCACATTTCCCAGCAGCTAAACTTGGTAGAAAACGTGTAGTATTGTACTGTGAGTTACTACAACTACATCAACTACAGAGAACACGATCATGACCACAAAGAACTTAGTAAACAGCCTCATAGAGAACTCTCTGCCTACAGCTTCAGCAACATCTTCCTGGTTTTGAAGAGGAACAGCAAAAAACAGTATACAGTTATAATTTTTCAGCAAGTTTGGGAACTGCTTTTTGTAAATCCTGTTTATGTTAAATGTAATATATGCTGGTAGTTCTCAATATATTTTTACTGCACTGAGAAACAATAGGAACTTGTAAATTCCCCTGCCTGTAATAGAAAGACTCTATAGCCTTTTAGATAAAGTACCTTTTTTTTTTTTTTTTTATACTAATGCTACACAAACAATTGTATTCAATAGTTGAGCTTAACAACACTGCAGGAGGACATGTTACGAGAAGCTTTTTTACTTGTGAGACATTAATGCTACTCACAGGAAATAATTATATATAACAAATAGAGGAATGTGCAAATTTACCAAATGTTTATTATTTTGATTCCTACATTCCTGTATATTTGCAATCATAAATCACTCCACACCTAAGAAATTGAGTTTCAACCTCTCATTTTCCTTAACTAAAGCACTACCTACAGTGCAGGCAACAAAAGCCTTACAGCACCCACACAAACACCTATTATACTGGGTTTACACCTCTCCTCTTCAAAATAATCTTCCTGCTCATAACATTTGATCAGCCAGTGTAGAAACAAATACTACAGCTGTATGGGTGAAACTTGAGGATACTTATCTATGCAGTAAAAGAAATAATTTTATATCATGGCTAGAAAAAGATAAGCATATAGGTAGACAATTCATGGCTGACAGTACGCATTCTAAATATAACTGCTCCACCAAAAACTGCAAAGAAGCAATAACAAATTCTCTTGCTGTGATACACTGCATTGTCAGTTATCTTCTTTCACTACTGCACACATGTATATAAAATGAGAATAAAGAGACATTAAATATAGATAATGTATTTATCAAGAGAGCACGTAAGTGACAGGAATTAATTTAGATGTACACTCTTCAGGCTGAGGAGGAAGGAATAATGACAAATGGTTATACTGTACCATTCTAAATAGAGCAGATAAAGTTTTTTTTATATTGAAGTTATTAACAGTTTTTATTTGTCAGGAGAAACTATTGATTGGCATTACGTTGAAGTTTATTTAGTAGAGTAAAATTCTGATGGCCATATGGAGTAGGCATGATTGTGTACAGCAATATAAAGGAATTAATGAAAAGATGCTGACATTCTCCCATTAATCATCCACACATCCGAATGCATTTTGTTTGAGCTTCATTTTAGAAATACACTTGACAACCATTTTTTCAATGAATTTTGAAACTCATTCCTGTTCTTAATTATCACATCTCTTAGCTGGAAAAATGTAATGGACTTAGTTTACTATACACTGAACATGTCTCTGGGGACAGGGAGAAAAATAAAAAATAAAAAAATCATTGAGAGTACATTTCCAAAAACCCAACATTTCTATTCACTGGTTCCCAGAAGCCATAATGAATCACACCCAGCTGTTTTTAAAGGTAAAATTCCACAAAATCGACATTTTATTTAGCATCATAAATAACAGCATGAGATTTGAGAATCAGTTTGGTACAAAATTCTCCATTTTACTCAAAAGTCATGATTCCCAGTTCAACATTTCTTAGCCTCAGTTTCTAAACTGACTCATTCCTGAAATACTGGATGTTAAAAAAAGCAGAGGAAAACTGAAGCATATCACTGAAGGCTGACTAACATGAATTCTAGATACAGAAGTATTTACATTAAGGAGGTTATTCATGCAGAGACATGGAGTGGAGTAAGCATTGGAGAGGTGAAGGTCAGAGCTGATTCCTGGAAGGAACTTACACAGTTATTAAAAATTCCACGTTAGTTTACAAAAATAAAGACCCATACAGCCAAAGTCCAGGAAGTGGACTTTGCATATTTTTTGTGTATATTAATGCAGGTAAATTAATTTGATGCCTGTGGAACCTTATCATCACAAAATAGCGCTTTTTTTAGCTACTGTTTCTTCCTATGTGGTTTTATTCCTTAGAGAAAGACTGTTGCACAGCTGTAAGACAGTATGTATATGTGCAAGATGCTACAGAAATCCAAAACTCATTCATGTCATCATTCACAGAGAGAGAGAGAGAGTGTGCATTGGTGACGACATACTTGATAACTGGCTGAGTTGTTAACTGTAATAAAATTGTTTGGAACAGAGAGGCCTGTTGTTTTTATTAATCTGGTTCGTACAAAACCATTACTGCAGCAGAGTTGTGACACCTGCAATTTTTGCCAAATTATGGCACTCTTGAGTGTGGAAACACTGAGATACAGAACAGTAGAAGAGTATCTGTTCTTGAAAGAAATTATTTATGAGTATAAATAAGAATATATATGTGTATATATTTACATATATATACACATACACACACATGTACCACATACATAGACCAATACCCTCACCAAATTATTTTCACATGTGGCACACTTGGCAATAGTGCAAATCAGCACATAAGCACCATCAGGAAACGGGCAAAAATAGATCTGGGAGATTCCAAAACTCACCAGTGGTTCATGAAAAATTGCTCTGTCTGCTGATAGAAATAGAGGTTTTAAAAACATATACAACTTTCAAACATTTCAGGAATATGTTCCAGCCTATTAATTAGTAAGTTATCCAAGAGTTGAATTATAACCCATCATCTTTAGCTAATTGTACATTTGCAAAAACTGCAGCTACTTTAACTAAAATTCTCCTGCTTGCTTCCTCTGTGCCCTTCTCTAACTTCTCTAACTTCTAACTTTGTTTCCAGCAAAGTCTGCCCAAGTACCTTTTCTTGTGCTGTGCTCTGCCTGGGACTCTCTGCCTGACAGTCAGAGAAGGCACCTGTGATTCAGTATGGATGATCCTTGTGTCAGGGATGTTCCTGTTGCCATTTCTGCAAAACACCAGTAGACCAAGACAGAACTAAGATTTTGAGAAAAAAACAAAACAAAACAAAAAAACAAAAACCAACCACAACACAACAACAAAACAAGCAACAAATGACCAAGAGCCAAAGAACATCTGTGCATAGTACTGCTAGACTTTTACCGCTCAGTCTCCCAAAGCTAAGGGAGGCTGAGCATGACTTTTCCTATCAGCTGTAGCTCCAAACTCCTGAGGTCTATGCTGGGTGTAAACTGTACACTCAGTGGTGTTATATTTCTGCCTCAAGTGGAGGAATTCAAGTGAAATGCCTAGAAAGAGACAACATCCTCCCCTCCTCTAGTGCTGGTTCCTACAGAAGGTAGCAACCACTCTCTTGGCTGCCCAAATGGGAACAGCAGTCAACAAGGTGCTGCAAGTAGATTTCCAGGGAGTTAGTTTGAAGTGTTAAAAGCCTTGGAAGTAAAATATGCAAAAAGAATGTAATTAGAGGTGCAAATTCAATTATACTGAAAATTAATAAAAATAAAATTATTTACTCTTTTTGTCATTTCTAAGGGAGTCAATGCCATTAATGTTAAAGAAATTGAAGTGGGAAGGTGAAAACCAGTGTTGGAGAAGAATCAAGTTTGTTGCACTTACCGAAACTTGCTTCTTCTTACAGAAGTGATGATTTGGTTCTGTAGTCTTCATGTGCTGAATTTCTGCAATCTAATGAGTTTCAGCTGGTCGGAGTGGGAGCTGCATTTCCAATATATGATATGTAAATTATGCTGCATCCTGTAGAAAGTTCTAAGTATCGAAACCCCAGCATTAATGAATACTTTCCCGTGCTTATTTGAATTACTGCTTGCAGATTCTAGAACTTGGAGTGTCTCCCCCAAAAAATGACAGGATAAAAAGCTGGTGAGGAAATTAATCATTCAGTTGGCACAACAAGATCTAAAGATTACCCTGTAAAGGAAGTATGATATTACCTACATGCAGAACACTGAGAAGAGGGTAGAATACTGCTGTCCATCAAGCCTTTTTAGCCCAAAGGTAACAGGAAGCTAAACCAGTATGCACATATATAATCAAAGGTTATAAGAAAATACATGCTCTGTCAGGCTAAGATATATTACAAAGCAGTCAAATAGTGACATTTTAATTGATTCAGTCCCCAATATTGTTATTTAATAATATTAATCTGCAATCATATGCATGCGAGTAAGTGGAAGTACAGGCACATGGATGATTATTGTTGCATTAGACGCAGTGATCTGTTACATTGAGCATTACCCTGGCTCAGCAGTATGATTGGCATCAGTTAACTGTTGTGAATAAAGGAAACTACCTCACAAAGTGCATCTCATGAAAAGACAACGTGCTTAAAAAAAGCATAATTCTATAATGCCACCGAATATCAATATCAATAACACAGTGAGTTTGCTGGTACTTGTGTACACATCCTGATTCAAACTTACATTTGGTCTTTAAGATAAACTTTTGATTGCAGATATGTATATTTTTGTGTTTGCATACCTGCAGGCAACTACAAACCAAAGTGTACTTCCAAAAGTAAAATGAATAAGGTTATATCCCTAATCAAAGCAATGAAGTCTACACTTGTACAACTCCATCAAGATGTTCAGGTTTACACACCACACTAGTCAGTCCTCTTGGGACTGTTAATATAGGGGAGAGGTAAAAGGAACCATTAGCCTCTTTTAGTTTAGAAAAAAATTTAGATACAATATGATTTAGCAATAGTCTTGGATAGAAGCAACTCTTCCTCGTATTGTAGATGCCAATTAGTTTCAAGTGCCAGAAAAAGATACAGCTTTTGAGAGTTTGATATACAGGAGAAAATATGAAATATCTGCTCTTCCAAAGCCACGACAACATTAAATATTTTACTTAGAAGACAATATTTTCCATCCTCTTAGGTGGACCTTGCACAAGATAGTAGTAAGGATAGGTCAGCCATCCCCACCCTTTCCCATTTTCATCTTCTATAATAGATCAGACTAAGGATTCCAGGAATCTGTAGATATTCCAGACACAGATTTAACTCAGGTTTCAGTACACTGAAATTTTGTCCACACAAAAGGTGTATGTTCCACAAGATTATACTTGACTCAAGTGACACAGGCTATCCGCTAGAATATATATATATCTTCTTGTAACTTATTCTGGTAATTTTTACAAGCTCCAAACTGAAGGGCAAAGTCTATGTGCCAGGGCAGCCCATTCTTGCCATCCCCTAACTGCTTCCATCTATCTTATAGTCATATACACGAGAAAACCCCACCAAAACATCTAAAATTAAGATCCCATGCTCCAGTGTTGGCATTCTGACAGAAGCAATCAGATCTCAAAATTTTAGTGAATACAAGCATGGAAATTTATAGAAATCGGAATTTGAAGAGTTTCCATTTTCCCTTAAACATTGGACTTCTAGGTCAGACAGCATTTCCCAGGCTGCACCAAAGTCATCTCCTTTCTTGATGAGCTGGGGAATGACATGAGAAGCCTGATCCAGAGAAGAAGATGAATTCATGAAGTATCAAAATACAAATCCCACAAGGCACTAAAAAATTAAATGGTTTTTGGACACAAGCCATACCATGTTCAACTGTTAGGCAAAATATTTAACTTTTCCCATGGGAAAACCAGATCTCTCTTCTCTTCCAAAGCAGTTTGTTTTGTCTTTTCTTTTTTTTTTTTTTTAAAAAAAAAAAAAAAAAAAGAGTGTTAGCCAATATCTCTATTAAAGATAAAAATGACTAAAACTACTTTTTGCAGCTTCTACATATGAACAGTGTTTCATTCTAAGCTCTCTAGAGTTTACATTATTCAGATTACATGTCCAAGTCTGTTACAAAAAGTCAGCTAGAGGATCAGGACCTGATACTATAGTTAAACTCTAGTTTCTCACTTTTGGTTGGTGCTCAGCTCTCCTTAATAATGACTTCATTAAAATCAGAAATGTCTAATTAAAAAAACGTGGAGGGACATGTCTTGTTTTTCTGTTTAGTTTTCATTGGGTTAAGGTCCACAAGAAGGTAATTTTTAAATTAAACTAAATTTTTAAAAAGAAGACAAATAATTTGGAAAGGCTGCAGATAAGATTAATAAATGTTCTGTCTATTAAAGCCCGTGTATCTTCCAGGGAATGAATTTAAGGTATAGAAAATTATATATAGCGTACACCGTATGATAAAACAACACAAGCTCATGTTAGCCACAGAAAAGTCAAGTTAACCAGTCTCACAATTCATAGCAAGCTGGAATATATGGAGAAACTAATTTCTCTAAAAATGAGTCCTCAGGACTTATCATGCTTGCAAATATGCGCTTTTAAAAATTACATCTGGATAAAACCTATACTATTGGAGGCATCGGATCCATCTGTTGTTGTGTTGCTTTTCTACTAAATTTCTATTGGCTACAAAATATTTCATAAGCAGACAGATAAAAAGAGTTGTTACACATTTAATATTAAGGAACATGTTCAGAATTATTCTTTTCTTAATAAATGTTTCTGTCTGTTTTAACCCTCTTTTCTTTGTCGTTCAATATTTTCTAGCTTCTGCCTACACCTGCAACAAATTTGGCACGTAATGTTCACAGCTTTGTATAAGACTCAAGTGCCTTGTATTCACACTGATGGAGGATATGATTGTGTACAGACGCTTAATTTCATTTTCCAACGGATTTTTCCTTTCCTATCCACACTTCGTTTGGCGGTGCTTAAAGTAGAAGAGAAGTTGAGAGGTGAAATAAACTAAGAAGCGTGGGGTTTTGGAAAGAATTACATGGAATGTATGTGAAATAAACATTTGCAAAACCAGTAATTTACTGTTCAAAAAGCAGTTAAAATTGCCTAGTCCCATTTACATACCTGGGGAGAGTCTGTGTCAGTAACTAACGTAGGACCCAGTTGTCTGAGTAGCTGACAGAGCTTGGATTTCATGGTATGCTGGTACAGGGCCCTTCAGGTCCCAACCTTACTGTTAATGAATAATTTCACTTTTGACTGTGCATTTATTTTATCACTGGGATAAACAATTCCTGAAATTCAGGCGAGCATGCAGGGCTGGACAGAGCATCAGGTACAACAACAGCTGGACAGGTTCAGGCAGGAACCAGCAAACATCCACACCCTCGCACTTGGCAGCGCCCCTGCATTGCACCTCCGTGTCACACAATAACTTGTGGAAACACTGAAAGAATGAATAGTGTTATGAGCCTGGATTTAACGCCAAAGATCTTACGCTAGCACACAATTTTGGAGAGCACAGTGCCAAGGGTTGTGTCGTGCCTTCAGCATCAGAACAACTTGTCTCAGCCCTTCATGAAGGAGGCACAAAGGGTTCCACACGTTGCTTTGGTGAGAACAAGACCCTGAACAGGAAAACCAAGAAATCCCAGAACTGTGATCCCTCTTCTGGTTCCTACTCGATACAGAGGTTTAGATTAATCACTCGAGCTCAAATTTCCACAGTCTCACTGTCCTGGGGTGCCTTAAATTTTAACGTTTCAACCAATATAGAGATCACCAGAACTTCAGAAGTTCCTAATGCTAAAGACAGTCCAAAATGAAACCCAAGACAAAATGAAACCTGAATATCAGGTAAGTAAATCCCACAAACTAGTTAGTCTTTTATAACACTGTCTAGATGTTTCCTACCTGCAAAAATGGCAGTAAATTCCTATCCTGAGATAGGATTATTATCAGATATTTACTCAGACTGTGGATGAAGGTGGCTGTCCTTGCTTCCAACTTTCATGAAATTAGCGATCCCAAGGAGAAAGGGAGTAATACTGTGACATGCCCTGATTCCTATTTCACACACCCCCTTGCTTTCAGCATTGTATCCCTTCTTGCATTCTCAGTTTGGCCCTTTTCAGCTTTCAAGAAGAGCCATTACCTAGTCAGAGAAAGCAAAAAATTGATGCCACAGCAAGGGGTTGGAGAAAGTCTTATAAATTCATCAACTCTGCTCTATTTTTATGGTGGGTTTTGTTTGCTTTTGTTTATAAATGCACACAAACTACACATCTGGATGAAGTTTTCATCTCAGTTATTAGGTCTCCACTGCTTCCTGTAAAGAGAAGAAAATACTTATTCAGGCCAGAACTTGTCCAGCAGAGTTCAAACTCTTTAAAAAAAAACAAAAAAAATCTAAGGTCAAGGAATACAAAGTGAGTCTATGAAGGCAGGTTGCAAGTAAGTCAGCAGATCTGAAGGTGATGGATGACATCTATAGGTACCTGTCCTCTGGTTACTCTTGGAAGAATAAGTTTATATCACAGTTGTCAAAGATGAAGCCTTAGTTTAAGGAGTTCATGCTAATCAGGCTATGACTGACATTCTCCTTGGGTCTCCTCCAGTCACGTAAGTAGAGAAACTCCACATGAATCTAAGGCACCACTGAGGAATCACAAATGAGGAGAAATTTAAACTAATCTATTTGGGGCTTGTTTGGAGGTTTTTACTGGCATCTATTCTATAATAGTTACTTTCACACTTATCATTTTACACTAACAGGTCATTTATTTGCTACAGGCCTGCCCAGACATGCCACCATGTTTGCAGACATGCAGACAAACTACAGGAGCTCTAAGATATGCGTCTCTTTCAGAGCTATTAGCTCTCTGCTGGGTCATTTTTAAAATCAGCAGATCCTTGCTCCTCTTTCCTCCTCCTGCCCTTATCCTGCAAACTTAATTTGCTCTGCAGATTGACATGCTTCAATGCAGAGTCTGCAGTGCATGGAACACAGAGAAAATGTCCTGAGACATTTCCTATCCTACAAGTATGAGTAGGTATGGCTACTTCATGGGCCTTCTGAGCTTTTGAAATCGTGAACTGCTTTTTCTAGGCTCACTGAATGAATGTTCCTATTTGACTATGTTCCTACAGCTAAGAGATGTTGCTTGAAAGCCATGAGTCCAGGCTTATCATGCTGCCCTGATTTAATCCAGATAACATTTCTACTTGCTTATGAGTTGGAATTACTCAAGGTCTTGTTTTCAGAGAGGGCGGTTTGTGGGGTTTTTTTCCTTGTTTTAAATATGGATTTGGTCATCAAAAAACACACAGTCTTACTGAATTAAATTATTTCTGATTTAGGAAGAAATGAACAAGCAGAAGGAAAGACACACATCTGGAAAATACAGGAAATGCAATTCAAGTGCTCTGAGTAGTTGGTTCGAGTTACTTTTCCCAGGTAATTATTCTCCTGCTCCGTTTCTACTCACAGACATTTGCTAACTGCAACTTCCAACCTCAAGCACTTTATACACTTAGAACAGAAACATAAGTCTTTTCAGTCTGTAAATAAGTATGCATACTTTCAATTTGCTATGTATACTAAGAAAACATCTCTGGTTTCTGTACAAAGAAAGCAAAGGGAGGCAGCTTTTACCTGGTTGCCTGAAAATAAATTTATGTCTTCTGCTCACCATATATGCTTCTTGTCCTCTAAATTACATAGAGCTCAATTTGAACAATCTTTCTGCTAAGATTAAGTTTTCAATTTGCCACTTTCCACGCCATTCTATTGCCTTTGGTCCTCTACATCCTTAAGAAATGTAACTAATCCATTACAAATTTCAGTTTGAATAGCTATGCTACTGCAAAACAGTTTTTACTCACACATACCTTTGGCAATTTCCAGTACAAATTGCCATTTTTCAGTATATGCAAGTCCATTTTTGTACCAGTGAAAATATCCGCATTCAGATTTTGCATCAGCCTCTGTATTTCCTGAAATACTGTACACTAGTGGTACTTCATCACCCTACATGGCTCCCAAATCCCAAGACACACATCAGGAAGAGTTCTGTTTGCCTTAAGCTAGAGCCTTATCTTTCAGTTCTCTGTTAAAAATGTCGAGTAATTAGAAAGTAGTTCCAGAAATCAATCTGTATTTGAAAATAATTCAACAGTTTGTGTGTGGCAGAGGTAAAAATCTCATACCATCGAACTTAGCTCTGCACCGTGACTGGAACCCTGAGCCCCAAATACATCCCAGAGCTACTTATATGAGTCTCAGTCCAGATCCCTGCAAAGGATGCTAGTCCTTGGCAAGGATGTCTTGTGGCAGCCACAGTTGTTAAGATATGATGATAATCCAGGTATGGATTTTTGCATCTACTGGTTTATCTTGTCCTAAGCCCCATGGCCACCAAGCACTAAGAGAAAACCAAGTCCTCTATCCCATCTCTGCTTCCCCCACAAACACATCCTTAAATTTCCTCCTACAGTCTTCCCATCCCAGAGCATGTGGATTTCCTTCCCTTTGCAGCAGCCTGGGGGTATCACCCTCCACCTCTCCCCCACACCCTGTTTCTTTGCCATTAGCAGGCAGTTGGCTTAGAAGTAAGCCCAGCATTTGGCATTGTTCCCCTTTCCCCCTTGGACCAAGCTGAGTCGAGTTCCCCTGCTTCTGCAGGGAAGGATGAGGTTGCATGAAATCAGAAAGGGATTTTCTTCTCAGTGCCCCAGATAAATGTCATGCAGAAACTCCAGTTTCAGTGTCTGTCCTTTGCAGAGGGAGCCAGCCATAAGACAAACAAATCTAAAGCATCGGTCTTAGCAGTGCCTTTCTCAAGTGCCAGACATGCTCATGAGTTTCATAAGCAAAGGAAAAAGGTAGGATGAGAACTCACCGCAGACTCAAATCCTTATTTATTCTGAAGTCCCAGTTTCTCTTTTTTGTTGGCCTCCTGGTTTCTAAATTTGAACTCTGTTCAATCAAAACAAACAACATGATCCTAAATAACTCAGTAGCAAAAGGCCCCCGTTGAGAAGAATGAAGCTGCTTGAAAATAAGAACATACCTGCATTTACTTTCACATCATGCCTGGAATCAGTCATCTCTATTACTGATAGCTGTATCTCACAAGCTTTTAACGTTGTTGTCTCTTTTTTTGTGGCTTACTAAAATTGCCGGCAGGGTCTTAAAATTCAAACCATGAACAAATAGTGAATATATCCATGCAGGATTCTTAGGATGCCACAGGTATGGGTTTTCTCTAAGCAATATTTTTTTTAGGAGCTTACAGAATCCCAACAGTTCAACATCTGCTGGTCCTGTAGCTCTACCATGGAAGAACCAGCCTTATGCCAACAAAAGTATCACAGCTGAATCAACTAGCTGGGTTAATCCACTCCATCAAGAAAAAGCAAAGCTGTGCATCTAAAACTATTCTGTTTTTTCCGACTGGGAACTTTTAGGTATATATGCATAAGCAAATGTATACTCACACACTCCAAAATATTGATAGGCAGGTCAATTTTTAACTCGCAACTTCTGAAGAAGTTTTGGAAAACTCAAGATGAATGTGATAACATTTATTTTAGCATTCAAAAATGCCGGAACACACCTAGTCTTCATTCCTAACATTTGGTAAATACCTTTGCAGATCCAGTTTGGATCTGTGTGTTGGAAGCTTTGTCTATACATTTTTGAAAATCCTGCCCTTAGTGCTTGCTATTTAAACACTGATCTACAGTTGTGTATGAATAAAAACGTGCTCAAAAAACCCCAAAACTAAAATGAGTTATTCACTTGAGAAATCTGAATAATAAATGCAGAAGGGCCATAATAAAAACAAAAGTCTTATATCAAATTTTGATATTGAAATTTTATTACCTTTCTCAAAATCAAATTTCATTGAATGTCTGTAAAAAAAGTTGTATTAAAAACTGACTATGCTAGCCAGGATGTTGCTGAATGAAGTGCTGTATTACTGGAGACTCAATTTGATCCCATTCATGGTCACACCGAGGCCAACGCTTAAAGCCCCACTCACTTCACAGGAACTAGAACTCAGCACACGGACTTTGTTAAAATGTCAAAACATTAAGGGATCTACAAGGACACAAATATTTTTCCAGAAATCATTTTCAACACTCACTAGCAAGTGATAGGAGTTGTATAAATGCAAATAACTAATCTTAGCTTTTTGTATGATTTTAAGACTATCTTTTTTAAGCTTTTTTTACCTTTTCAGTGAAGGTAAGATGCCAGGTTGGTTTTATCTGTTTTAAAACTCTGCTCTCTATGTGTTTGCAGTTCTTTTTTTGTTATTAACATCTGGAAATGAGCTGCAAGAGGCTGTTTTCCACACATGAAGCAGCAAAAATTTCTTCCTTGGCTAAAGAATCCCCAGGCACTGCTGATGACACTTCGGATGCTGTTGCTTAACCTATGATTCTCCACAGGCAAGGACTAACTGATACCATCCTGGGAGAGCTGCATTCGTCATGCAATAGCTCCTTATTCCCACTGTGACTTGCAATCAGCTGTATCCCCATCCAATCAGGTATTCTTGCCTGTAAACAACAAATTCACCCTGGACATTTCCCATACCAGCCTTTCATTAGCTGTCACAGCCTCCCTTTAATTTCATCTGCTTGATGCACCAGTAGTGTCCATTTAAAATGTCACTTTCTATTCACTGGCATGCCGCCAAGGATAACTATTGCTTTCTGCCTACAGTGCAGATAATATTAAAGGTGCACTCTCTCATGACTCTTATGAAAGCAATCACTGTTGGAACCACCAGCATTTCAGAGCTGCCAACAAACCATAATGGAAGGCACACTGAGAGAGGGAATACATAAAAACAAAAGGGCAGCCACTGCCAGCAATTAAAAAACTCCAGGCTGGGCATGGCTGGCAGGCCAAAGTAAAGGCTGACTGCCACCATGGTGTGACCAGACCAGAGAATTGCTACCAAGCATCCTGCAACACTGCTTGTTCTCAGGCAGGGAGGTTTCCGCTGTGGTATAACTTCTGAATGAGTACCACTGGTTTTCCATGTCTCGTTTTAAGAACAGGAGCAAATTGCCCCTTCTGTGGCAGATCCACTGATCTAATTGCCATTTTATAAGACATCCAAGTGACAGTCACTGGTGCAACATTAAGATGTTCTGAATATATATATTCCTTCCCATATGCAGCTAAGGTAGAACAACAGAAACACAAAGTGCCAACGAGATCATTTAATTTGCATCTCTGCTTATTGATATTTCCATAGCAACTTCATTAGGAAAGTCATTCTTTTTTAATGCCTCTGCTTACGCTTTGTTCAGGACTGATCAAAAGCATGGTACCAATTCTTTTTTGTCCTCTTTCCAGTGGTGATAATTTTCAGGAAAGTTATTTGGTACAAATCAAAGAAGTCACTCAGAAACAGAATGACAAAGCCTAGGGATCTACATTTTTCACTGCTAAAATAATAAGGAATGTATTTGGTTTACCTTGAGGGAGTATTATTTAGACCATAATTCATGAAGGCATTTAAGCACATGCTTCATTCCATTCGAGGCAGTTCTTTAACTTACTTCACTTTCACCTAACAGGCATCAAAATGAGCCAAAATACGTTCTTGAATCAGGGCCTTAAAACATCTGTCAATCATCACTTACTATATAGGACTATGAAGTATTAATGCTCCAAGGCCAATACAATAAATAAATGAAACCAATAACGTACAAACTGTTACAGGCAACTAAAGTAATTCAAAACATATGGGTTTCTTCATGATCACAAACTAACTCTTAGTTTTTGCAGGGTATATATATACTAAGATCTTTCCTCTCTCCTGTTATTTGAGTATCTCGTTAATTATCCCACCCCAGTAACTGAAAATCTTGTATAAAATTCCTAGGCCTTTTTAAGCCTCTTGGGTTAAAGTCAGTCTTTGATCTTGGAAAGGAAATCTAAATCAGTTTCTCTGGGAAGTCTGTTCTTCGTATTTACAAAATATAAAATTTTATTTCATCATTGTTCCAAAGAGCTAAAAAGGTATAATGGAATAACTGATAACTTCCTGTAAAGAAGAAATCGTAAGGACAGCCCTACAGGGAAGTAAACAGCAACACAATTCATGCAATTTTTCTCTTTGAATTTCTCCTACAACCTAAGATGAGAAGATCCGAATTCTTTCCCCAAATTATTTCGCTGCAAACAGACTCAAATTAATAGATGGCAAAAGCCAATCTCATTACGGGATGAAACAGATAAAAGCAAAAGTCCACCATCTGAAGAAGGATAAGGAGAAAGAAGTGGATTAAGCTACTGAAGCTATTGAAACATCCCTTCCAATCATCTACTGCATGTAGCCTAGTGACATACATGCATATATGTATATGTGTGTGTGTATACATATAATCGAAAAAGCACCTGCTTTTACAGCAAAGTCCTATAGTTTTAAGTCTGTCTGCTACATTTGTATGCAGGTTCTCAAACAAGCTAAAAAAAGAGGAAATTTTAAGACTGTTGCTGATTTACCATACCATGAGAAGGGGAGATAGAAGATTATATTCTTAGAATCATTGTTATTTTGAGACACGCAAGCAAGTAAAATAATGTATTCATGTAACTGCAATAAATGCGGAGTTTTGTGCCTATTTTTTCCATACCTTGTGCTTTCTGAAGCAGTTAAGTAAGACAAAAGCTTAAATTAAAGTAGTACAAAACTGTGAATCAATGACTTCTGAAAACTTGTAATCAGCTTCCCTCCGAATTACAGATTGGGTCAAGTCAAAGAATCCAGATCCAAAGTCAAGCAACCTATTTCTTCACACTAAATAATAATAATATTAATATAATTATTAATATTAAAATGATCTCTGTAATTATATACAAATGTTTAATTCTTCTTTCCAGTAAGTGCCATTCCTAGGACCAAATCTTAGGAAAATGAGAGATTTCTCCCTCTCCTAAAATGTACAGCAAATTTTACTTTATACTGACTGTTTGACCATAGCACTAAGGTCAGACATAGAAGCACACTGCTGAGCTCTCTCAAACAGCACATGTTAACACCTGAGGATTTCTTGGAGGACAGCTTAACAACTGACACATAGAAAACTCAGAAAAACTATTCTGACAGAGCTCTCTACCTCTTTCACTTTCTCTGAAATGTTATGGTTAAAAGATTGCTTTAATATCTCTGCTTTGATTTATTTACACTCTCCCATCCCTTATAACTACCTTGTTATGATTCATTCTGGCTTCACAACATTTCATCAGTCATATCAACTCACAACACAGATGTATTTCAAGCAGAGATTTACATAGAGGGCACAAAATTTCACAGTACCAGAATGCAGGATGTGTCCTACATGCACATTCCTCTAAGGCTGCAAGGTCGTCTGGTGCAGGGGGTTTTCTTCTCCACCAAAGCAGAAAAAAAGAAAAAAAAGAAAAAAGAAAAAGGAAAAAAAGAAAGGTTCAGGCTGCCCTGGGACAAGGCCACTTTTTTTCCTCCATTGTGACAGAGTCTGACATTTATGCGATGTAAGTATAAACTGCATGACATTATACTATGACACAGTATAGCACGCAGCAAGAATTTATGTCCTCTTCTGACATAATCTATGTGCTCGGTTTTAAGCTAGGAAAAATACACACTGATAATCCTTGTTAGAATGTGATGCCTCTAGAGAAGGTATTTTCATGCCTTTTATCACTAGCTAATTTTGACAGTTGTTATTCAAAGGGCAACTTATATTCAGAAAAATCATCTCAGCAGTGTCTCAGATACCATGGTTTGGTAATTATGAATGAGTGAATGCTGACTCTTCTGTAGAAATCATTATCTTAGAAGAACGAGGGGAAGAAACAGATGAATGAGCAAACAAAAGCTGAGAACAATGAATTTTGCCCCAAAGGATGTGTAGGTATAATGCCTCCCAGAGGAAAGTTAAACTCAATTGAGTTAAAAATGGAACTAGAACAGAGTAAAACTGTCCTAATCATGAATTTACCTGTATGTTTCCTGTGACCTTAAGTAAAACCTTAATATCCCCATACCTTATCGGTAGGAAGGAAACACTTATTTTCTCACACCTGAAGCTTGTTTTGCATCTTGGATTGTGAGGAAGCACTGAGATGTGGGAGGACCAGTCTCATACATGTCATGGCACGACTATCCCTGCCTGCAGAAAGTCAGCAATAACCCACATAGCACTATCTGTAAGTGAACGTAGGCTCAGGTTCACTGTGCTGGCTCAAGTCTCCTCTCCAGCATCCCTGATCTTCACATCTGAGTTCCTGCATCTGATTTTCCCCAAGCTAGCAGGTCGTGAAAGCAACTCTCCTGACTTTAACCTCAAGCAAAAGAGTGAATCAAAATATCAACAGAGTAAGCAAATAAAGATTTCCAAGAATAGCATTTTATGCGGTTTTTAGAACTTTCTGTTGTAAAATGGAAAAAATCGAACAAAAATTTAAAAAGCGTTTAGAGTAGATATAAATTTATCTTTTATTAAATTAAAATTTCCTTTCTAAGTTTTTAAGTTTTAAGATATATTATATAAATTTACTGTATAATTTTATAAATATGTTAAATGACTTATATATTATATAGCTTATAAATATATATAAAAACAGTAACAAAAAGTCAAAGAAAAATATTACAGAAATACCAATATAAAAATCTTCAAGCTTACAGTTTTTATCAATTCTCCTGCAAAAAAAAGATTTATCGTAGTTAACTTTTCTACAAAATGTTTTGCTTTCCACAAGATTTCATTTTCTAGTAGAAGGTACTTCAACGAAAAATATCCAACCACTGCTAATGACAATATATAGGGTTTGACAAAGAATATTTGCATTGCACTTCAAGTTTCTATGTCATCAAGGGCTACCGTGACACAGATGAGCAATAAAATAAACAGAGTTACTTCAGAATTGATACTGGCTTTATAAAGATTTATAGATTGTTAGTAATTTTTCAACAAATCCATCCTTCACAGAGAAGCTTAAAACATTACGACTTCTAAGTGGTGCCAGCTGCTTTGAAAAACACGATTTGTGATCTTGTAAATTTAAAGGCTAATAAAATACATATTCTGGAAGTAAGAGAGCAGGCAAAGAGCCTCTGCCTTCTCTCGCACCTAGGGTTACTCCAAAATGAAGTGTTGGCTTGTATGAAACCAGTGCTGGAGCCTACTGACATCCAGGCAGAGTTGAGTCCTCCTGATAGAGGAGATCACATAAATACTCTCACAGAAATGGGAAAGAGGGAAGCCAGGACAGACAGACAACCAGTCCTGCCAGCACTGGGCTAAAATCATTAGGTGACAACCTGCAGGCACACGGTAATATGTTCCTGTGAGCCATGGCATGGCATTGTATGACAACGCTCTGCTGATGAGGATGCTAGTAAAGAGATGGTTTAGAGAAGAGCCATGAGAATGATTAATGGACTGGAAAATAAGCACAGACACAAGTAGATTGATATATTTAGAAATTATTAAGGAGTGCATACCACAGGCTACATACACACACATGAAGATCAGAAATCTGATTGTAGAGGGGATATACAGTCTGGAACACAAAAGTGTAAGAATAATATTTAATGAAGTCTAATACAAGCAAAAATATAGGATAGGAAAAATAAGATGTCACAAATTCTTTTTATGGTAAGGATGATTAGCAACTGGAACAAATTGTCATTTCTTTGCTACAAATTTTAGTATTTGTATTGGAAATTCTTTTAATTTGAAGATATTCTAATTCAAACTATATTAATTGCATTTAAGTGATAAGATTTCTAATATATTAAATGACCAAACAAATATACATAATGGATCCTTCTTAATTAGGTAAATTGGGATTTTATTCTTTTGAATATTGAAGCTTAAATCCAGCTTTCACTGGTTGGAGAATCAAGGCCCTCGCCCATATGTTTTCCCCAAGAGCACATTGTACCAAAGACAGAAAACCAAAACCAATAATGCTGGGAAGAAAAGCTCACTATTTTATTTCACAGAATCATCTAGGCTGGAAAAAACCTTGAAGATCATCTAGTCTAACCATTAACCTAACACTGACAGTTCCCAACTACACCAGATCCCTCAGCACTACATCAACCCTACTCTTAAACTCCTCCAGGGATGGGGACTCCACCACCTCCCTGGGCAGCCCATTCCAACGCCCAACAACCAACTCTGTAAAGAAATGCTTCCTAATATCCAGTCTAAACCTTCCCTGGTGCAACTTGAGGCCATTCCCTCTTGTCCTGTCGCTTGTTACTTGGTTAAAGAGACTCACCCCAGCTCTCTGCAACCTCCTTTCAGGTAGTTGTAGAGGGCGATGAGGTCTCCCCTCAGCCTCCTCTTCTCCAGACTAAACACCCCCAGTTCCCTCAGCTGCTCCTCCTACGACCTGTGCTCCAGACCCTGCACCAGCTTCGTTGCCCTTCTCTGGACACACTCGAGTCATTCAATGTCCTTTTTGTAGTGAGGGGCCCAAAACTGAACACAGGAATCGAGGTGCGGCCTCACCAGTGCCGAGTCCAGGGGTCAGATCCCTTCCCTGTCCCTGCTGGCCACGCTATTGCTGACACAAGCCAGGATGCCATTGGCCTTCTTGGCCCCCTGGGCACACTGCTGGCTCCTGTTCAGCCAGCTGTCAATCAACACCCCCAGGTCCCTCTCTGACTGGCAGCTCTCCAGCCACTCCTCCCCAAGCCTGTAGCGCTGCTGGGGGTTGTTGTGGCCCAAGGGCAGCCCCCGGCATTTGGCCTTATTGAAACTCCCCCAGTTGGCCTCAGCCCATGGCTCCAGCCTGGCCAGGTCTCTCTGCAGAGCCTCCCTACCCTCGAGCACATCAACACTCGCCCAACTGGGTGTCATCTGCAAACTGACTGAGGGTGCACTCGATTCCCTCATCAGATCATCAATAAAGATGTTAAACAGGAGTGGCCCCAAAACCGAGCCCTGGGGGACACCACTCATGACCAGCTGCCAACCGGATTTAACACACGTATTTTCCTGGCTTCTGCTCAAATGTTCATAACGAGTACTGAAAGGCAGTGGAGTCCATAGCAGAGCATTGGGTAATCCTTTATTTCATTCTGAGTGACAAGAATTTCTGTTATCCAGGCTGGACCTTCTGATCTGACCGCAGCTCTGTGCAAACACTGGGGCTTCCTTCACACAAACAAAATCAGAAAAACAAAATAAACCCCAGATCCATATCTATTTTGTTTCCAGCGAACTCTATCTGTTTAAAGTAGAGATTACTTTTTTCCTCATAAAATAATAAATATTCTACTTGGAATTATTTACTTTCAGGTCACACTGGCACAGAGATTATGCTTTTCAAAATGAAATTTCCATTTGAAACACTGCAAAAATTTAAGGGTTCTTTACCTTAACCTTATGCCTACCTTGAAGTGAAGAAATATGTTTGTGAAGACACATTCTTAATAAAAAGCTGAGTTAAGCAGTGGAAAGGCACCGAAGTTACCCAGATACCTTCTTTTTTTTTATGTCTGTGCTTCTCAGACTCATCGAGCTGTTTCTTTCTGTATTTTCTGGCACACCAAGGCAGAAATTAAATTGCCTTTCTTCCATTTGGAAAACAAAATCCACTAAGTTTCTATTTTAATGGAAACCTTGTCCTTATTCTCCCCAAACTTTAATGAAAAGGCCTTTGACACTTGATATACCAGTAGGTTAAACATAACAGGGCAGGCGAGGTGTGGATGGCCCGGAGTCTGGCACTTAATACACTGCTGCGTCTCAAGCAGGAACATGATTCTCTTTGTCCATGGGTGCCACAGAGAGCTGATGTCATGAAATGGCTATGAGGAAGAATAATACCATCAGAACTGTTTATTTAATTAGTAACAAGGGTAAAATCCTCCTAATGCAGCTTGATCAAGGGTCAGTTTGAGGGGTCTTTATCGGAGTATGAGTAGCCTTCAGTGGCTGAGGCTTAATAATAATCTCTAGACTTCAATTTCCTACTAATAAAGGGTAATATAATGTAGGGTAAGCCCTCTTATTTGTTCAGATCTTTTTAACCACTGAGGAGCTAATATGCAACAACTGAAAAAACAACGGCCACACAGGTTTCATTTTTAGAAGCACAGATGACCTCTGATGAAAGAAATGATCAGTCAAACTCTGAGGCAAGGATGGAAAGTCAGCTAGTAAATGCATATTTTTTGCTCTGTGAACCAAAAGAAAAGCAAGCTACTCTTGAATAACCATAGATGATACCAAGTAAAAGTGCCTGAAAACGCCTGTGGAATTGTTATACTACAAAAATGTTACAGCTTCCAGTGAATTTATATTGATAGGTTCTGATGAACCTTGCAAATGTATTTTATTAACTGGAGTGTGCAGAAAGCTCTACAGCTATCGCCATTGCATATGTGATGGAGTTGTTGAAGTCTGAATGTTGTCTCTGTACAATTTTAATAATACCTAAGCTCACTTTATTGTTTTCTCCCACACACTCATACCCAAATATCTGCTAAAGTTTAGTCATCCTCAGGAAGCCCCTGCCTATGCAGAAGTGCAGCCGAAACACAGAATATTTTCCTCTCTGTGGAAGAACACTACTTTGCCCTTTCTTTTAACTATTAAAGTCTGGATAATGCAGTAGACTCCAGATGTCAGGGACAATTTCAGCACCGATGCAAGACATCAGAGACACTTACAACATACCGACTTGCTGTAGGGGGAAATTCAATCTCTTTAATCCAGGATTTTCAGGAATATGTTCCAAAAATTATTCTTCTTAATACTTCTGGGGTTTTGTTTTCAGTATGGCTACAGGTTTTTGAGTTTGGTTTGCAGTTCTTTGCTTACTTACCATTCTCTGATGCCACCTGCCCCATGTCTCCTCCTAATTTGCCATGTTCTAATTTTCTTGGATGGCTGCTCTGACAGCAGCTCCCTCAGGAATGACCCTGGATTCCCATGTCAGAATTTTAATCCACTGAGTCTTTTTCCCTGGGGTGGGTAATCAATATTGAGAGTCAGATTTATGTCCATCTAAATATATTAGTTATGAAATAAAACCTAGAGACAGTGCCATGTTATCAGGAAAGAGATGTGATAAAAATGATGCTTTTATGTTTTGCTTCTTAAACTAGAATAAATTTGTAGATGAAGTTTTAAAAATGAAATATTGAAAATACTTCAAAATATACTGCATACTGTATTATTTTACCCTACACCAGGTTCGTTACCTGTGTGTTGAAAGAATGAGAAACAAATTAAAGAATATGGTCTCCAGTCAATAAGAAATGTAAATCCTATTAATACTCATAGGAATTACACATACACGTTCAAAGGGCAGTACAGAAGACCTTTAAATTGATTACCTGACACATGACTATAAAATAAGAATAACTTTTTTTAAAGCACCATTTGTCTCTATTTCAAACTAGGGTTCATGGATTTTACAGTTATGGAAGCAGTTTGTAAAGCTTGTAAAACAATATGTACAGTATACAGCAATGGAAAAGAGCACAAAAATTTTGTATTTACCAAAATAATAACAACTAAAAGCTATAGTTAATTCAACATCAGTAAATAGGCGACAATATGGTTGCAATTATCAGGCAGGGATACTATAGGATAGAGAAGGAGGTTCTGGTGGTAGTAAAGTTACTTACAAGCAGCTGCTTAAAAGGCTAAAGAAATTAAATAGCAACAAGGCAATACAGCATCTCTGGAAGACCTGCACTGAGCCATTATGAAAGGTCCAATATTGACGTAAACTACACTTGGATCCTTCTTTCTGTGCAAAGAGCAAAAAAACCTGCAGCTTGAGTGTGTGTGTGACAGAGAGAGAGAGAGGAGGGCATGAAGGGGGGAAATAGTATCAGAACTCTTATTTAATAGAAACATAATCTGCAGAAACATGATGAAATTCAGTGGCTCTGACAACCACATGCTTAATTTTATGTGCAAGCATCCTCTAACAGTGCAGAATTCTCAAAATTCTGTTCTCGTTCTCATCTTGCAGCAACAAAAGAAGATTACTTAGCATACTGTTGGGTGCAAATGCCTTGCCAGTCCCCTCTAGAAATGTTTGTTAAATAGTGATTCCAATGAATTCTGACATAGTGAGACTTTAGATTATTTCAGATAAGATTATTGACAGGGTGCTTGAGGATACATACCCTCTTCAATCCTTTTGATAGCACAGACTGTCATAACAGTTTGCTTTCTGTTCATATATTTCATAGAAGTTTTTGGCATCAGCTTCACCCCTTCTCTCATCCCAACTGTCCTCTTTCACATCTTTAGTTCCTACATGCTGTGGATTTATGGTCTCCATTCTGACTGTGGTTCCCACAAAGGCATTATCAACATTTTGCCCTCTCATCCTCAGATTGACGTAGTTGCTGGTAAGTGACTGACCTGCAGCTGGATTCCCACCCTCCAGCCCCCTGCTGATGACAAGCAAGAAGCTTTCCCGTTTGTTGTCACAGACAAATCCTGCAGCCAGCAATGATGGAATAAAACTATAACATCCCCTCCCATCCTTCCATAGCGCTTAAGTCCTTTCTGCTTCATTTTTCACTGTTTTCACAGTGTTTTCACAGACACTAGCTTGCTATTTTGGAAGAGGCTGCTTTGCAAAATAATGAACTAACTAAAGTAATTAGCTAAGAACTGATTGTGTCCTATGTCCTCAAATGTTATAATCAGACTTCAAAAACAGGCACAGTCGTCAAACAACATCAAATCATAGTATTAATGGGGAAGAAACCAAATAAACAACAAACCAAAAACAGGCAGTCTTTTTCTCAGTTTTGTTTTTTCCTTAATAAAGCAATATACAAATTAATTCCTTGACAATAAGCAAATTCTATGATCATATATAAAATGGAGGAATTAAGTATTTACTTTCAGCACATTAGAGGATGTTTGTTATATGTAATGCTTGTACAGAAAAATGTCATGCGAGCGTTGAGTTGTGCAGGTCAAATTGATGGCCAGGTTAAAGGTCCTATGTAATTTGGACTGCAAATCTCTGCTTTTCAAATTGTTGACTTTCTGTGATGCAAAATGAAATAAACATGAAGTCTTTACCCTGTATTGCTTGCACAGTCAGATCATTAGATAATTAAAACAACAAAAGACACACAGAAATATTGGCTATAGATGTAAATCAATTACTCTAAAAGCAATTACTTTGGATCTAAATTAACTAGGGTTGTAGGGGAGATATATAATATTTAATTTGCTGTATGGGCCTGGCACAAATCCAGTTAACAGCAGCAGCAAACAAAAGTCACCACTTCTTAGTCAAGGTAAAGAGCAACAACACAATCACTCTATTGGTGATCCCAGCTCTTAAAGCAAAGATGTAATTAGTACTGCAACAAGTTACGGCATGGAAAGAAAACTCAGCTACTTCGAATGAAAAGAGCTTACCATGAAGCAAAATGAAACCAGACTGAGCAAACCATCTTCTCATTTCTTCCAGATCACACATGGATTCTGTCACCAGATATGTAATAAATGAATTAAACCTTTACTCAAAAAAATGTGTGAAGTAGAAAAAATGCATCTGGATACTGAAAACATGCATATACTGCAGCATTAAGTAGGTTTAAAGGGATCTGGTTACTCCAGAATAATCAGGACCTGGACAGTATGGCCACAGGAAACTGTCTAGCACCTCTCCATACCTTTTTTAATTGTTTATTCTTACAGCAGATCCTAAGCTAGGACCAAACACCTTCCCTCTGAGATATTTTCAAAGGGGTATGAGAAACATCTTTGCACCAGCCTTGAATGTTTGGAGTTGCACTGATGCTGCATTGTTGCACCTCTGTCAATGCTTTCATACGTGCTGTCTTCTTGCTTTTGGCCCCAAGAGGAAGCCAACATTTTAACCTGAATGGGCTCCTTTTGTTGCGGAAGAGAAACTAGAGAGATAATCAAGTAAACCTATTCATGAAATCTCAGTTATCAATGTATTTGTCATGTGTGCCCATATGTTACATTCCTTCCTTCAGGAAGTAAAAGGCAGATTGTGCCTTTCCTTGAGGAGCAGCTGAATACTGAGGGGGCAGAAGTAGTGCCATGGCAGAGGAGATGGCAAGAGAACAAAAGTCTCTGCAAGGGGGCTGGGAGCCAGCAGCAAGTTGGGAGGGGTCAAGCTGAATCTCGGAATGAGCGAGGACTGTGCTGAGTTTGCTCTAACTGAATGGGCTGAAAATTAACATCATGAACTCTCCCAGGAAACACAAAGTAAGCACAGGGAGGTTTATTTAATAACTCTCCTTTTTCTTTCTGACTTTTTTCCTAGTTGGTTTTCCCTAGTCACTTTGGCTAGAACCTAAGCAATGGTTCTCACATTTTTGAGCCAAGAAAGAGGACACTTGGGTAGGTTGACCTCAAGCTGCTTGGCCGAGCCATATCTCTGCACAGACAGTCCTACACACATGAGGTCTTATCTGACTAAAAACAGGCAAACAGAGGAAATTCCTCTGAACTGGAAATCATAAAAGTTTCTTCTGTTATTAAAAGCTTCATCTACTTGTTCATGGCAAAACTCACTGCAACACTTCTTGCTTTCTTTTTTCCCCGGTTTGACTCTTTCTCGTGCCTTTCTGCAATCTGCCACCCCAATACCAAACCCTTCAATCACTGCCCTAGTCAGGACAAAGACTGGAGCAGCATGGGTTAGTGTTCTCAGGACTCAGTATATGGTCGACTGCTTTGGACAGTAGTTCCTGTTGTCAGGGAGGATCCTTACACAAGGTACGTTCTGGAGTTTCAAAAGGAAAGACATTTTCACCTGTTTCAAAAAAACCCACTTCAGTCAACAGCTAGACAAAAAGTGTCTTTTTTCTCTCAGCCACTCACTCAGGTTTAGTAAGGTGTGCTTTGGCATGCAGCTGGTTACAAAGACCAAGAACACCAGGGAAAATCTTCACCACTACCCTCAAAGTCACTTTGTGCAAGCACAAATGCACAATGAGTGGTTTTATTTCTCAAAGAAATAATCAGAACAGTCCCCTTAAAAACAGTTGTGGCTCTAAGAGCTCTGCTGCTTGGTTGATGTATGCTACTTCTGTTTCAGGAACAGAATTCTCTGTGTAAGTGACCACTAAGAGCACAACCCTGAGGTACAGTTGACCATTACCAGAGTAGGCAAAATGCATGTACATTAGTTCTATGACATCTAGAATCTCTCACGTATCTCAGAGCACTTCAAAAAGCTACATCATGCATTTAAGAGAAATTAGTTTTTGTGTCAAGCCAATATAATTATAAAGTCACAGTTAAGCCTTTTTTTGGAGGAAAGCCCAGTGACAGACAAGAAGAAATTTCATTTTAATTTTCCCTTAGAGTGAGGAGAAGAGAAGGAGAGTTGGGGTCTTTGGTCAAAGAGAGAGAAGGTAGCACAATGCTGCAAAAGGAGAAGGGTAATTGTTATAGGTAATCAAAAAGAAAATTGCTCAAAGTACCATAAGTACTTCTAAGAAAACCTCAAATCTCACTTAAGAACTTAAAACAGGACAAAACTGGTGCTTGAAGAGGCACACTGGACTTGTTCTGAATATCTTAGGCTGTTCTGCTAAATCAATTCTCTTATTATTGTACATTTAATCTGCCCCTTTGTAACCAAACATTTGGCTGAATAAAATCCCAAAACAGGGTAGGGATGCAGGGGGGTCAGTTTTAGGAGTAGGTCTCTCCAAAGTAGTCATTTCAAGAAAGACTTTGGAGGACTAGCCCCTTTTAACATACTAAATAAAATAACATATTAAAGCAGTGGGACAGAAGCTTTTGGCATGCCTGTGCCTCAGCCCCCACCACCGCCTCAGCCCCACAGCCACGTGACGGGGGGAGGCACAGCATAAAGCCCCCATCCCTGATCCTGTGCAACTACTGCAAAAATAAATTACTGAGCAAGGAATGTGAGAGAAAGAGCAATTACATTTTTTCCCCTTTTTAATCAAGGACTGTTCTGCCTTGGAGGCTTTGGAGGGATAGGAAATCAGCCTTTTCAAGCTTTTGCAGAGTAGGCTTTGGAAAATACCTGTAATAGACTAGACATCCCCATCCTTTACAGTTTGCGCTCTGCCCTTTTTTCTTTCCCTTATGGCATGTGTATGGAGATTTGTTAGACCTTAAACTTGTCACAAATGTAGTTGCTAACAATTTGCCCCCATGTTCAGATGCTCTTGCAATTGCTTTCTCCAGTAATTACTCAGTGGGTACGCCACAGCAAGCTCCATAAGTTACAGCTAATCACTCTTAAGTGCTGGAAGCAGGACTGTATTTGTGCAAAGAAACAGCAATCAAATACGGTAAGCAGATGGCTGTTTCTTGTCCTGTTACCACACTGAGCACAACAGATTAAGCCATGATGGATTTATCAGCATTGATGGATACATTAACACCATATGCTTTTATAGAATAAATAGCATTATATAATGACATTTCATTATAACTTCTGATGTCCCAATTTTTTTAAAAGCTGGTTCTTTTGAAATGAAAATGCAGAAAATCCAACAAACCCTGTAGATTTTACTATGTTCTCCTTAAAAGTTGCAGTTCAGCACTTCATATTGTGAAAGACACAATTAAAATCCTTGAAATAGTTGAAGAATTCCATAGCATTTCTTTCAACAATAAATTGAATATGCACTTCTCTAGAAGTCTTGTGACAATCAATTTTTGTAATTTATAAATGCCAATATTTTAAAACTGATGAAAGTCTTACCTCACTTGTCATATCTCAAGATTCATATGTAACATTATGTAAACAGCAGTAAAACAAATATAAGTATCCAAAACCTTTTTCTTTCTGGTTTATAGGCTGATCTGTAGGCTAAGGGGGCTCACTGAATGTTTAAGTGATATTTCTCAATCCTAGCAGAAAGCATACCCTCTTTTCAAAAGTCCTCATCTTGTGAGATAAAGAAGGAGAAAAAAATGTAAGCAATTTTCTAGGAACGTGGGTGTCAGCTGTCCAGGCTGCTGTCAGTAAGTGAGCAACTGAAACATATAAAGGGTGTATTCGTACACTGACACAGCAGACACTTCAAACCAGGCTCTGAACAGCTATTGCGCACAGTCATCATACGCAGGGTGATCAATAGGTGGTATTCATTTCTAGTCCCGCTGTCTCTAGAAAAGCAGAATTCTAGCTGCTTAAATAGCAATAAGACTATTAACAAAACCATGTACTTTCTGAGGACAATAGGCATTTTGGTGTTTCTATTCAGTAGCCCCCAGTAGTAGAAAACAGGCTTAAAAAGCCCATTCAGTGTCATCAATCAAACCCAGCTGCATGTGTGTGTGTGCACTGCTGCATCTTTGCCATTCCTCCCTTCATATACTTAAGTTCCTGTACAGGTCATCAGTTTGGCGTTTGTTAATTGCTCGTCTGCAGTCTAGGTTTTAATCACCTGATCCATCAAAAGCCCTTCTTTCTCTGCCTATATTCATCTTGTCAGTTAGTGACATTTTTTGTAATGAAAGCAGTAGATCTATTGATAGCATCCCTCAACAGAGTGGAAGGCATCCTGCATTAGCTTTGTCTTCTAAACCAGCCTGTTCTATTACAATTGACCTTCTCTTCTTGATTACCACACAAATCATAGTCCTCTCCCCACTCCTCCCCCTGCCTCCCTCCCCCCCATCTATTAGAGTATTTCTTCTGTAGCCGTTCAGTTGCCTGACTGCAGCTAGTATAATAATTGGATTCATATTTGGAGCACAGCTTTCTACATACAAGCCTGGAATAATTCAAATAGGACCCTGGCCTAGGGCTGAGGCCATATGTTAAATTCAGATTTACGTCTGTAAAATCTGGAGTACCCTGATGAGAGTATAATCCACTTAAAGGCAAAAAATCCTGTCCTACTTGCAACCTGCACTTACTTTCCTCTCTGAAGTAAAATTCCATTTCACTACTCTTTTGAGATGTTAAGGGCAAGGTAATTTCATTATGGTAACTTGGTGAAATATAAAAATGATGTTACTTTGGCAACTGTCTTGCCTCACTCTAGGTTTCAGGAAACAATGCAGGTAGTTTTCAATTACAGTAATACAAAAATTAAACACCATAGAAAACAAAAAAACAGCCTAACAACATGTTTTGTGTACACAGCACACCATTTCCCATGGTGTCTCTAGAGCTTGAAAATTAGCACTGAGACCAAACTCAGATGAAGTTGTTATACTGAAAAGGAAAGGTGCATTTAGCAGTATCAGCTGTCCTACTCCACACATAACATTATTTCAGCATCAATTTATTCACCTAAAGTTAAATAATACAGAAATGACCCAGCTATGAGGCTTTCTAGTTTCGCCGTGTTTCACAGACACGCACACAACCAGCCCTAATTTTTTTGCTGACCTGCAGCCTCTTTTTAGCCCCTGCACTAACAGAGATGAAAAGTTTCTCTCAGACAGGGAACTCTGCTCAGTTCTGACCCACGACTCTAACACTTTCCATAGCCCATCACAATGTCTAAGCAGTCCCATGAGATGAGTTTATATTCTCCTTCCTGATAATGCCACCTGAACCCCTTTTCACCTGAGCTTCTTCCAGCCTAAGCCACAGAAATAACATCAGGTTATAACCATCCTAATGACATAACACACAACAGCCTCATATCAAAACGTCTCCCAGTAGCTCTAAGGATAGTATGGTGGCACTTTGCTCACACCCTTAAAAGTCAACCAGCTTCAAAATCAAATGCAGATTTTGTACCTACCAAGCTCTCTAGCTCTTCTGAACCTTTCTTCAGCATCAGTTATCTTTCAGCCCAGGTGCTACACCTAACCCTGGAACTCGCTTTGGGTTATCCAAGTAGTCTTTACCAACTGAAAAAGTAAATATAACACAAGTATCCCTATTGATGCTGACTCTTAGCATGGGGTTCTCTCCTAGCCTGGTAGAAGAAGCAGTGAGCTTGAAGCAGACCACTCCAAATATGCCTCATCCTCAGGGTGCAATGACCTCTGAGCTGTAAAAGCATCTGAGTTCCCCAAGAAAAGATGAGAAATGAGGATCAGGTGTTTTTATATACTCTCCATTTAATCATTTTCTTCTGAAACCTGTTCATTACCTGAGGTGCTCAGTGCATCCAAGCTTGACCTCAGGCCTCCCCCTTTACACCAGCTCTCCAACCCCAGACCAAATAATGGAGACCTGCCAGGGGAGCAGGTTACACTGAAAGCCCCTGTGCTACCTTCCAGATGCATGGCTGTACAGGTGGTCACTCAGAGCTGTCTTCTGTGCTTTCACTGTCTTCACAGTTTGTCAATGGGTGAAGCCACAAGCCTGAAGTAATTCATTTCTGTCTCCATGTCTTTCAGAATATCAGAAAACAAAGATGCTATTTCAAGAAAATATTTCAAAGTTTTGACATTTGACTGAGGGGTCATTTCATATAAATACAGCAGCTTTTGAGTTTCTGGTGATAAAGCACCTGCCTGCGACGTGGAAGAACTGGCTTATGCTTCCAGCTGTGCTTGATTCAAAGCAAACCAGGAACACCAGGGCCTCTGACATACCTGGGAAATGTACTCTCACCGGCCTGCCGAACAGCTTCATTGCTCCCTTTTCCATAAACATCTCTTTCCCCTGGCAGGTTTCTGTATATAGTGCCATACATACTATGCACACACTATGCAGTTCCTCAATTTGTTGCATGAAGTTCAAAACACCTTGAAACTGCTCTACCCCATGACAGATTTAACCTTCCCTTGTTCCCATTTCACTGCATGCTTATTTCAAGACTGACATTTTCTTGCTGAAAATATCACCCAAAGTAGCACATTACTGCAACAACATTAATTTTAATAAGGTGGGTTTTTCAAGTGTACTTCCTCCAGAGGAAAGTAGTTCTGGAGAAGCACAGATAGCAGCAGTCCACCTCATTAACCAGCCAAAATTAGTCTAAGTACCACCAGAATTAAAGAAGAACTAGAAATTGGTTAAAATTTTTGTCTCCTAGTGCCCCCTCCACAGCTTCTGCACTGAGTTGTTCACCTCATCCTCTTTCATTACTAAAGGTCTGAGCTATAGGTTGATAATATTCACCTAAAACCTTTAGCCCATTCCGGCATGTTATCTATTTGGAGCAAGGAAGGTAAATTAAACTATTAACTAAGCTTACAAATTCAATTTATCAGCAACCTTTAAGGCTCCTGAAACCCCTTAGTTTTTTTTTAAAAATATATAAATAAATTTTTAAAAATTGCTATAATCTCCACTTTCAGTGTTCCAAGCATGAGGAGCTCATAAAGTAGCAGTTGGCTCCATCCATAGTGTCACAGTTTCCTACAATGCAACTCTTCAAAACAGATCTTCCCCGTTCATTTTTGAACTGCCAACTTCTAACTTTTTTTTTTTCCTTCTTTACCTTGAGAGTGTGCTCTGGGATTTAATAACTAAAATCTGTCCCTAGGGTTTAAATGCTGGCGATGGCCTGATTTCCTCATCTCTACAAACAGGATTCAGCAGTAAGCAGAATTTATCTTTTCACCTACCTCTATCCTACAAATAAAATGGGCTTTCTTCTACACTACCTGATTGAAAGTGCACTGGAACCAATGGAATCTGTCTATTGCTGACACCACCAACATTTTTTTGTGGTAGATCTTGTGTTTGCTACTTTCCTTAGAATGGCAGTTTTTAAAAGTTAGCGATGAAGTAAAAAACTCATCTTCCTCTTTCTCATTTTCACTTATCACTCACCTTGGGAATTCCTACCACTATCTCACACTCTAAGCCTGAAAATGTTACTGAAGTGAGCTTTAAAGCCATTAAAATGACAGAAAAAAAAATCTTTTTCTTCCCTTCCTCCTGCTATTTTATAGCTTTAAACTCTTGGCTCTTGTAGAACTGAAATGCCCTCCAAGTCATGATTAAAGAGGCCATTTCTGGCCATGCAGTGATGGAGAGCCTCTTCACAGGTGCTGATAGACTTTTACCTTGCAGCAAGAAGTTGGAAAGATCTGACAAGCTGAAAGGGACCAAAGAACTTCAGATTGCAGGGTGTGATTCACCTCCTCACAAGTCTTCTCATTACAAGTCAACTCACTTGGCCAGGTATTTCCATGAGGTTTTGGGCTGAGACAACTAATAGTTATTTCAGTGAAAAAGAAAAACACATAATAAGCACAAATTCACTTGTGACAAATTATTTCTCTCTCGGTGGTCATGCAAACAACTGCAAATTAAACAATACAGGCGCTACTGTCTGTATTATCCTATTTTGTTTGTGAAATCTGTCTTAAAGTTACATTACAATGTATCTACTAGTGCAACTAAACCATAATTCTGCCGGTGGGAAACAAAACCTGCTAATACATTTATAAAAAAGTGCTTTGCAGCACTTAACTAAGTCAACATTTATTGTATGAAATGTAATCAGGATTTTGGGTGTTTCTTTCTGGAAGGTTTGAGATGCCATCTTTTGCCATCTGTTCTAAGCTTTTTTTTTTAATAATTTGGCAGACCTTGCTCTTGTTGCTGAACTGCAGAATCGTACTTCACTGGTCTGAATCACATAAAAAAAATATATTGATATTTATTTCAAAACTGCAATAGCATTAAAGGGTCACATATAAGTAGCACGCAACCGAAGCTCTGGAACATACAGGCTAGGGAGATAAAGTAGAGGTAGGTCGTTACAATTCTATATGGGATGACATAAAATGAGGAAAAAATAGCAGAGCCAGATAGGGGCTAGCATTAGTTCTTGTACAGTATGTCCCTCCTTTTCTGGTTTATTTTCCTTGAACAACTCTAAATGAATTTATCAAGTTATTCAGCTCCTGATGACAGCAGCTGAGACCCTCACCCAGACCCTCAAAGGAAGAGAATCGTTACTGTGCTTTGTTACATATGAAGAAATGAGACAGAAAAACAGTAAATTAACTCCCTGAGGTCACACAGGATGTTTGAACGAAAGCTAAGGATGGCACATAGGGCTCTCCAGCTGCAGACCAGAGCATCAAGAATTACCATGGGATCTTTCTGGAACATTCACTACAACTGAAGTTCCATTGTTTTAGAGCATGGACCACTTACTGAAACACTGGACAGAATTCAATGCAATGGGTTTCCTACCTGTTCGGTGAAAAAACTCTGCTGTAGTACCAATGTTAAATACATAGTACTAAGTTTCTGAAAAAGTATATGAAGCGAGATGATTTAGTATGAGTCAGTATTGAATGGTGAGTAGCAGGTTCTCCAGTCATTATTTTAAAGATAACTCAGTCACTTCAACCTAGCTCATCCAAAACCACACTGATTTTGAAGGAGAAAAACAAAAATGAAAACAAAAACCCAACTGGAAATAAATTTAAAATCCAAATCATAAGTTTTGATCCGGTTTCTGTCACTGGCTGGGCACATGACCTTCAGCAGGTCTTTTCTTGTGGTACCTCACTTTCCCATCTGTGAAACCGCCCAGAAATTCCTCCTTATGCTTTCTCATAGCAATGTTTTGAATGTAACAAAGGCTAGAAAGAGACAAAACAGCATGTGAAGGCTGACATTGCCAGAGTTTGTGTTACGAAGACTCCCATGTGTATTAAATTTTATGGAAAATAAATGGGCAAACAACAAACACTAGCTTCACTAACAGCACCAGTAAGGCTGTATTGTCAGCTCATCTGTAACAGTTTGCATAATGTGTACATAAATGTGCTTGATTCAGGTTATGTGCTTGAATCAGAGACAGAAATGAAGTGTACAAGACAGCTGGTTTGGGTTTTTTTATTCAGAGTGTACCTATGTACCAGGGCTAGTTCATGATCAAGATCAGTGTTTTCATCCCCCAGGCTTGGATAAAGCTATGGTACAATGTTTTTCAGTTTAGATTTCTCTCTACAGAGGGCTCACACAGCTTGCCATGATGCCCTTATAATCAGATCACTCAGCAAACATGGTCCATAGGAACACTTTCTCTTTTTCAGCTGAAGAAATAATACTCTGCATTACCCTCTGCAGAGAGTGAAATGTTGAAATGATTCAGGAATAGCAGTATTGCTATTTTTTCCACTGTGCACTAGAGCGATGTGGCTATGTGTGGTGTGGACAGGAACTATTTGATGCTCCTCACCTGACCCTGCTCTGATACCACCAGCCTGATCTGACACCATATTCCTCATCAGAGAAGGTTCTTTTTTTACCAGACCACCAGGTGATTTCAATGACTTTACCTATAACACTGCAAGGATCAAGACTACCAAAACCCATTCTCATTTCAAATTTTACAGACAGTTTTTAAAGCCATTGTTTTCAAAAATTGCTCTTGATTTGGGTTACACAATGTAAGGTTTGACAGAGCCCACTTCTCACTCTCAAAAGATGAAAGACAGGAGCAGGAAATTATTTACAGATTCAGAGCACCATATACATAGACACCATATCCCTCCCAACTAATTATCTGGTTTTTGTCAAACTTTGGTCATAGTTCCCAAATCTCTAGTAATAGGAACTGTAACATGAAGTGACTACAGTCATGCAGAACTCCTATGTTCGCAATTTAATTTGCAGTGTGCTTTGCAATTAATAGACCACTGTGCTGTAGGAACATTTTAAGCAGTACTAAAGCACAATTATTTTAAGCATTAGGTAAAATTTCTTGCCAAAACCTGAAAAATAAAGTTAATCCATATGGGTCTTCATCAGGGCTATTTTTATGATGTAATTCCTCAGGAAAACCAAAATCAGTGTGTGGTATGCAAGACACACTACTCTTACCCATTGTGACAGTATATAACACAATACTGACTTCTATACTTCATTAACATCTTTCAGCACCATAGAAATATATACGCAAAGAATTTCAGTATATTAAAATATTTTTTACACTTGTATGACTTCTACAATTAAAAAAACCCCAAAACCTAACGCAACTTCTCTTTTTTACACCTCAACAAAATAATAAAAATCGTTTGTTTGCAGTCTTTCACAGAGAAAAAGGGAACATTCCTCCAATGCTCAATGGAAGCATTTTCAAGAAACTTGCTTTTTGTGAAACATTCTTGATGAAAAAATTAAAATTTCCAACCACCTATAGTGGTAATTGCAATGTTAAAACAGAACTCCAGACACAGAGAACATGCAGAAACAAAAACACATTTGGATCAGTCAGTGGACCAAATTCAGCCGTGGTGTAAGCAAGAGCTTATTAATTTTACTGAAAAAGGCACCAGAAGCTATCAGCAAAACAAAGAGACAAGTAAATGAGAACACAGAAGGACATGGCAGATTGCCAGTATGAGATCGAGTGTAAATCCAAGTTTACATAAGGGTAAAAAAAAGACTGAAGATCAAAAAGAAAATTTCCCTAAGCTGCCTTAAAGGTGAGGTGCTGAAAAGTATTTACTGTTTTAATAATAATAACAACAATAACAATTTTACTCTAAGTACAAAACCAGCCATTAAGAAGGTCTGGGGGAAAAAGGGGAAGACTTAACATATTTCCTGATTTAGAAGCTAGTAAATCAAACAATAAAGCAAACAATTAAGGTAATTTCACTCTACTTTTCAGACTTGTCTATCAATGATTAGAAAGACACAGGGCCAAATATATCTCTAGTGTAAGTGGGCATAACCCTCATTATCTCCAGTTCAAATTATACTGACTTATGTCATTAATCACTCTGATCCTGAAATTGCTGTCAGTCATACACACAAGCATCTTATACAAACAAGTAAGTAAAAGATCTATTAAAAAATTCAGATAGCAAGTTTGCTCCTATTAAAATCCATCCAAACACATAGATCTTAAGGTTAACATTTTACTACAAGCTCCAATTTACTCTGCAAACACGTGGTTCGTTGTTTCTCATTGGTATCACTTATCCCCAAACAATACAAATTCAAATTTTGTCTTTTAGTTTTTTCTTACCAGAAAACTGCGATCATTGCCTGTGATCAGGATATCAAGGTGAATTCTTTTTCACTCACATTTCTCCAGCACTGATATAAAGTCTGCAATACAAATTTAGTTTCAGATTTTGGTGGTTAAACAGTCCATATCAATTAATTCTTTTTAATCTGCACCATGTGGATCATACTAAAAGAATAGAAAGCCCTGAAAATTGTATCTTTGAAATAAGCACACATTATCTGTTTAAAATTTTTGATATTACACAGAAACAAAGACTTATTCTATCCAAGACTGCTGGTGCATGATGGAAATGACAAAATGGTAATGATACAAGATAGAGTTTTGCAGTGTTTGTAGCAGTGGTGAGTAAATACACACCCAAACTCTCGGAGACCTGCAGTGCTATGGAAAAGATTAAGGTGCCAATCTACCAGTATAATAATAATTAGCAGGCGAGTATGAAAGCACTTATGCCAACCATATTCTGGTCTGCATCAAGAGAAATGTGGTCAGCAGGTTGAGATAAGTGATTCTCCTCCTCAACTCCACCCTCCTGAGACCCCACCTGCAGTGATGTGTCTGGCTCTAGGGCACTCAACATAAGGACACAGACCTGTTTGAGGCCATGAAGATGCTCATGGGGCTGGAGCACCTCCCCTGTGAGGACAGGCTAAGAGAGTTGGGGGCATTCAGCCTGGAGGAAAAAGGCTCCAGGGAGACCTTATAGTGGCCTTCCAGTACTTGAAGAGGGGTCATGGGAAAGATGAGGACAGACACAAGACAAGGAGTAATGGTTTTAAACTGCAAAAGAGTAAATTCAGACTAAATATAAGGAAGAATTTTTTTGCAATGAGGGTGGTGAAATGCTGGAACAGGTTGGCCAAGAGGTGGTAGATGCCCCCACCTAGGAAACATTCATGGTCAGCTCGGACCAGCCTCTGAGCGATCTGAACTAGTCAGAGATGTCCCTGCTCATTGTGGAGGGAATTGGGCTAGATAACCTTTAAAGGACCCTTTCAACTCAAACTGTTCTATGATTTAAATCCATTAAAAGAATTTCAATAAAAGCTCAAAAGAACATATGTGAGGGATTTAGGGTCTTCATCTACTTGTGCAAAAAAATAAGAACTTGATGTCATCAGGCCCAGTCAGCATGGGTTTATGAAAGGCAGGTCCTGCTTGACAAACCTGATCTCCTTCTATGACAGGGCAACCTGCTTATTGGATGAGGGAAAGGCAGTGGATGTTGTCTACCTTGACTTTAGTAAGGCCTTTGACACTGTTTCCCACAGCATTCTCCTGGCAAAACTGACTGCTCGAGGCTTGGATGGGCACACGTTTTGCTGGGTAAAAACTTTCTGGAAGGCCGGGCCCAAAGAGTTGTGGTGAACGGAGTTAAATCTGGTTGGCGGCTGGTCATGAGTGGTGTCCCCCAGGGCTCGGTTTTGGGGCCACTCCTGTTTAACATCTTTATTGATGATCTAGACGAGGGGATCGAGTGCACCCTCAGTCAGTTTGCAGATGACACCCAGTTGGGTGGGAGTGTTGATCTGCTCGAGGGTAGGGAGGCTCTGCAGAGAGACCTGGACAGGCTGGAGCCATGGGCTGAGCCCAACTGGGGGAGTTTCAATAAGGCCAAATGCCGGGGGCTGCCCTTGGGCCACAACAACCCCCAGCAGCGCTACAGGCTTGGGGAGGAGTGGCTGGAGAGCTGCCAGTCAGAGAGGGACCTGGGGGGGTTGATTGACAGCCGGCTGAACAGGAGTCAGCAGTGTGCCCAGGGGGCCAAGAAGGCCAATGGCATCCTGGCTTGTCCAGGGAGGTGGTGGAGTCCCCATCCCTGGAGGTGTTTAAGAGTTGGGTCGACATAGTGTGGAGGGATATGGTGTAGTTGGGAACTGTCAGTGTTAGGTTAAAGGTTGGACTGGATGATCTTCAAGTTCTTTTCCAACCTTGATGATTCTGTGATTCTGTGATCATATAAAATAAGAGCAGCTATGTGCCAATGCTATCAGATAATAGCTGCTTTTCAGAAGCTTTAGTAGAGAAGAGTTGTGGAAATTAAAGAAATAGCAGAAAGTATGTGACACAAACTGTTCATGCAAATGCTTCTAGACTTTGGACTCATTTGAACTTAAGTCCCATCACAAGATTTGGTAGACCATGGTAGAGATGTCATGAAAGGAGGAATAAAAGCATCATAAGGGCAATACACTTGTATTTTGACAGACTGGGCTCTGCAAGAGGAAATCTGACCATGGTCTTGCATTAATGTAGAGACCTTAGGCCAACGCAGTTTGCTTTGTCTCCTGAACTGGAATATGCTGCATCAGCATAAATACTTATATTTTAATGTATTTCTGTGCATACTGTCAGGGGAGTTCATCTTTCCTATAGACACAGAAATAAATTGATGGAGATTTTGATAGTTGTTTTTTTATGGCACAGAGGTGGGAAGAGGGGGGGAACCAAAATCCAAAAACAAGTTGACAGACATGGAGTAGATGTTTGTCTGTCATCATTTCATCAGCCGCAGAGAACTAACATAGGAATGAATAGAACTCATAAGTAATAAAATGCAGCTAGACATAGAGAGCTGTTTGTGCATAAAGAATGCAATACCATTTCAGTATCTTACTTCACATTCACTGTCCTAAGCATAACTATTCACATTTTCTCAGCCCCTGGTGCTGAAGATGAAAACATCTGAATTAATTTTGTAATGACACTTACAAACTCTGGAATCCTGTGCATGGAGCATCTTCTTTGCAAAACATCATGATCCTGCAGGATCCCATTATCCAAGAGAACCTAAAAAATATTACTACCGCTTTCATGTAAAATGCACTCATGAGGTCTACGTTCATTTGTTATGGGATGCTGGTAAGGTGATGATAAGGAAAGAAAAGGATTCTTACATATTTATAAGGAGCAAACAATTAGCAAATCTCCAATTCCAGACCCAGCAAGATCATATGGAGGGAGAAAAAAAATCATACATCAGATAACAATCTTGTGAGGAAAAATTAGGAGAATCAATGCACCTGTAATTCAAAAAATGGTAGGTCTAACAAATGTTCATTCCTTTAAGATCAGTATGCGAGACTAGATAGCATCTACCAGATCAGTCTGGTCTTCCATAAACACATTTAGACAGTGGAGCTTTAGTCCAGAAGGACAGACAGAGCATCTTCTCCATGCACCCTCATACACAAATCATACTTCACTGTCCTTTATCAGTTTAAGGCCTCCATCACTACCTAAAGGAAACAGAGAAACACTGGAGGAGATCAAGAGATAGTAGGTAAAAAAACGTAGATCACTTCTGGAAGCAGAGTGCCTTGGGGAAGGTACATTACAGCTGATGTCTGCAAAAATCAGAGCTCCACAAGCTACAACTTCAGGAGATATCAAGGCCATTACTTTTTTTTTTTTTTTTTTTTAGCTGTCAGCTTGAAAAGCCTTTAAAACCTGTTTGTATAAATAGTTAAGTATTCCCATTTGTTTCTGGGAAGCACACATAAAAATTAACCTTCATTATAGACACTTGCAATAACTGCCCAAGACTGGTGGAATTTGTACCTCTGTCTTTCCAAACACACCAGTCTGCAAAAAATGTTCAGCCATACACTATGCTCATAATCTCCACATAGCAAATTGAAACAGTAGATACCCTGGCTGAAGTTCATGGTAAACTGTAATTGAAACAAAAAAGATATATACTATCAGCAGACTTTTGTTTGCAAAGCCTCTATTATCTGTCTACAAAGCACCCACACCTAGCAAGACCTAAGAAATATCACCACTCAGTGTCATAAGGAGTTTTGTTGGAACAGAAGAGGAAGCAAAGGAAGACTACTTCTGATGGAGGCAGTTTTGATTCACAGTGTGGCTGAATTACAACATCAAGTACTAATAATCTGACGTCTTTTACACTTTCAAAATCAATTTTAGAAAGACATGAACAAATGATAGTGAAATGTTCTCATTAACTTCTTATCCTTAAGTTCTATAACATGAATAGTAAACACAAAGATCCAGACTAAAAATATGAAACACATATTCCAAAATCTATAAAATCCAGCATGATGTGTTTTCTGAAAGGAAAAAAACCAACCAACCAAACAAACAAAAAATTGAGTGAGCAGCCTGTGTAGAAAGACTTTCCCTTACATTTTGAAACTTGCATATCTTCAAGAAACTTCTGAAACCAAGAACCTTTTATAGCTGTCCAAATGAGAAATAATAAATTAGTCAGGATAGGTACCAACATTTGCTAACATGCACACACAAATCTGTCAGTTGTCTCAACTTCTTTGGTCTTTTTAAAGAAAATTATCCCTTCAGAATCATTTGCAAACATCTCTGACAAATTCTTTTCTCTCCAATTTCTTACATACAGTTGCTATTACTATTCAGATGCACCTTCGCTATAACACAAAAGCTACGAAGAGAGAATCATATCTTGTTAGCAAATTCGAAATGCAACTATATAAACCCGAATGTTTATAGAAATGCTTAGGTTTCTCAGTTACACAACTAAGATATATAAGCTAATATAACTTACAGTAGAAGCATGGAGATGACATGACACCTGGAGAGGTGGTTGTCTGACAGAGGCTGGGGCATCTAGGTCCTTGCCTGAGGTTCACAAAAGCCCCTGGGTCTGAGGGATTTCAGGCCAACCAGACAGCTGGGATTCCAAGCTTTAGTCTTCAGTTTGCAAATGCCATTTGGTTTCTCCTTAATCTATTCTATTAAAGCATCCTCTGACCCACACCCACCAACCATTTAGAGTATTCAGTTTTTCAGTTAGATTTGCATTTGATCTTATGAAAAAAAGGTGACATTTTCTGTGAAGTATGGCAATTCCTGTTCCTACAAAGTGCAAGTGTAGCTTAGCTCCCATCACCACTTGTCAGTTGAAGGCTGGTAAGAGGCAATGTTTTGTTTTGTTTTCCATCCATCTTATGAAGCTTTAAGTCACACAAAAGCAGGTTAGGAGCAAGATTGGTTCCTTTTAGGTCAGAAGACTATGCAGAATAGCCCTGGATCCTGCAGGGTAGCCAAAACCTAACTTTGAACACAAAGACTGTCTCTGATACCACTGCTTAACATCAAGTTAAGCAATGTTTAAATACCTTGAGGTGTTTATATGTTTAGTATCTTGAAGTCCAAGCATTCTTTAAGAAAAAGATATTCTTCTCTAGTCTTTATATACAAGGCAACTGGGTAATGGTCAGCTGTACACCTCTCTCTTCCTAAACAAGCGACACTGTATCGATTGGATGCTCATCTCAGAGATGTTTGAAGACAAAATAACATGAGGAAAAAATTACAACATAAAATGGAAATGGATACAAATAATGATATCCTTACATTAAAAAATGCCTACAGAGAAAGACTGAAAAATCTATAGCCTTGACTTTGGAATAAACTCCAAGTAGGTTAATGTTCATCTTTTAAATTTTAAGAATTATATTGCTGGAAAATTATATTTAATAAAATGTATAACCCAACTAATTAATACCGTTACTCATAAATTTTCACAAAACTCATTCAGCAATCAAAGTAAGTGCTGTAAATGTAGGGTGAACAGTCTTTCTATAATTCATATCTGACAAAGCTGATAAAAATATTTTAAGTGAAAATTTTAACTACTGCATAGTTTATATTAAAGCATGTGAAAAAAATGTATTTCCACAAGAATACTCTCATGATCAGATTTTAAAGTTTTGTGATATGTTTATTTGCTGGAAGAAAACAAAAAATGCAGGCAAGAAATTCCACATCCAAGCAAAAAATGCATATTTAATGGAGGAATTTTGTATCCTAAAATTACAGTTGAATCTGGTACTATCATACATTCTTCACAAGCTTTTTTTTTTTTTTTTTTTAAGGAGCCATACTTAAATCCACAAGGAGAAAATTAGCAGACTTGGGACTACTCAAATCGTGTAGCACTGAACATTGTGAAACATTTGGTGTTGACATTGTAACAAGCACGTGCTCATGAAAGCTGAAATGAAGCATGTTTTAGACTACTCAGACTAATTATTTTGATGGGGTTTTTTTAGTTTGCATTTGAAGCCCTGTTTGAAATGGAGCCTGAGGAAGGACATGTCTTTGTACAACCTTCACTAAAGAAATATCCACATCAGAGACAAAACTGTAATTGAAATCCTTTCTAGTAATCTATACAAAGAGGCAGAGGTCTAAAGGAAAACATAGATCAAATGACTTAGAAGTGGAAAATGACTACAGAAAAACACAAAATCAAAAGAGACTACAAAGTTAGGTGAACACAGAAGTGCAATAAAAATCTATGAGTATAAAAACTGAGTATATGCTTTATGGAGAAAATAATGACCTAGAGTATCCAATATTAATGCTTGAATACTTTTACTATTATTTTTTAATAAAATTAAGATTACACAGTGTTTTCATAGGTCATCCACCCTTCCCCACTTCCATGCTCAGGATGTTGTACAGATTAAAATACTAACTGCCACATACAGCAAAAACATTCTCAAGTTTTCTCTATTTTGAAGTGCAGCACAAGAAGATGCATTCTTATGTAAAATCACATTTTATTGATCAGGTTTAGAACCACAGTATCTCAAAACTTCTGTGGAAAGCATCTTCTAGGAAATTTTAGATTTTAATGTGCAATTGAATACATTATAATAAGGAAAAAAATACCCAACTCCAACTTTTTGACTCAGGAAGAGGACTAACCTTTCCACACTCCATCACCCCTAAGCAGAAGTACCACCAGGTCCCTGTTTTAGAGGTGACCATAAAAACCTTCTCACAGTCTTTGACAAAGCCCATAGATCAACCTACCGAGTCCTTGGCCTTGCAACTGATCCAAGCATGAAAACTTACACAGGGGCAGTGAATCCCCTTCAAGACCTAGGTTTGACCTGACTTAGCCTGAAAACTGAATTTTGAGAGGGGTGAAGATAGGTGGCAATGGGTATAGGTCTATCCTTACATTCAGGTGAGCTGGTGATAGAGTACAAGCAGAAGGAAGGAGAAGAATGGTAGGTATTGCTCCCACCCTGCTAAATACAGCTCATGGTTTACTGAGGTGAGCCTAATTTTAGGCTAAAAGTCTAACTCTCCAGAAGGTTTACAGACCTCTTAAGACCCCAAATAGCTGGCCAGCAGTGAATGATGGATGAGAGTTTCCCCAAACAAGTTTAAGCACCTCTTTGTCAGACTTCTGTCCTCCAGAGAGCTGCCTTGCGGCAGCTGTAATGAGCGCTAGGGCCCACAGCCAGCTATTTTTAGAGGGTGAAGACCTCATTGAATCCACTGATGTTGACCCACAGAGCTACATTTTCTCCGTGCTCCTCAGTGCATTAGGCAGGCAACTGCTATTAATGAAAACAGGAGATCTTTATATCCAGTTCCTGGCTCACAGGGCTGCTAACATACCCCATAATTTGAGAAAATTATGTCTTAAAGGCTATCCTGTGATAGAGAAATCACTCATGATGAAACAATGTTTAAGTGGTGGAAAAACCTTGGTTCTAATGTTAAATGAATTTCTCTAACACAGACTTTCAAGCAAGTATTACAGGATGAAAATTTCACACTTCAGAATACCTAATTTAAAATAACAGTTTATATCTTAGGTACCCTGGATTACTGAAATGATCAGACCCATTTCTGTGAAACGCCTGTCCCAATTCATTTTGTCTGGAATGTGCTGCCCTGCTTAATCAAAACAAAACTTAAGATATCTACATTTACTTTTTTTTAGTGAATATAATGATTATGAGTGGAAATTTTATGCTGCTTTTTGCAAGAAGAGGTGGGTATCCATAAAAATACAAGTGACCTACCCTCAATGCCATTATTTTAATTGACAACTGTGAGCATATTTTCTTAGGTTGCATCAAGACAGACGAGGGCCCTTTGTGCCCTTCTGACAGTGATGGCAATCATTAAAGATTTACCAGGGTCATTAAAGTGAGAAATAGCAGTAATGCAGAGCTGAATATCGCTATCCCATGTGGATTCAACTGAAGTGCAAAGCAAGCCAGCACAGAATTAGCCAAGATCCTGCACTGCCACCTTAACCTCATTGTAAAAAAGCAAAGGAAAAAAAAAAACCAACTTGTCTAAAACACATTAGAGTAGCACATATTACTTATATGGGACATACTGCCAGTAAAAGACATAACACTGCCCTTTGCATTAAAGCACTACTTGTGTTTCCACGTGGTACCAGCTACAAGGAGAGCTGGCAGGGAAACCCAGGGCCACTGCATTAGTGCCAGCCCAGGAAACGTTTCTGCTGGGTTCTCCTGGGACACTGCAGCAAATGCAGCAGGAGGCAGCTCGTGGGCCACCCCCTCACAGGGCTGCATCCTCTGTTGCTGAGCCAGGGCACACAGAGGGGGACCGTGGCGTGGAGCTGTCAGGGAAGCCCCAGGGACAACCCACCTCATGTTTACTGACTGTAAGAACGCTTGGCCACAGCATGCATGTGGGACGTGGGCGGCAACTCATTCTTGCCCTTCCAGGGATCCTTGTTGAGAAAACAGCACAGTCCTGGCAGCTCACCAGTTTTAAAAGGAAAGAGCAATTTCTATGAGTCAGTAGGTTGTTACCTTACAGACCAGCTGAACCTGACTCCTCTTTTCCACAGCATCTGCCTTCCTCTTAATGCTCTTTTCTCTGAGCACGAACCAGATCTTTGCTTCATTACTGGATGTTCAAATCCAATGTTAAAGCAACATCCCACCATATCTTTGAAATGTAGTCCTTATGTAGGCGCATTATTATTTTTAGCAAGGACCAAAAGGCACTAAGGTGCAAAGAAACAATCAGCTGCAGGTATAATAAGGTTTAACATGTTTAACTACAAGCCTGATGACTCATACGACGCGCACCTTGACAGAGCAGCTATATGTAAATTCTTCTAAGGTAAAAAAGGAAACTATTTTTTAAATCATTATCACACGTGTGTTCAATTACTATAATGTCTTGTGAACTGACATCACAAAAATCCTCGGAGAAAAGGTACAGGGGGTTTCTAACCTTGCTTTGATTATCCTGTTCATTATATCAAATGGAAAAGGAGAGCGATCTCCTACGGGAATCGGTCACCGCTCTTGTTTTAATCCACCCCCTTTGATTTCCTGAGTAGCTCAGATTAAAGATAGGCCTTCTCTTCCGTCTGATGTGGTGCCTTGCTGCGGAGCTGTGGGAAGAAGAAAGCAGCACAAAGCCCTTTGTCTGCCAGGGCTGTGCTAACCAGCCGCCCCGTGTCCCAGGTACAGTGCCAGGCTGTTCAGTGGGGGAAAAAATGCTTCCTATCAGTCACCTGAAAAATGAAACAACTGACAGCGCCGACCACAGGAAGTGAGGGCAAAAATAATTGCAGCCTAAAAAGAAATACTGTGAAAATCGCTCTGGGCATACAAACACACAGAAGTGCATATATATTTATAAAAGAGCAAATAATACATAGTTGTGAATGCTTCACATGAGCCGATTACATGCAAGTACTCTCTCTGCTGCATTATGAATGTTGGCTTTGTTGAAGCTGTGGGACTCTGATGCTAAAGTCCCTTTCGAGATAACTTGTGCAAGTCTTGCATATCCCAGAGAAAACAACCCAATACTTCATGCTGCTATCACCTCAAACCTGATATATTGGTCCTTCAGAGTCAGACATAATTATCACATGATGCACAAGGGTGAACATGTTTTAAACATATGTTTTACATGGTGCAATCAATCACGATGCAGCTAACGACACTAGTAGTTGGTATACAGTAACAATATACCGTCGAGCTTGTGCAGTGGTGAGATAATGTGTTTCCCAGGTCATTGGAGGCACTAATTTCACCTTCTGCCTCACGATACTTCCAAGGAGTGTGTTATCTCAGGGCAACACATGTCTGCTGGTACCTGACTGTTTAATCATTGTACACAAAATTCCAAATCAGAATAATTCTCATCTCAAGGTACCGCTGTGCACTACAGGGTCCTCCTGATGTAAGTGAACACATGGAAGTTATGCAGGAAATAAAATGACCTTGGTAGAGGTTTCTTCCCCAAACCAATGGCATCTCACAACTTTAAAGCACAACCTGAAGAAGAAAAGAATACAAATGTTGTAATTACATTTTCAGTTCAAAAGTTCACAGCAGTTTGTAATTTGTTTTTAATATGGAATTTGTCTATACAAAAGGTGTTTTGTGGGAAACACACAAACCAGGATCTCTTAAAATATTTTCCCTAGGTCATTTCTTAGCAGTAGTGGGTGTTTTAGTCTTTCTTAGTGACAACATTCTACTTTATATAAACGCACATACATGTACACGTTGTTTGGTGCAAGGCTTTTACATATGAGGTGGATGGGTTACTGAGTCAGTCTCCAATCCAGTGAAATAGTCATATGAGGTGGTACATGTAGCAGCAGCAGGAGTGGGAAGGACCCACACGTGAGCAGGTGGAAGCAGTGTGATGGGTACCAAGCTTGAGGTACAGGAGATCCAGTCCTGAGCTCCAGTATGACCAGCACACGCAGACAGAGTTTGCACCTGAATCTCCTCTCTGTGGCTTGAACATCTGAAATACCAAGCATCTGTGACAGAGGTCTTGCTACATACAGCTAACTGGTTTTGCTTTTCTTTCAGGAGAAACTTGATCTCATAGCTGAGATGCATTTCCTCATAAAACTCAGCTTCATAACCAAAACCATTCCTACAAGCAATGGGATTTCTGATCAGTTGCCATTTTCTGTCACTCCATATAGCTGAAAAAGAGGTAAAGACTAATCCCCTAAATATCCACAGGCTTCCAAGTACCGTAGGAAAAAAAAAATCAGTCACATATAATTTTCACTGCTATTTTTAAACACTCCAGTATTGGGATGGCAGAAACACTTAAGTATCCAGGCACATTTATTTACTATAAATGAGAAACTTTGGGGCAAATGAGGAACTTCATGGAAACATAAGGTTTCACATAATCTCTGTGCTGTTCTGAACTACAGCTGCACCATCAGTTCTATTCTGACCTCTAGAGCAATTGGTCCTGACTTCTTGTGGGATGAAAATCCATCACTCGAACTGCTTGATATTTGGGATGGCAATCCATCATTCAAGCTACTTGATGTACAGCACGGCAGACAATATCTTCCTGTGAATCTTCTTCTAACAAGAAGATAAGAAATAATACAAAAAAAAATAGACCCCTAAAGGATCAATAAAGGTGATTTAATGCAGATCTCAACCAGCAGGATCATTAATACCTAACACAACCCTGAGAGAGGTTTGTACAACCCATTCTTTTACATAATCAAAACTGCCTTAGCATGAATGCCATGATGAGGACCTGAAGCACATTGGCAGTTATCACTAGCTAAAGGACAAAAAGGTTAAGAAACTGGCAAAATATCAATTAACTCTTAAAAAGCAATAGTCACAACTTTTCTTTTCTTTTTTTCTTGGAATCAGGTTACCTTCCAGGCACATAAGTCCTTCTAATGGAGTATTTATGAATATATACATCTTGAATTCTGATTTTGCTCCTTCTTGGACAGTATAAAGACATCTAAAGCAATCAGAACTTCTCTAAAAATTGCTTTTCTATTTAACCAGTCCTTTTTTTGTTGTTGATATTTACATATGTAACTAAAAGTAATTTTAAAAGTCCTACAAACTGGAATTTACTTTGGGCTCTATCTGCAGTAGCAGTGAATCAGCATAAAAGGGAAAGATTTTATTTTGGAAACAAATGTTTCTGAGATCCTCACATCTATGCTGCAGGTGTTTTGGGGGTTTTGCTTTGGCCTACCATCAGTCTGATTACCTGACTGAACATCCCCACTGTGCTCATGGCTCAGAGATGGCTCAAAAAGAGTTGTTGGTTCAGACACTTTCTCCTCTCCAGCAAACACCTGGAGCAGTTTATTATCCCTTTAAAGGAATCTGTTTGACATGCACTAAAGCTGCACAGTGAACCATCATGGGATACATGGGGATGATCAAGAAGTGAACTGGGTCTCCCTGCTCACACTGGAACTGCACTGCTCCTCCATCCTGAAAGGCGGGCACGCCTTCACCCTTTGTTTGCCACCAGCAGTCTCTCTGGCACTCTGGGGAGCAGGTAGAAAAATGTTGGAAGTATCAAGCGTCACCATGAATGTGATCAACGGTTGTTCAGTATTTTGGGATAGACTCCTTCAGGAATTACCTACTTGGGAAATCGCCTGCTTAGCTATAAGTGAGAGGTTGTTTGTAGGAGCAGTCCTACACACACAAAATCAGAAAAACAAACCCACATACTTTTATCTTTTGGATGGATCTTTTTCAGCTCTAAAAGGTGTTGCCACAACTTTTACTTAACTGTGATTTTTTTCAGTCACCTTCCATTATGTTCCTTCTCAGCTGCAAGAAAGGAGAAAAATTATGAGCTCTTTCACAAAAGATATAGCTTTATTTTACTTGGGATGAGAAATTAAGGATGCCCTGACTGACAGCATGTGGTTTCTATTTCTGTTTATAAGCAGCCTTACAACAGTAGGTCAAAAGGATTAGAGAAAGGTCAGTGTTACTGTTTCTAGAGGAAACCAGCAATTGTGGATTCACTTCAATGTTCCTGCTTTCCAAAGAAAGTGGAAATCTTATATGACAGGGTTTTTCAAACACCTGCTCTTTTTCTTTAGTAATTGAAGTAAAGGAAAGAGTTGTGGGGTTATTTACCTCTCCTTTTACCCTTTCATCCAATAATTTATAAATATTCCAAAAAGAGGATAAAGGTTAATTTACTGTCTGATATAGGCCCTAAAATATTTTTTTTCCCTGTAACTACAAAATAAAGAGACAACAATATCAGTACAACCCACATACTATTTAAGGCAAAAACACATGGAGGAGATATAACATCTGAGAAACATCGCAAATTCAGTAAAAGAACAAAATGTTCTCTGCAGTTTAGTCTTCATTTTCCATTGTTTTTCACCAGCATCACATGAAAAAAAAAAAAAAAAACCCAACCAAAAAAAAAAACCCAACTCAATTCACACATCTTACATCGGTTTATCAATTTATTAACAACAACTTGTAAATACCTGCCAATCTGTGACCTATACATTCAGGATCAATACTGACAATAGAGCAGGTGAATCACTATGTTGGGCACTTACAAATTGTTAATTTGTTCTCACAAGCATCCGAGCTTCACACTGCTTTGTCGCTCCTTTCCAAGCTGACCGCTTTTTCTAAAGATTCCCTGCAATTCCCTGGTTACTGTTTAGTCCAGCTGATGGTTGTCTCCCTCTTTAGCTTGATGGCTGTTCGATGTGACATGCATGCACAGCTTACACCTCCCTCTCTCACCAGTTGTTTTTTCCAGGCTCTTTTGGAAAAGGTGGGCTATGTGTGCACCCTCCCTGTCTAGCCAACCCCCATGCATCCCACTGCTGAAAGCACATCACGGTGGAGAAACTGCATCTTGTACACAGTACTGCAACACTTGCAGAGGAAATGGGGCACATCTGAATTCTTCTGAATTGCACAGTGGAAGCCTCAGTCTATTAGGACCTATTTCTCCTTCCAGAACAAAAGGACTGCAATGCTCCAGTTGCTTTTAATGGTTGAAAAATCATCTTCCCTTGAGTGAGAAGATAAGCTGAGAGGATTTTTAATTAAAACTCACTCTTCCTCATCTTTATCCCAAAAGTCTGTTTCATGTTAAAAGTCAGTCTTTCTGTCATTCCCTGACACTCTGGGTATGTCTTGCACACTACCCGTTTGCTTTCTTTCATAAGAAAACTAGACTGCACATACATATTGTAAAAGGGGACCTGTACATGACCGGACACATCCTAAATTCAGCTATAGGAACACATTTGTAGCAAACCAACCTACAAAATGACAGTATTGCTCTGCTCTGTAAAGCAGTATTTTCTCAGAAATCGAATGCAGCACACTTCACATTGATGCAGCCAAAAAAGCCTACAGCACACCACCCTTCCATCTTGTCTTCCTAGGGCTGAAGTTACGGGTGCCCGCTGCAATGTCAGGAACAAAGATGCTAATGCAGCTCATCTGTGGGGAAGTCACCATAGAGGGAGTGTAAGGATACACTGCAGACCTCCCAGATACACTAGTTATTGATGTGGCCAGTTTGCCACTCAGCTGTCTCTGACTGACAGGCAGCCCAGGTGATCTGTGCTGGGTGAGTGAGCCCACATTTCAGTGTGGTGGCACCTCCACGCGTGTGGGCTGCTGATGGTGACAAGGCCATGAGGCTTGGCATTATCCGCTGCCCACAGTGCAGCTGTACACTGAGTCTGCTCAGCCTCTTGCTCACAGAGCACCCCTAAAGTATCTGACACTCAGAACACCTCCTCTAGTTCTTGTCCCTGGAAGGAGTTTACCCTGGAAGTGCAGATTTACAGAAAGTGCTGCCAGGGAAAATAAATGGAAAATAACAGTGGAAATGAACTCTTAGATATGTCACGGCGATGTAAAAATGCCTTAAAAATCATGTCTTGTCCAGCAACTTCACTGAAGTGATACAAGGCATGAATTTTGCCCCAAAAGGCTGGGAATCTGTTTGACCAAGCTAAACCAAAACTGCTTCCATCTAACAACTGGCCAGCAGAAAAGATCAAAAGTGGTGCTGACAAATAAATCCATTCCTGTACCTGTCACAAAGCTACACTTCCAAAGGCAACCTGCAAAACATTGGGGTGCTCTGCTCCTCAGTGGAAGCTTTCACAGAACTACAACACCTTTTTTTGTAAAGATCCCATGGATACATTTTACTACGCACACAGCTGTATCAACAAAAGCAAACAAAAAAAAAGTGAGCAAAAGTCTTGAGAAAATCTAGAGACTCACTTATCACTGCCTCTAATAGCAATGTTTGGTATGTAAATAACCTAGTTATGAGGGTTTTTACATGAAAGTAACTGAGGAAGCAAAATATGTAGTCTAAAAGGAACCAGCTGAAGCCTAGACAAAGAAGGTCCCTGCAATTAAGCAACATGCGTAAATATATGGCATACCGAGCTTGTTTTGTTTGCCTTTTCCTCAGTCTGTGTTTATATGGTGGGATTTTTGGAGATGAGGAAGGTTCTAAGGCACTGGGGAGATAAATTTTACTGTTTTTCTCCCTCTTCCATTTTTATCATATGTTTTGTTTAGATGAGGTTTTGTTTAGATTGGTTGGGGTTTTAATTATTATTTTTACCACAATCTTGTTTATGCTGCAATTTTCTTGATTTTGCCCTGTACTCGTTTGATTACTCATCATATTTTTATGACTTTCATTTGTAGAACTATTATCCTTTGATCTTCTGCTGTTTTCCCGTATGTTTACAGATTTCAAAACTAATTAAGATGATTAACTAAAAAAGACTAATTGCATTCATAAATGAGATGTGTCGCTTCTGATTAGCAGGTGGCTCTTTTCTGTTTTGGATACATAAAAGCAGATGGAAATGTGGCAGACTTAGCTATACTTAATCTGCCCACTTCCTTACAGACTGCTTCACTTTACAGTTAACATTGCTAATGACAATGAAACCTATGAAATCTTCGGATTACTTTTTTTCTTTGCCTTTGTCATTTCTCATTTGGCAACAGACATCTCATTTCAAACCCTGGCCATTCTTAACTGAGAGTTTTCAAACTGTTTTTTCTAAACATTTTGTGACTTCTACTCACAATCTTCAAGTGGCCTCAAAGGACAGGAGAAGAAAACATGCTCAAAAAAAAAAAGAATTCTGGCTATGATTTTGGTGTGCAATGAACAGTATAAATATTTTTTGGTGATGATTTTCAAAGAAAATCTGTCTAAAAATATTCCTCTTGCTCTTAGATTCTTTTCTGCTATATTTCAATATAAAAGCAGACATATAACACTTCTTTTCCTATATCAAAGATTTTTTCTGAGTATTATCATAAATGCTACTCTGAATCAGCTCTTTCACTATACTGTATTCTCCTTTTATTTAGGCTTCCTTTTGACTTCTTTTAACTTGCACTTTTCTATTTCACTATTTACTCATTACTAAAACTTCTCTGTGCTCCCATTTTTGATACAGTATCTGCAACTCATCCATTCTCCAAATCTTGACTTTTCCCCACTTAAGCAATTTTCTTGTTCACACACCAAATAAAACTTAGACCACTTCAATCGACATCTGTGCACCTAATACACATCTGGCTTGTAGTAATAAAGAAATACCAAAAAGTAGATTGTCTTTTCATTTCCATATGCATAGTAACAGAGAAAAAAGAAAACAGTCAGATATATTTTTCAAGTTCACGTATTCAAAGTACTGGGAAAACTAGATCACATTTTCCTGTTTGCAATTTAAGTTGATAGCGTCCTTTATAATTGTGTGTGATTTATTTTTCAGTTGTTATCAATGTTTTCTATCTTAGTATTAGGCATAGGTATGCTAAATACATAGCTCAGTAACAACTCGCTTACACGTCTTAGGTAACTTCACATATTTTCGCCAGTGCTTCAAAATTATTTTTTAAATGTGCAATTCATTGTTAGCCAAATGTATTGAGGTATAATATCAAAAAGCTATTTCTTTGTCGCACTGCCAAGCTATGAAAATTTTACCATTGCACAGATAAGAACAATAACAAAAAATAACAGTACAGCCACATGACAGTTCAAGAAATAACTAGTTCATAGATGCCTGAGAAATGGTGGTAACTTATAAATTTTGTATCTAAAATACATACAATACTTCGAAGTATGTGAAAACAATTTAACAGTGTGTGTGTTTGGAGTCAGTTTGTTTTTCAGAGGTTACCTCTTATAAAAGAAGTTCAATATGTATCAGATGTTGACCACTCTAAGTTATAGTGCTTACTGTGTAAAACTGTGTTTCCTATACCCTTATATCAGAAAAACTCTACAAAATATTATCTGGGATTTATGCAAGTAAATTTTGGTTATATGGGCCAACATTATTTATTTGATACTCACTTTTTGATGATGCAGCAATTTTGATTTAAATGAAGGTATTCCAGAGTAACTGAGAGGAGGGGAAAAAAAATTTTTTTAAAAAAAATCAGACCATATAGATTTAATTATATTGAAGAAAAACACTAAGTTCTTCCATACTAAATTTTGGTGCTTTCATGGTCTTCACCAGATCTGATCACATACTTCTTATGTAAAAATATAAAAAAATTATTACAGTTTTTTGAGATGTCTAGCAGCTTCATTTTTGTTGTATCACATAATCAAAAACTGATCAGAAGATAAAACATACAGGATGGGACACAACATCGGTTGCTTAAAGTAATGGTATAACTGAAAAAAATGGAAATCCAAACCGACCAATATACATAATGGGTGGTGATGGTGCAGATTTCCACATGTATTCAATGGTGAGAAGGGTTACCCTCCCTAACTCTCACTCTTTTTTATCTCAGTTCTTCTTCATTCAGACATACACACTAAACAATAGGACTGAAATGCAAAGATGCATAGCTTTTAAGACAGCAGTAATGAGAAAGTATGCTAAGTCCCAATCACAAATAAAAAGGACTACACCGGTGTACAAAATAGGAAAATGTGATACCAGAGGATTTTCTGAATTCAAGGCTTTTATTATATCCTTCATATTGTGAAAAATAGTATGCCAGAATTCTAAGACAAATGCAGATCTTCTTGCTGTTAAACCTTGTTTAAGGTATTTGTCTTCAGCAAAAAATTTAGGTGTGTAAGGTGAGGATTTCACATGGTGTTCATGATATTTATCAGTTGTTCAAAAAACAAAACCTGGAAGGTATCTTTGACAATAAATTTGAGTAAGTGCTACTAGTACATATGCTATTGAATACTAGCATCCTGCATCATCTGTTTAAAGCACTATTATAAGGAGCTGTATGACTCAGGGAATTAGTAATGGGATATAGAGCCTTTCACCTCTAGGTCAATAGTTATAATCTGAAACAGACGGAGAGAGCCCAGGAGTCAATGCCATGTAATTCCCATCTACTGACTATAGTAAAATTAGTCTGTGGCCTCCAGACAATTTCTATAGAAGAAATACTGTAACCACAATAGGTGGGAGAAAAATCACTGGCACTGGTATCTGGCACTGACAAGAACAGGAAAGCCAATAAATTGTCTGGGGGAATATGTGGACCTTCTAAAATAAGTGGAAATGTTTCAGTAAAGAAGCTAAGGAAAAATGCTTCGCAGTAACTTTTCATCTTTCTATGGCACTGGCAACTCTCACGGACTTGAACCCACTTGAAATTTTAAGTGCTCACCACTCATACAAAATATCAGATAATACAATTATGTGTTCCATAAATATTGAGCAAAATCTGTAACCTGGACAATACGACTTGTACCTGTCACCTCAGTAACAACGTACAGTCTTCAGCTGCTTGACATAGCTAGACAAACCTGTAGAGAGTTGTGTATCACCATCACAGTAGGAGGCATTCAGACTTATTTACAGATCTGCAAACAGCCTTTTGTTGGAAACTCTCAGCACGGTGGGGTTTCCAGTGATTTACTCTAAGTTCCGATCTACGATCTATGTTTGTGATGGCACAACCTCAACCTGTTGCTCCATTACACCCACCTCTGCTCTCAAGGTAACAAACAATACTGGATAGTCCTTGGCAGAGTTTAAATTGCAAAATACTAGATACCGCTGCTACTGCAGCAATAGACTTCCCACTATGGAGAGGCTAATAATGAATAAAAAACAAACATGAAGAAAAAAAAAAAAGCACAGTCCAGCCATTCTGAATTAAGCTGAAACATGGATAACCTCACCACCACCAAGAATATCAACAGATCAAAAAAAAAAAAGACGTCAGGATTACCTTTACCTGGGATACAGGATACTGGTGCGCAGCAACCTGCAGATGTGCTGTATGGGTGACACGCAACTCCTTGTCTGGTGAGCCCTTCTCCCATCTGCCATGTATACAAGTCAGGGTCAGGAGGCTTGAATTGCAGCCGGGTATACTATGGGCAACATGAAGCTGTGTAACAGTGTTATTTTTCAAACATGCTTTGAATCCTTTCTGGGAAGAGGATTCGTACTAGTTTATTCTAGTGTTAACTGTGAAAGTCAAAGAACAAGTGACCCCATTCACATGCTGGAAGCCCTCTTAATCCTTAGCTGTGATGACATTGACAAATCTATAAAACTGAAAAATACCAAAGTGTCTCAGAACATCACATGCAATGTATTCATCACCAGAATAAATATATCAGACACTTTCATACAATCACATGGACAAACTTCTATTCATGCAGTTAAACAGTTGGATTTAGTTTGAATTTATGATACCTACTCAATTGTCTCATGTTCACCACAATACCATCTGTACTAGCCAATATAGTCATTCTCCTATGAATTCTTTAGAAGTTCTGTATCTTTTAAATTTATAAAAGTTCAGATGATCAGATATGCCAAACAGAAATAATGAAATTTTAAGGAAAATTATTTTCCTTTTATAAAACCTACTCTAGTTACCTAGATCATCAAATGACAGGGCTCAGCCCCTAGTTTAAAAATAAGGCATGTTGGTCCTCTCACACCTCCTCAGCATTTTTACCTTTAAAGCAAGGCATAAAAATAGACAGTAACTAGAGGAACCATTGTTAATGTTTTTCTTCATTCCTAGTGTGTTTTTTTAACTCCTCAGTAATGATCCATTGCTTGTGCATTATGCATATGAGTAAAATGGATGGAAATATTTTTAAGTGGAGATTAAGCTTTGGCTAACTTTTCTTCACCCACCCTTTGAATATGAAAATATTCTTTTGGTGATGAAAAAAGTACATTTTTCAATTTTCAGTATTTTATCGTAGTTTATGCTAATCCACAAAAAGACTGGCAGGTCCTTTACCCAGAAATAGTTTTCACTAGAACAGCACAAGAAATTAATATTTTGGTTGACTAATTTTTTTTTTTTTTAAATTTCTTTAGAAAAAAAAATGTAATTAAGTAGAAGAATATAATTCCAAAATTAAAAACATCAAAACAACCGTAACAATTCCTAGGTGGGTTTTTTTCTCTCCACACCCACCCTTCAATTTGGAGTAGGCAAAGGTAAGAAGACATAGGGACAAAATTAAATTCATTGCACTTGACATGATATCAGCTAGTTTCAGTCAACTGAAGAAGCATTTGTCTTTCTGAGCTCTCTCTCTTGCTTTTGTTCAGTGCAGGCAGATTTATGATGTCAAAGCCAGGATTTTGGCACCTGTTTTCCAACCAGTTTTTAACAAGGACTGAGCATCCAAATCCTCTTTGGACAGCTTTCAAAAGAGCAACCCTGACTTCTTCATTATGCTTTCTGGGTAACACAAAGGTGGCCATTCCAGCTCTCAGCATGTACAGCCATGAGGACACTGCCAGGGTAGTGCAGTCCACAGGACATGTGCAGGGAGAAAGGCACAAGCCAGAGTTGGGGCTCTCTCCGAGACTCCCACACTGACAGATGCTCCTTGCCCATGGGCACCTTGCAGCCCTCCACCACTTCCTAGCACCCTTCATAAGAATCCCCCACCACCAGCAGGAATTAGCACATACCCACGCTGACAGAAAGCTATTGACAGTCACGTTGCAGGTAGGAAAAACAAACATACACAATCCCCTCCCCAAAACCTCCTCACAGCCCTGCATCACATTTCTGCACCCAGCAAATTCCTCCCACTCCCCTGGGCATTAACTCAGGTCATGCCTCTGCCCTGACTCTCTCCTCCTGGGCTTCCAGATTCGACTTTGCTGGCAGGATCTGGCCAAGAGGTGAGTTGAGTTTCCCCCATCAGGATAGCTGTTTCCTCAGCTTGTTACCTTGTTCTCTGGCCTGTGACAGAGTGGGGAAAGGAAGTGGGGCAGAAAGACAAGGCCGACAATAAGAAATGAAGAGGAAAGCAGACAGGTAGCTGGCTCTCTCCCACGACCAATGCATCCTTGTTGACATCGTTCTCAGAGATCAGCATGAATGCATTTCCCACATGCATTTGCCTAATCCAAATTACTAGCTGGTTTGGGTATTTTTTAAAGCCCTCCACAAAGATATGTCATGGCATTCTGTATAACGTTACCAGGTTGTAGAGCAGAGCTGGCTGAACTCACTTGCAAAGGGCGCTAGATTAAATGTAGGTAACAGTTATGAATTGTTAGTTGTAATTTACTGTCTGCAGCAGGGGGAAAGGCAGAGGCCATGGTGTGGTATTCACTGCATGAATTAGAGTTCTCTGGTGAAATGAGGGTGCTTTGTGCTGATTAAATTATAAGAAATGTGCACCTGGGCCACATAAAGACCTGACGTTCTCTCCCTATAGTGTGACTGATAATATAAATGATGTACATCATAATTTCTGCATCATCTGAAAGTTTAATACATGTAATTGTGAGCTGCTTTTCTTCTTTGAAATTGCAAATACAGCAAAATTGCAGGCTTGGTGCTACTGATGAGTCATTGTTGGCCTGCTCTGTCTGTATTACAATGGCTATATATAAAGAGAACCATGACACCCCAGTTTAGCATCATTATCTGTTTCCTTTTGAGCTGTTTCCACAGCTGAACAGCTCAGGAGGAGCCTGGGTCACATAGCAGGGAAGGAAATGTTGAATTGGTAGCTTTTAACCGATATGAGTTTGGTATGATCTCAGCCTTCTAAAATAGTGTTTTGCATGATAGCTGGGGGAAAAGGCACTTACAAAAGTTTGAGGTGTACGTGTAAAAGCAAAAGATCAAACCTCATTAGATAAATGAACAAAACTGAGCATGTTAAATAGCAGGGCATCATTTTCCTCTATCTATACCTGTGGAAGTTTGTAATACAAAATAGAAGGGAATTTAGCGAATTTTGCTAAAATGACAGCTACATATAGAGATACTTTAATATCCACTAAGAAAGTCAGCACTTCAATTGTTGAAGCACTCCATTGATTGTGGAGTCATCTCAGGGCTTATTCTATTTCTTCTTTAATCTTGTTTTCATCACAACTCCAGAAGTCTAGGATGTATGTGTAGACACATTATTCTTTTCAGATGCTTTAAATCTGGAAAAATTGTGTTTAATTAAAAAAAAAATAAATTGGAAGTTAATAGTATCACTTCACTTATTAAACAGTTAAAATAAGTTACCAAAAGAATGTATTATTTCTTGAGAAATAAAAGGAGGGAAGCTAGAGAGAAATATCCATATTTTCTAGATCAAAGAGAGTAGTATTCATCTTTGTGAATGTTGTAAAAAAGGAATATTGGGGGAAAAGCCTATGAAAGGATAATCTGCAGTGTATACGATATGTCTGCATAAGAAGGCAGTCCCAAGGAAGGGTTTGTTTCGTTCAATGCTCACTTCTGGTATTGTACACCCAATTTCTCTATCATCTCAGGTTTCTGGAAAGCATGTAGGGGAGAAAGTGCTTTATTAATGTTCACTCTTTCTTATGAAGATCACAGTGTGCTTGTATGTTTTTCACAGAAATAAAAGTCAGTTGAATATGGTGCTTTTACTCTTGAATTACAGTTCAGTAGAATTATGTCTATCCCTTATTCACCTTGAAAAATCAGCTCTGAAGAGTTATTGGAGAGAGTGATAGAGAATAGTTCAGACAAAAGTAAGCTCAAGATAGCGCTTTTATAACTGCGTACCAAACTGACTGCTACTCCAGGCCAGATCACAGTAGACCACAGTCTTCATTAACTATAGGATCAGTCATGATGGATGCTGTGTAATCTCGGAGAGGATGAACTCTTTCAATCAAGCTCATACTGTCTTCTAATTATAAGAAAACATGTTCCTCTAAACCAAACACCTATGGTAACTCTCACATATCATCACTGTGATATACAGAAAGAATTTGATTAGGTAGATAGAAAACATACACCATGGTTAGAGTAGAGTTTATGACAAGTTGTTGGGCATTGAAATATTACTTCTGCCTGGGGATAGATTTGTCATCTCCATTGCAAATAGCCTCATAATAGATAGTAGTAAGATGCATAATAACAGGCATATCGTGATATTATCTTGTACAAGAATGAGCAACTAGTGTTACCATCTTCACAAAAAAACCCAGAAAGCATACCCAGATTATGTTCCAAATTTTGCTGATGCAATAATAAAAACTCTTTCTTTCAAAGCAGAAATTTTCTTCTTTAATACCTAAAACCTTCAAATTAATGGAATTATTTCAATGTAACTTCCCCCTACTAAGAAAAGGATTCCAACAGGTTTCAGCTGGCACAGGGGCTTACCAACACTTCTTCTGTGAATAAAACTGAAAGACATTATCTCCTCCACAAAACTAAGTGAAAATAAGGGAATATGAGAACCTGCACAAGCTAGATTTAAGATACTACCAATAGCAGCTCTCAGTACAAGCTGCAAGTGCTCATAGTTTGGTTGGTCGCTGTTTGCTACAACTGGAGCAGTTCAGTTTAGAGTAAGCAGAAATCCCTGGATGACCACTGTGGTTAGTGCAGATGGACAGGAGTTGCTTATTGCATTGGTTTTCTTCAGACCACAGAACCAGCCAAGACACAACATACTGGTCTGGAGTCTGACTGCCTCTTTTTCTTCTAAACTAGATAGTGAAGTATAACAAATTATGTTATACTTAGTTTTGGAAGTATAACAAGTTTCTAAATAAGAGTTTGCTAAATTTCAAAGTTATTTCAGGCAGAGGACACTTTCATCACCTGAAGTAAGGAACTGGGGCCTTGCAATATATGGTGATGGCAGCTCAACCACTCTCTGGGCATAAGAAGGCATTGCTCTTCTAAAAAGGCAGAAAAAAAGCCTTACTTTTACACTTATTCCTCATTGCTTTTTAGGCTGGTAATAAAGGTAAAACAAGCTGGAGAAGCAAAAAAGACAAAGGACTAGACCAATTCTTCCACAAGCTGCAAGTTTCCCAAATACATGAGGGATCATGGTATCAGTGACTTGATTTCATAGAGCTTGCCAGGACTCAGTCCTTTTGTGCCAGAAATCTGCCACAAGAGTGAGCATGCCTACACTGTCACTTGGAAATTAAACATTTTCAGTCTTCCCTGAGAGTGACACCAGCCTGGATAAAAGTATTACACTCCAGCTAGTGCTTTAACATCTATAATTTTGGGGGGGTTATGAGAGATAATCAGATGTCTCATAATAAATCAGATGATAAGCCAAAGGATCATATGTACATATGAAGTGCCAGAAGAAGGCTGTTGAAACTAGGCTGGTCCTGGGAAGAAATCATGCATTGGACACAAAGACCATTAAGCTGTAAATGAACAAAGCAGAAGGATACAACTGCTTATTTATTAAGCAATGCTCTGCTTCCCTTACTTGCATTGCATAGTACCTCACAACAGTCTCACTGGGACTATTACCAGAGCAAATTACTGCTCAACATGAACAAATGTGGAAAAGTCTGGGTCTAAGCTTTTAAGTGGTTTTTTTTTTTTTAATGTTTTAATGTGTTTTAAATTGTTTTTATTTTTATGCACAGCTACATTATAGGGGCAATTCTGTATAGATGAAGCTGAGCCAAGCTCTCTGTTGAAAGGTCAAGGCTTGTAAGTGTTACTAATTAGGGACATAGGCACAGAATGACTTATGTTTCCTCAGATAAGAAAAAGGAAAGAGATCTAGCTGTTGTTTAACATTACATGAAATCACTTCTGCTTCTCCACGGCAGAGTTTAAAAATATCATGAAACATATGCCCTAGTTCTTAAGCTGCATTCTGCCCTACCCAATAGGTGCAGAATCACAGAAAAGGCAGGTATATACTTGGCTATTTCAAATTTCAGAAGAAAGCTTATCTATCACAAAGGTTTTGTCAGTCTCACAAGAAGAGAGGCTAACGTGAGATTTCTCTGTCAGAATCCAGCTCAATGAATCAAATGTTAGCTTGGAGAAGGATGTGATGAGAGTGCAGAGGGTACAGAGAAGGCAGGAGATGATATACAAAAGCTGAAAAGTCTTATTTTGTGAGGTCAGGGAGGTGACAGTTGGGACCACTGAATCAGAATGGTCTTTTCAGGTTGCACTTCTTATCAGAGTGAAGGATGCTCTCTTTTGAAGAAAAAATATTGCAACTATTACATGGTACAGCTGGTATGCAACTGTAACTGGAAATGAGAATAAAAACTCACCACTGCTAACGCTAACCTTTCCTTACAATATCAAAATGTGTGAATATTTGGAACTTAGGCTATGCTTCCTCTGATGGCCATGTACAGTCTACTTAGACAAAGGGCTAATGCCTGTTACTCAATAGGTTATGTTTGGTACAGGCTCACATCTTCACCTTGTACCACTTTCAAGAAGATCAGCTGCTAACAAAGTGAAAAAGACACTTATTAAAAAGCAGTAGTTAAAAGGAAACTTATTAGAGAGTAACAATTAACTGTTTCCTTTCCAATCACAAGTTAACTCAGTGTGTTGAGACTCACCTCTAAGACAAACACCCAGACCTGAATTCCTGTTATTAAGGTGATAGAGACTATGATAATTTACAGAGGTGAGCGCAGAGGTTACACTCCTGACAGCTCTAGATTGCTTTGTCTAAATTAATAACAATGCTGAATAAAAAACATCTAGTCCAGCTGGACAGTCTCACACTTAACTTTTCCATTAGTGTCACTGGCCTCCCAGGGGTCTTTTCTTGTACTTCATATGTTTACGGACAAGACATAAATGACCCCATAAGCATCAGCTGGGCTCAGTAAGTATCTCTCTCTCTCCTCCTCTGCTATCCATCAAAATTATTCCCTGTGATTACACTATGGCCATGTCAGACATAAAGCCGTACCTTGAAAAGCTAAATAAAGGGCCTAGCAACTAATCCTGGAAACCTTATTCACGCAAGCAGGCTCGGTGTGAAACAGAGGTACTGCAGCTGATGAGGCTATTGCACCTGCATGTGTAAGTAGCACAAGTGCCTCTTGCAGACAGATCCCTGCCGGTTTCCACTTAGCTTTTCCTTCTTGCTGCTCAGCGTGCAGTTAGCTTGTGAGAAATAGGGGGTGTGCATGATGAAGTCATATACAGAGCTTGTGAAATAATAAAACTCTTGCCTGCACTCAAGTCACAGAGAGGCATTGCTCCTGTTGAGGAGCTCTGGATTCAATGCTGAGCAATACCTCAGGGATTCCTACTTAGCCCAGAATGGGGTCACCAGGCTGCCTGGGGAACACAGGTAATGCTGGAATATACATCAGCATCACCTCTGAGAACATCTGCTAATCTCATGGTTGGATTTATTTTGTCACTTTAAAGATCAAATAATCAATAAGAGATATCTAAATGACCATTGTAGAGTTGTCCTTAGGTAGCTAAAACTTGCAATAAGGAGTTTCAGGAAGGCAGCTAGGAAAACCATGCTGTTCAAGTACGTGCATATGCTGCCCATGAAAGCTAAATAATTGAGTGACTAGTCGGATCTAGAAATTCAGGAGAAACTGAGCCTGGCTGCTCCCAATCACAATTCTGCTGAGGGACACAAATTATTCTTCAAAATGCTGTCTACTCATCTGGTCACAAGCTTCACTGCAGCATTGACTCTTAACTGCATTATGACATTTGATGGGTTTATGATGTGGACAAACAGGCATTAAAGAGTAAAACATGCCTATCGAAACTAATTTCCAATGTGACCTATGCCAGGATTAAACAGGTCTCCAAAGGTGAAAGGAGAGTGTATCAATCAACAACGCTGTATAACTACCCTGTCAACCATAGAACACATATTGAATAAAATTAAGTGCTAAATCAACTTAGCTGTACACACAAAATAATTAAATACTATTTATTGATTTGCATTTCCATTGAAAGGGAAGAAAAAAGACAATCAAGCTGTTTTGGTGCAGAAATTTCAATATGTTGGTCTCATATAGGCAATAGCTTGAGATTTTATTGACATTAAAATAAAACTTTGCAGTCTGGAAATATCGGGTTTTCTTCTTTCTACAAAAGAAATTTTTTTTTCAGTATAACAAAGTATGCATTTAGATTGATATATGTAAAAGATTCTGAAATTATTCTCTCTGGACACACATTCCAGATTTCAGAGGGCCTATTCATTTTAAATTATGGTACTTGTAAGAGAGTTAAACTAAATTGACATAAAAAGCAATATCCATTTAAAATTAAAAGCACTTATGTTAACACATGCAGTGTCAAAATACCTGTCTGCACTGAAGGAGGCCTCTCAGGCAGAAAAAGCCTCAGAGGCAAAACTCTGTTGAGAAGCTTAACTAAGAGTTAAAATAGCTTCAAAACAATCACTGAAAATACACTGAAATTTAGCATTATTAAAATTTTGTTTAACTATAAAAATGCTCAGGAAAAATAAAAATATTACAAAACATTAATTTGTAAGATAATGGTCTGATTTCTACTATGAAAATAACTGTTAATTAATAAAATTATGCAAATAGGTCTAGCTAATTTATTGAAAATTCAGCAGCAGCAGGAAAATGCCAGAAAAGCAAACTCTCAGCACCAAACTCACAAAACTTTTTACGTCACACTCCATGTTACATTTAGAGATGACAACAAATACTGCAAGATTTTTTGAGAAAAATCTCCCCTTGCCCAAAGGAGTTAAAAAACAAAACAAAACAAAACAACGCACCAGTGGAATATCCAAGGAAAAAAAAAAAAAAAAAAAAAATCAGGATGGGTTTACAAAGAGTAAGCCTTAGGAATGTTATTTCTTACCCATTTAAATAAATCTATGCAAGTCAGTAAGACAACTCAAATGGGTAAGAGATGCAGTGATCTATCTCTGATACCTATCAGAGATATATGACTACCTAGAAATGAGATCTGGAAACTGATTGACAAAAACAAAGAAACTATAGTTATTACAAGCTGATCTCATTAGGTAAGATTATAGAAAGTATAATGTGAAAATGTGAGAAAAAAGTTATATTATATTATATATTATATAAAAAATATTCTCAATACTAACACATTTTCAAAAAGGCTCAAAACCAATCTGTATGAGCTTGGTCAGGAGCACTGTCCTAAATCTGTTACACCTGGGGACTAACCGCATGATGCCTTTACATTTCTTTCATCCTGTTCCACTGTTTTATTGTACCTTTTCCCACCATTTTTTCCTTTATGATGGGTCTCATTCTGGACTTTCTGTTGAAAGGAATTATTATTCTATAGCTGTAATATCCAGAAGAACTATCCTTGTGAAGAAAAACATTGTGTTGAAAAATCAAAAAACTATCAACAAATTACAGTTTTTAATATTTTTTTCACTGTTTGAGACTAGTTCAAGAATAATGAAAACTTTCACACAATCAGGACAGCTCACTGTCTGGATTTAGCAATTAATTGTATTTTATTTTCTAAAATTTCTAATACGTTAGACAGTTTTGCTCAGGTGTTTTACATTCATTGCTCATGCGCTAACTCTGCAGAAGCTATACACATACCCTGACATCTAGAAACACACTGAAGTCTCTGACTTCAATGCAGATGAAGCCTGTTTTTGGACGGGTATTGTATAAAACAGGTTATCATTGTGAATATTCACAATTACAAATTCAGAACTTAGTTCCCATTTTTGTCCCACAGAATTAACATAACATTTATTGCTCCAGTGAATATTCCCTTTATATTCTGTAGAATATTCATGGAAATTAAATGGAAAAGAGGCACAATCAGCTTCATTAAAAATTCAAATGAATGTTTTCCATTTTTTGGCAGCATTCCTCACACATCATTAAAAACCAAAACACTTATTCCATGAGAAATGTAAGTATAAACAAACAAACAAAAAAATGCCCTGTGACTCCCCCTCCCTATGACCTGCCATTGAAACAGTTTCCTCCTGCTTCCTACACTCATGCCAACCCCCCTTCCATCCTCCCCAGGGAAAGCCTCTGGTCCCATCCTCTTCCCTCCTCGATGATGAAGAAGATGTCCTGACAGAGGTGTCACTGGCTGGTGACACGCCTCATGAAGTGGCACCCATTTTCAGGAACCACATCCCTTTGGGACTCAGAGTTCCCAAGAGATTTGATTGATGTTGGCCAGCACATTCACCAGCTTTCAGGTGCAAGAAAAAGGGTGGATGCTGACAAGGTGATTGCATAAAACAAGCTAATACCAGAAACAGCCACAACCCACTCCTCCATTATTCATTTCTTTCTGATCTGTCAGATGCATGCCATGTACAACAGGCAAGTGGCTTATAATGACTTCATTTTATGATGGAGTGGAAATTTTCAAAAAGGAAAAGAAAAATTTTTAAGAAGAACCTCTTAAAGCAAGCACGGGTCCTTTCACTGGGTGCTCTCCTGAATTCTGAAGATAAATACATGCACGATCTGTGCAGTAGCAGAGCTGCTACCAATACCAGCAGTGAAGCCCATGGGGACCTAGAGAGCTGTGTCAAGGGTCCACTGGCACAAGGCATCCATGCGGGGCAACACCTGATCCTCAACACCTCATTTACAGTTTTAGGAATGTTGTAGTCAACTTTGCTAATGGAAAAAGAAAAAAAAGACATACAGGCTTTCCAAAGAGCATTTTGAATATGTAAAATTAAGAAATAGGCACAGAACCTTTTACAGAGACAGTCTCAGAAATATGACTTAAACCAATCCAATTTAGACTTCTCTTTACCCCAGAATGCCACTCTTAGAAAACGCAGGTTGGAACAAAAAAATTCCAAATCACTATCTTCATATCACAAAGGTCAGGAAAATTCAGTCCAGTGTTCTGGGTTGGCTACCCTTGCTCTTCTCAGGAAGAGTGTTTAGATTTTGAAGAGTCATAAAATTGTGTACAAAAAATATGGAGACTGGATTTGAGTCCTTCTGGAAAAACTCTTCACATACTAATTTCAGGGAATAATGTGGACTCCTCACTGAATACAACAAAGGCCAAAGAGATAACAGCTAATCCTCCCTGACACATGCACGTATAAAAACTGAAAAGGTACTCTATAATAGAACACAAAAAAAGATGTCATTACAGGACTACATTCTTTCCATTATTTAAAAAAAAAAAAAAGAAACCCTACACAGAAAAACGAAAAACCACCTCTCCCCCAATAAAAGTAATATATCTAAACCAGAACATATTCTATAACTGGCACTGACTATATAGCTACGAAAGTAATCTGCAAATTATCATTACCACTTTCCAGAATCAAAAATGGGTATTTAAAAATATAAACCCCAATTCACTGAATACACTATGGTGAAAGATTAATTTCAGCCTGTTGAGCTCCTCCTAGCACATAAAGAGTAAATATTCCAAACAACAGATAAATATTTTGTTATTTGTTAAAAATGGAAGCACAGAGCATTTACCACACAAACATACACTATGGAAAATGTGTGGCTTTAAAGCATCCTCATCCTAAATTTTAGAACCTTTATAACAATGGGCCTATATGTAGGTACATATATAACTCTATATAAAATCATAATATTTTAGCATAGTATGTAATTTATACTTAAAATTACTAGACCCATTACAGTAAACACAAATACCTACGAGTTATGTTACTTCGTACTTGATTTAGAAGTCACTCCCCAAGATGGGTAACATAAACTGAGCAATAAAGATCAGACTTTGGGCAGAGAACAGCATTTTGAAAACAAAATGCTCAAACTTCAGCTTCAGAACTAACACCTGGATTAATGGGAGGTGAAAGAACTCGCTGCCCCAGCATCTTTTACTTCACTGTCTACATAGGAATATCTGTTTAAATCGACATTTTCGTAATTGACCACTTTGCTGTAGGGCTAACACTACAGAAATTGTTTTCTGTGTCTCTTTACTATAATGTAATGTACACTTAGAAAGGAAGAATGTATGCTGAAAAACATTAAATCCCAGTAAAATACAGGAAGGTGAAACCGCCTCTGGAAGAGGGCTGTGTCCCTTGACATTCTATTGCTGAGTAAAGGCCCTGCAATGGGCAGGGCAACCTGGTACCACGACGACAGGAACTGCATGCAAGAGCAGTGCCCATCACCAGAGCAATGACTGATGTCCCCAGTATGGCAGTCAAGCTGCACAGGAATTGGAGACTCTGCTGAGACTGCGTACTAGCTCACTGTCCTCCACATTTGTCCCCCTTGGAATAACAAAAGCCACTCCCCAAAAATGTCAGGTTTTGAGCAGGTAGAGTTTTCTGATCTCTTACAGATCTTGGGATTGTTTTATGCCCATTCCTACAAAGAAAGCATTTAATGTCAACCCATCTCATCTGGACAATAATGTGTTATAGGGGGAGACCTGCTGACAATACCCAGTCAAACAAACCGTCATGTCGATGTCAAACCAGTTCCAGCTTCTGCCCCCGGGGAGCCATTCTCAGAACAGGTTCAGTTTGAGTTGAACACTGCAGCTGAAATTCCATGTTTTCTAGAAAACTATACAGATGCTACCACTTCGGTTTTACTGCTGTTTAGCAAGCTTCTCGTAACACATAGCACACCTATATATAAAAATATAGTCAACATTAATACATGACACTGTGAATTAGACCACAGTATGTGTATGTTTATCTTTAATTAATATGAATATGCAGATCTCTACCAACATATTCACTCCAGCAGAACAAAGAGCAGAAATGCAACAGACTGTAAGCGGCAAAATAAGTGGCAGTGTTAAGCCACCCAAGTGCTTTGCAATTTAAATGTTTCCCTACTTCTGCTACTTAAAAACTGCTGCTATCTTCAGACACCACTTTCCACAGGAACAGTAAAATTAACTTTTCACATTAGCAGTTTGCCAGTACCAAATTACTTGAAAGCCCTGCCACCATAAATAGACTTGGACCAAACAATGAGGTCCAGGAAAGTGGCACACTGAGTTTCCCTGTTGTGCTAGTTTTTGTTGGGATAGAGTTCATTTTCTTCAGAGTAGCTGGTATGGGGCTGTGTTTTGGATCTGTGCTGAAAACAGTGTTGACAATGCAAAGATGTTTTCATTATTGCTGAGCAGTGCCTACACAGCATCAAGGCCTTCTCTGCTCCTCACATCACCCCACCAGCGAGTGGGCTGGGGATGCACAAGAAACTGGGAGGGGACACAGCCAAGACAGCTGACCCCAAGTGACCAAAGGGATACCCCAGACCATATGGCGTCATGCTCAGCATATAAACCTGGGGGAAGAATAAGGAACGGGGGGATGTTCAGAGTGATGGCGTTTGTCTTCCCAAGTGACCATGACATGGGCTGGAGCTCTGCTTTCCTGGAGATGGCTGAACACCTGCCTGCTGATGGGAAGTGGTGAATGAATTCCTTGTTTTCCTTTGCTTGCATGTGAGGCTTTTGCTTTACCTGTTAAACTGTTTTTATCTCAAGCCATGAATTTTCTCACCTTTACCCTTCCAACTCTCTTCCCCCCATCCTGATGCAAGTGGGATTGAGGACCAGCTGTGTGGTGCTTAGATGCCAGCTGGGGTTAAACCATGACACCTGTATAAGGGAGAGGAAAAATTATGTGACACCTTATCCTGGCCAAAATCAAGACAGCTTGAAAACAGATGGAAACCAGTTCACCAGTTCAATCAATTACATACACTACTTGCTAAACAGTCACCTCCCATCTTGCCCAGAGCAATAGGACCACACAGCCTGGGGACACCTGTATGTTTCTGGGTGTAGAGCAGGAAGGAGCCGGGAGCTTCTCTTCTAAATTAGCTCTGTGCCCCCAGGATGTTTTTCACAGACAAGGCATCCCCCTCTGCCTTCAGTCCCACCTTTCATAATTTCACTGCACATACATCCTCTTTAGTCACTTCTTTCTGCATAGTTATTTCTGCTTAAAATATGAAACATCAGAAAAACACCCCACACGACAATGCAGTTCTTACAAAGCAACTTGATGAAGGCCCCCATGTAAAAACACAGCTTGGCATTAGTAGCCATGAAAGGCTATCAGTGATCCATCTGAAATGTCAATACATTATTTCCAATATTCTTATGCAGAGCCTCTTGAAGCATCCAAAGACAGCAAAATCAAAGGGATGGCTATCCATTTTTCAGAAAAAAGGAGTGAAAATAGAAAGGCAATTAAGTATCCCCCTAGAAGCAGCCCATTCACATTAAAAGGTTATACTTCAAAGGACAGTGAAGAAGCAGACAATGCATGTTTCAGACAAGTTGAGTGAGTAACCTAGAACAGAGCGATAGGTCTGCTGTGTAGGAAATCCAACATTTGAAATAAGAAGAGTTAGATCTGGAAAAAAGCTAGAAGCCAAAACAGCTCTCTGAGCACAGTGCCCACCTGAGAGAAGAGCACCCAAAAAGCACAATATTAGCAAAGGCACTCTCATCCTCCTTCTCTGTGTCATTACCTAACAGGTAGGTACAGCCCTAAGGAAGGGCTGTCCTAAAGGAAGGACAGCCCAGCCAGGAGGTGGAATTGACATCAGCCTAGAAGCCAAGGAACAGATTACAAATAAATAAAATTCAGCAGTTCCTGGGGAGAGAGATTTCTTCAGATATCTCTCATGGCCCCAGGCAGAGAGAAAAGATCTTGTATTGCGTGTGCTATCAGTAATATTTCTGAAGATATTCCCCTAATGCTGTGCTCCATTCTCTCTTCTGCGAAGCCCCCCTCTTCTAGACTTTTTTGTGTCTTATTTTCCCTGACAAACCAGTCAGGAGCATAGTGGGAATCTATGTGCTGGAGCTCATTTGACAATATCTCCTCTCTCTCTTTGAAAGCACCTAGGGCTGTCGTGATGTTCAGATCTACACACATTAGAAAAAGGAAACCTGTGCCCTTCAACCAGATTGCCTGGTTTCATTCCAAAGGAAAAGCTCTTGGGAAAAATATTGTTCACAATAAATATCCAGAAAATCAAACAAAAGTTTCCCTTTGTCTTATTTTTCCACTGGTTTCCATGTACTGTACTTCCACAAAGTCTGATTCCACTGAAATTCACAAGTCCAGTGGTCAGGTGTTGTATGAGTGTCCTGTGGATATTTAGAAAAGGATGAGAAAATGGGCATATATGAACCAAATACCATGTAAAATTCTCTATTTCTGGTAATATTATTCTACTAGTTTATATTACCTGCCATTTTTTTCTGTGTATGAAATGATCTCTGGCTTGCATGTAAGATTAATAACAATGAGTACTTCTGGATCATATGGTACTATCTATCATGCTGTATAGGTCTTATTATATTGAAATGATATTGGATCAACAAAAAAGCCTCCATTTGAGCTAAATTTCAAAAGCATTTCTGGAAAAAAGAAGGAAATAAAACCAGAAAATACTGTCAAAATACTTCAGAGAATTAAATAAATGTTAAACAATTTTTAAAAAATAATTTTTGAGAAGTGGGGGAGAAAAGAAATTAATTATATTAAAAATGTGTATCCTTATGTAGAACATGTGTTCTGTGCCATTACTAAATACTTATAATATAGGAGTAATATGTCTTCTTTTAAACTTCATCCAACAGTTTTAAGCACAACAGAACTTTTTGTTCCCACTCTTGTTCTGTTTGTCATACAATATTTTTTTCATATCATGAGAATATCTGTTATCTCATACTGCGAAGTCTCTAATAGTTTTATTTTTCTTTTGAGTAGAGAGACTACTAGAAAACATAAGGTGAACTTCTCACTTATTATTGACCAGTTTTGTAAGATTTCATCATATTTCATTTGCTCACTCAAAAAAACCTTTTCTCATCAAATTCAACATTCTCTTAAAACAATACTTCAAAATATTACTTAAAACCTTCAACCTTTTGTTTCATTTTCATAAGGGTGGAGATAAAATTTCACAGAGATGAAAGGTATCTTAAGGTAAGACGACAACGATCACAGAGCACATACTGATTGAAAGGTAGATGAATATCTTAAGGCTTTTGTCATAGTCTTATTTCCTACATTTATCCTCAGGCTTCTCTTCCAGAGTTCCCTAGTTGAAACAAGTGATGAAATTAAAAGGATAGTTCTTACTCAGAGATTTCCCTCTGAAATTCTTTATATAGGCTAAAGACTCAGTCAGTTCCCATCCTGAAACTGTACCTACCCTTGCAAATGCAGCAATAAATGCAAACTGCTGGAACAGAATATTGCAAGTATTTCAATACAGTGCAACATAACCACTGTACCACACCAGTAGGAAACCTAATAAACTACTAGTGGATTTGAAAATAGATAGTCTTATTAAAAAACTACTGATGATAGTAGGATCAGCCAATGTGTTTTAACTCAAAGGATATTTTAAAGATTTTTTTTGTAAGCTGAAAACTCATGGATCTTTCAGGTTTTTTTCAAAGACATTGATGTCTTTTTTCTTTTTTTTTACATTTCACATCTCCTTTTCTTTCTCTATTTTTTTTTCTTTCTGTACCAAATTCAATACAAGAATATCAAGATACATTTTGGTTTTCTTTTTTCTGAATTTTGTCTGCTCTTTTCTGATACTGTTTTCTGAAATAATCTTCCTCTCTATTTTGTAAAAAGCAACCCATATAATCCATCATTTCTCACAACAAGGGACTAAGATTCCAATTTCACAAATGTGTGATTTAAAACATTGCTCCTTCTCCAAAAACTTCAGCAATCATTTTGTACTACATCAGTTCCTTAGGCCCCAGTTAGGCTGGAGCTAAAGAGCTATGCAAACACACAAATGCATGGATTTCATCTTTGAAGTGGTCACTCAGTATCACCCAATAAAAGACTATCAGAAAAGAAAAGTGCTTTTGACTATTTCCTCATTCCCATGTGGTGCAGAAGCACACCAGCTTTTGCTTAATATTAAGACACCCTTCAAAGCTACAAAAGTTAAAACATTTCTTAATGCAGTATATACTGAAACAATTGGACAATACTTCAAAGCCTTTTGGTTTTAAATCTTTTGGTATCGCCACAATTCAAGAAAAATGTATTTATACAACATTGTCAAACAAAAGTTATTTTGCAGCTAATCTGACAAAGTTTTGGAACAGAAGATAATAAAAATCTATTGCATCCTGTTTATTTTCTGAAAAAGTGAAACAAGATCACATCAGGCATTTTAGTTCTGAAAAACCTTAAAAACTGACATTGTTTATATTATTTCAGTGTTGAGTATTTATCAGCTCTGAACTAAGAAAGGTGCAGAATAAAATTAAACAAGCTTTCTAAAAGAGTGCAAGAAAGGAGCAGATAAGGCCAGCTGAGTATCTATCAAGCCCAAGGACTCGTAATCCACTACTGGCAGGGCATGTGAACCAGAAACAGTAAAATGTACTCATCCATAAATTCATATGATTGAGAAACACTCCAAAAAACTGAGTCTGTGTGCTGCCCAGAAGCCTTTTATTAACAGGAAAGAAATATTATTGCCTATTGCTTAGCTGGTGGCTGGAAATCCTTTCATTAACTTGTTCAACTACTACAAACAAGTTTATGTGAGTATTTTCCACTAGTTTGGGAAGTATTTAATCATCAGTCTTTCACATTCCTTTTCTTCTAACTCAGCCGATTTGGAAAGAGAACTGAATGCATCCATGCATGCAAATATCCAGTCTTTCCTCTCCTGCGGCACCTCCCACCTCCCATTCTCGTAATGGCTAAAGACTGCAGAAATAGTTCACACGGAAGGCTGGAACCAATAAGGAAAAAAACCCTCAACCTATCTGTCCCTGCGGCTCATGACCCTTGTAAATATAACTGCTGATTTTTTTTTTATTTTTTTTTTTTTAATCCATGGGTATTTTGAAAACATAATAATTCACCTTTTCTGGACACATCATTAGTATTACAAAGTAAAATAATTTGTTTTGGTGTATGTAATGGACTGGATAGTCAAATAAGCCACTAACTGGATGAAATAGAGAAATGGGCAGGATATTGGATGAATAAATATGAAACCCAAGGACCTGAGTTTTGAGTTCAGTAACACAAAAAGTGCTGTCACCCACACCAGTGAAACAAGTTTTCCTTGGACAAGACCTTATTCATACAAAAGCAGCCAGATCTACATTGAATATGATGTGCTTGCCAAAGCTTGAGTATCGTCTGTTTGGCATTTTAAGTAAAGCTAGAAAAATAACATATGAGCACTACTTTTTAGAGCTGAACATTTACTCTTGGGCAGAAGTACTCTGGAGTTGGAAGTTTTGACAGTTTGATAACCCACTGACCATCTCCAGTTGAGAAGACCTGACAAGAAGCTATTGGGGCAGAGATTCAGCCCTTGGATTGGATATCAGGTCATGCAGGCCCCCAGGTTTCTGAACTGCCCCTGTCAGTGGCTAGCATCCATCTAGTCCTCAGCTAAAGAAGCAATTTAGTCTCAGGCTTTTTTAGCCTCTGGGGAACAGTTTGTAGTCAAAAGAGAACTGTCAGGCACTTAGAGTATCAGGCATAGATAATACCCAGTGTTGTCCATGTTAAGTGAAATGAGAAATCAAAGATCCAGTTTATTCACATCTTAAAGATGTACATAAAGCCTTTTTGTAACTCTGAATAACCCATGGCGTTTCAAAACTAATATCCTTGTCTCATCTTCAGCATGATTTTTCCTTAGTTTATGTTTCACAGTTTTCCCACAGTAAAAAGAATTTTAATTCACAGTCGTGAAATTAAAAACTAAAAATGAAAAACATTCAACTTCGTTACATACATTTAATCTTTATCTAGTCTTGTAGAGATTGCAAAGAAATATAATGAAAACAAAAATATCAGCATGCCAGTTAAATACTCTCCGGTTCAGCCCCACATCCAAACATATATAATGTAATTCTATACGGGTATTTGGAAAATATGACTATCTTCACAGCCATACAACTTCCTCTGGACTACATATACATTTCACAGTTGTCTAAACACTAATTCCTATTGAAACCAGCCATTTACTATTATATATTTATATTTTGTAAATCAAACACAATATTAAAAAACAAAAAAGGGATATAATTTCGGAGATTCTAGAAGCAACAGAGTAGCTTTTATTTTTAGTTCAATTTTCTGTTTTTCAAGTGAGTTAAGAAGATCCTAAGCATCACTGAAAGTGACTTCCTAAAGCCATGTGAGAATGTCAGCATCTTTACCACTTGTATATAATTTTCAACATCCTGAAAACAGTAATTTACACTGTAGCAGGATAGAAAAGTGATAACATGGCAGAATTACAACTGTTTGGATGTTTAAACTGTGCTTTTCCTGTTTTTGAAAGTACTTTGGTCCCTGTAAAGATAAGATTATATTCTAAATTCCTGAGGTTCATAAAGATCACCTTTAGTAGAATTGTCAAAATTCTTGTAATTTTTAGCAGCAAGAATTTGACTATTACATTATCAAGGAAAAAAAAAAAAAAACCAAAACTGAAGCTTAATTCCATCTTTTTGGGACAAATACAAAAAGCCTCTTTGAGCCTCCTTTCACTTAAATACTGCAAGCTGGAATCAAAAGTGACACCAGTGTGCAAAAGGTGTTATTCTGAGAAAAGCCTTGAAAATACTGTATTTCTTGAGTAAACAGGCATTATAAGGGCTAAGAAGCCTCTCTACAAGATACCCTATTTTAATATAATTAGTAAATAATTAAAAAACCCCACCTCAGCACAACAGCTATATTTTGGGTTTAAGCACAACTTGCATTTTAAAAGCCCATAAATGGTTAATCTAAATAGCAAGAAGAGCTGCAAACTTTTCCAGATATTACTGTCTAATGAAGTGAGACGTTAAAGTAAACCAGCTAAACTCTATTTTGCCATAAAATTGTGTCCCAGAACAATCTACTGTAAATGAGAAGATAACAACAGAGGCCCTGAAGGATTTGTTACTGTGGCTGATACTGTTTAACGGGTTCATACAAATAGTTGCAAATACAAATGCAAAAATGAAAGTGGCTGTAGTTGTCCAGATTTGCAGATTTATTAAAAAAGAAGAGTAACAGTTGGAACCATGTCAGCGGTAGGAAATAAACACAAGGAATCTGCATAGGGTAGGACAACAGGGACTGAGAGATCATGTGCAGTGTCAAGAGATATGATATAATGCCTTTAGGGAGGCCTAGCAAAGGATTAAAAATAACTCAAGTTTGACAAGTCACAGGGAAGATGAATCATGGATAATGACAAAAAGAAACAGCATGAAGGCAGGATCACAGAATTTGTGTCCCCCAGCAGTAAAGAAGTCCAAAGGTCAGTGAAGAATCGGTAGGTGAACCAGGCACTTATGCCGTGTATGCTCATCAAATAATCAGTTTTCAAGTTTTAGAAGAGCAGCATATTTATGAACTTAGTATACTTCTAAAAGGGAGAAGTGATTTTTTTTCAGAAAATTTTTCTTCAGTCCAACCTTTTTTTGCCACTAATACTGAATAACACAGTTGGAGAAAACAACAGTTAAAAATGATAACCAAGAAACTGCTCATTGACTACCATTATGCAAGTGGTTATGTGAATTGCAGTGCAGTTTCTCTTCTCTCTTTCGGCAGATTATCTATTTAAGAGACAGTTTTACAAAATGTTAACTGTGTTGTGTGTAGTCAGGATTTTTAAATATATTTTTTTTAATGGTAGAGAAAAGGGGAAAAAGGAAAAGGGGAAAGCAATGCTCACAGAAGAAGCAGTGCTCACAAAATGAAATCTCTGAAAAGGGAAAAGTGACATTGCCATAGAGCATGTAAAGCAACAAACAAGCTCTCAGAATTTCACAACTGGGAGACAGAAATTTCATCTAGTAAGATGCCAGGACTCTCATATTTTCAAAAACATATTAACATGCATGGAACATATACTTATAACCCCTTGAACTTCAAACTGTTTCAGTCATTCTTCAGTCAGGCTAGAAAATAGTTATTTAAATTACAGAGTTAGTAGAAAGCATTATGCCTTTCAGAAAAAAGAAGAAGAAAAAAAGAAGAAAAAAAAAAAAGTAACTAAATTTTCTTTGTTTTTATAAGCAGAGCTTTAAAATGTGTGAAAAGAGACAGGAAAAAAGGATCCCAAATCCTTGCCCAGAAGCGGAGAACTGAAATACAATGTTGTCATTGCTTTTCATAGTCGAGATTGTGTTTAGTATTCTATCTTTAGGAACTAATTATTTGCAGACACTCATTGGCAATGGTTCTCTGAAATATTACAGACCTTGTGACGCAAACAATATGTATAATTTCTGATCAGTGACTATTGTTTTGTTGTCTAGCAAAGCAGGCTAAAGCTCAGCTCCTTGTCACTGTACCATTCAAGGTGCAGCAAAAGCACCATGTCTTTGATAACTAAATGCCAAATGAAAAATTAGAGGACGACTACTGCTTTTTGTCTTGCTTGCTTTTTACCATTTTCTGTAGTGCTTATCCTCAAGGCTTAGTACTGTATTCCACTACAATAATTCTCAATAACTATATGTTGTAAAACCATGCTTATGCCACAGACTGAACTATTCATACTTAATATACCAGTTAGAAACATTTCTGATAATGAAATTATATTTTTAAAAAATTAGAACAGGTTTTTCAACTGTTAAATAAACTTTCACAGTAAATATATCTTTCTTTGAATAGTAAGCTTTTCCTTTACTTTTTGTTCCTTAGAAAGATTTACACTAGCTATGTAAAATGCAGTTTTTAAGTAAAGCAAGTTCTCTGTCTGAAGTTCATTTGCAGTCACAAACATTAGATTTTATTGAAAGAATGATAAATTGTATTTGTCACTTAGTCATTAAAATACATTAATTTTTTACTTTGTTTCAGACTGTTAAGATTTATTGACATTTTGAGTGCTCCCAGAAAGTGAAAGAACAGTTCCAAGCTTAGTTTCAGCCGGGCAGACTAGTTCAAAATCACAAAACCAACCTATTTATAATGGAAAGAGAGTTTTTGTTTTGATATATCTGTAAACACAATTCATGCAAGTTACACTTGAACCTGCATGTGAAAGAGACTGATCAGGAACAGCAGATTTGCCAGTAAAAGCAAGTTATTAGAAAACCCTCTAAAACTGTTTTTTCTTGTTTCTCAAATTTAAAGATGTTAATTGTGTGAATATATGGTAGGAAGATTCCATCTGAATATCCTGTACCATTATAATGAAAAATGTATAATCTTCAAAAGGGAAGCACTTTATGAAACAGTCTTTATCTGTGTTTTTTTCCTTCTCTTCATTCAGTACCTTGAAGGCATATGAAGCTCCTTTCACAACCAACCTCAGAGGGAATTTTCTGAGCTCTTCAGTACATTAAATGGTATATTGCAATAATTTAAGCAAATGTTCATATCACAAAGAACAGAGTTCTCTCTTCGTGTACAAAAAAATGTTCTCACATCAATGATGCCTTCTGCATCTCTCCATCAAGCTGTAGTGCTGTCTGATGGTAATAGCTGAAAAAATTACTCTGACGCACTTTCTTCTGACTACAAATTAATGAAGTTTGAGCAGAAAACTCTGAAAATCGCAGACCACAACTCTTTCAGAAGTCTGCATTTCTGAAGAAATATCTTCTCTTTAAAGAAAAAACAAAAACAGACTAATGCTTTCTCCCAACCTTGTCGTGTAAGTGAATAGCTAATGTTATATTACCAAATTTTATCCAAGCAAAAGTGAGATAAATCATAGTTTCAATTAGGTAAAAAACTTCAATGCTCCATCTTTACATGTAATGTGATAGCCACATAAACTCATGTGCACATTAAGGTCATCTGCCATCTTTTCCATCACTTCCAGGGAAGCCTCCATGGCAAAGAATTGTTCTTTTTATTTCAATGATGAGCAATCATTTAAATGTTTCACAATGCTAAAAAAACCCTATTACAGTAGTGCTAAGTATTGCCGTATTGTTAAATCTCTAAGAAATAAAGTTAAATAATTAAAAAATAGGGCACTAGAGAGTGAAAGCAAAAATCTTTCACTCTGAATTACTGCTCTGTGGGTCTACACCCTGCTCCTGTGATATTTTACATTATTATGAAAGTTATGAGCCAAGGTGACTCCATAGCCTCTTGCCCTTTCCCACTGCCTGGTGATACTATTTCTAATGCCCCTCCTAAAACATCCATGAAATTTTGCTTTTACATTTCCTCCTCCAGCATGGCTACCAGCACACATCCACAGGAGTTCCACATTCCAGTAGAGCACCTTGATTCATTGACAAAGTATTTTTCTAACAGAAACAAATATTAACTGGAAAATATACAAGCACAAAGAAGCAATTGCAAATTCGGTTACTATTTGTAGAGAGCTATAACTGCAAATATTCAAACTAGAAGTTACAATTCAACTGCAAGTAAGGCAAAACAGCCAGACAGATGGCATGCCAGGCCTCATGCCCATACTCTGCACACAGTCTTTGTAAGGGTCCATCCAGAGCTCCAAGTTCCTTCCATGATGCAAAAATGATCAATAACACTTTTATGTCATAGAATTTTGTCTTGAACAAGGCTCAGGTGGATATTCCTTTTAAAGATCCATCAACATATAACTTCTTTACTTCCTCTGATTTTGAATTAAAGCTTGGATCCTGACCCAGAAGAAATAAACTTCCTGTAAAATAGCTGAAAGCTAATGTAACATTTCTTTAATGAATACAAGTCTTACTGACTGGGGGAAAATAAAACACAATATTAATCAATTTGTGCCTGTTCTGACTGTGCATTTCAGTGCTAATGCTGTACAAGATAAGTCTAAATGGTACTTGGGGATAACTTGTGCTTTTAATTTGTGCTTTTTTTTGGCATAATCCAGGGGTCAAGTTTTATTTTAGTTTAAATTCACAGCACAGCAGACCTGAGTAGCTCAATCATAATTTATATTTACCTATTTGGTTTCTCTTCATGTCTTGTACATGAGAATACTGAAAGACAAGGGGCAAAGCAGAACCAACCTGTCTTTTCCAGTTGCGATGGGCTGATTATGGCAGGCTGCCAGACTCCCACCCAGTCGCTCTCTCACTCCACCTCCTTAACAGGACAGTGTGGTTCCTCTCCACAGGCTGCAGTGTTTCAGCAATAAAACTTCCTCTGGTGTGGACTCTCCAGGGGCCACGGTTCCCTTAGGGCATATTGATCCGCTTCAGCATAAAGTCCTCCAAAGGCTGCAGCTTCCTGCTCCAGTGTGGTTCTCTCCATGGGCTGAAGGAAAATCTCTGCTCCAGCACCTGGAGCACCTCCTCACCTCCTTCTCCAGCTTTGGTGTTTTCAAGACTGTTTCTTACAATCCCTCCTGCTCCCCCCATCCTTGGCAGCATTTTAACTTTCTTATGTACATTTTCACGGAGGTGCTACACACATGGCTGATGTGCTCAGCCATGTCCTGTAGTAGGTCCATCAAATCCAGCTGTCTCTGGCACAGGGCAGCCCCTGGCCTCTCTTCATAGAGACCACCTCTGCAGCCCCCCAGCTGCCAGAATTTTGGCAACTATGCCCAGTATACCACCCTAAATGTGCCTTTGGTTCTATGACTATATGATTCAAAATGAAGAAAACCAGGATGGAAACAGTGGGAAAAAGTTGGTCTTTCAACTTACCCTGAAGCTACACACCTCAAGCTTAACCCTAAATGCAGAGCTGTCTCCATAAGTCCCACCTGGTCTCAAATTCTTATTATCAGTTGGTAATTTGAACAACTGCAGTGGTACTTTCATGAGAAGATTTAGCATTAACATACAACCAAGGAATAAATAAAGGAAATTGAAGAGCTTTTTCATCCCTGCTACTTTCAGGATTTTCTGCATTGTTTAATATCTTCTACTGTACACATTAAATCGTCCCCTAACCTTGCCCAGGATGACTACAACTACCAAAGTGCCTGAAGCTGAACACATACATCTGCGCATAGATAGCTAATGAAACAATCATGCTGCCAACAGAAACTTCTGTGTTGATGCAGAGCCACTTATGGTCCTGAAAATTTGAATTAAGCTTTTTGGGGAGTTCAGTTAGGGAGCAGATTAAGTCACTATGTTTAAATAATTTGGCCCAATTATCTAGAAATATGAGGATAAGAATTTATTGAAAGTACTGGGAAGGTGAGAAAGTCAACAGTTCTGATTATTAAATTCTACCTCATATCATGAGGCTCAGACTGTACAATCTTGTCACTTGTATAAACACAAAAGAGGATGCAACATGTGAATATAAAGACTAATCCCATAAGAATTACTGGAATGACTTTGAAGTGAACAGAATTGACACCAGATGAAAAATGAGCCTAAACTTTAAAACTACAAATAAGATATACTAAACATCGGTCCCATTTCATTGCCAGTATACAAGCTGTTAAAAAGAATTACCACTTATATATCAAGGAACCATGTGCTCTTTCGTCCTAAGGGATGCAAAGGATATACCCATCTTTGGAGAAATATTGAAATCTGATGACAACAAGCAAAGTAAGTAAGATGCTCTTAGCTGAACAGTGACTGTGACATGCATCTGTACAAGAAATTGAAGATGGGCAAAATCAGCCTTACATGCTGACAGATGAGCCTCAGCCCATTCCAATACCAAATCCACTTTTTGACGCTTTTTTTCATTACTTACTGGAAAAATGGTTGCTCAGGCTAAGATATCTTGTTATTTTCTATTTTCTAACTTTTTCAAAGAGTTGTTTTCTTCAGCTGTTGGACAAACAACATTGATCATGCAAAAACTAGGATATGTACTTTATAAAAACTTGGGATTTTTTAATCTACTGAACAGATAATTTAAATAGCTGGTGTCTTCCTTTCTCATTAGAGCTGGCCAAATTCTGTACTGATTACTTTATTGTGGAGTCCAACTTTTGACTCCCTGGTGACAAAAGCCATAATAGATAAACAGCTGGGGTATTCTCTTCACTCAGAGATTACCTTTGCCAAGAATGCTTTTGACTGTGAAAGCAAACACACACACAGACACACACACCAGGGAAAGACTGTGAAAATCATCTCTGAAAAGCTGTAAACATTGCTCATTCCTTCTTTTAGAATTTTCTGTCATGCTTATGACTGTACTGTGGAAGCAACTCATAGTGCACAATTGAGCTTAGCTCCACAGCATTGCCAATTACAATTCTCTCAGTTATGCAGAGGAACAACCAAGCAGAGAGATGTAAAATGAATTCCCTAAAATCATAAAGAGCAGCTACAACGTAGACAGGAATAGAAGGCAGCAATATCCATATGGTGATTTCCACAGCACAACTCATTCATTCTCTCCCTATTCCTAGGAAAACTGGACTGTACATTTTGCTACTCATGGATCAAGCCTCTGATCCAGTGCATGTTTTCTATTGCATATGTCTCCACCCACATAGGCCATGAAAAAGAACTTATTTTAGAAAACATGTACATGCCAGAGGCTGAAATCATCTAAGGGGATGAAAGGAGAATGACTGATATGAAGAAGAAAGGGAGTTAATGTAACCAGTGTGACACACTAAGCAGCCTTATTTTAGTAAGAGCATTTCAAATGAGCCAAGTGCAGTGGCAGCAATCAAGATGAAAGAAAAGATGGCAAGGTACAACTGCTTGGACATGGGTTTCTAGGAGCAAGATTTAGGCACCATTTCTGTGTAGTCAAGAACTAGCCTTAGTTGACATGCAAGCAATGGGTTTTAGTTACCAAAAGGTGATCTCTAGCAGGAGGGAGCAGGAAGGGAGGATAGCTGGAGACAAGGTGAAGGGATCACCCTGAAATATGCATTGGAGAAACATGTATGGGTAGCAGGCAGGGCAGTTTCAGTGAAGTACGTAGAAAAGGGTTCAGTTTGGAGAGATTATGAGGTGAACCTGAAGGGCAAGACTGCAGAAAGCAGTAGTGGAGAGGAGGTATAGAAAGGTCAAGATCAAGTTTAAAATGCTTATGGTTGGGCAGGGTTCTGAGCAGCCTGATCTAGTTGAAGATGTCCCTGCTTATTGCAGGGGAGGTTGAACTAGATAACCTTAAGGGTCCCTTCCAACCCAAATGACTCTATGACCACAGTGTGTTTTTACTGGGAAAAGAAGAAACTTGATTAGAAGGAGTTTCTTAGGGTGAGCATGAGGATGAGAAACGTAGGCACTGGGCTAAGCTTATGAGTTTTATGGACAGGCATTAAGACCATCTGCCCCAAAGAACTTACACTTTTCATAAACGAACTTCTTGAACAGCCTGAGACTATGCAAAGGTTCAGTCTTTGTTAATATATGGATCAAACTCACAGACGAGCTTCAAGTGTGAAATATCCCATCCGGCTTGTAGCACTCACCAACCTTTAGACAGAAATAATAATAATGTGGTGAAATGGGATATGGCATACACCATCTGGCAGCTGTGCAAACAAGAAGAAGAACCCTATGAAGAACATTATTACACGTTTGGGGACCTACTGATTACATTGCATGTCTAAGGTTAGACATTTTGGTGTGTAAAACTTGAGAAAACAGTCTAAATAGTGGATAATTTAATAGGTTGCACATGGACTTTATTCTAGTTTATTAATTCTTTTTTTTTTTCAAAAATATATCCCTTTTTAAAAGGCTATCTTGCTTTTATGGTGAACTGCTTAAAGTGCTGCTCCAAACATACAAAGCTGAAAGGAAGAATTCTCATTTTTCTGTAAGTAACAGTAAGAATGTACATAGTGGTCTGGTCCTATGAAGGTGTTCCGTATTGCCATATAGCTGAAAGTTCATATTTCAAATTAATATAACAGCTGCCTAGATGGCAAATCCTCTTCTACTTAGAAAGACCAAGGGGGGTTTTATTCATGCCTTTTTTCTTTTTTTTTTTTTTAATCTTTTTTTTTTCTCCCTTTATGAAGGAGAACAACAGAAAGTGGTTAAGGAGAGTGTGTTAATAAAAAAAGCTCTTTAAACCAACAAGCTTATGGATTTTGAAGGACTGCCAGGAGAGTCATTAACAGAAAATATTCAAAAGGCACTTAAACGTGTTCTCTGACTTCAATAGATTTGTTTCTGTCACCCCACAAGAAAACAGAACAACAGAAAGCTCAGGCTCGAGTCCTGGCTGATTCTCTGTGCTCGGCAGCGCATTTCAATTACCCATACAGGCCTTTCTTTGCTGCCAGTATTCTCTCTCCCGCTTGCTCTCCACCCGAGAACACTCATCTTTCCCTCACCTATCTCACATTGACTATTTCTGCTACTTAAAGCCCTGACTTCTCACTCCTCCTTTAAACCATCTCTATTACCAGGGCAGTGTATTGCATCTCACATCACTTGCACATGGCCCCCTATACATTCCTGAATTCTTTTCCAATCTCTTTTCACTGCCTCATGCCAAATTCCTCTTCTTTCTGAAACGCCATGATGCGTACAACATGCTGGTAGTGCAGCAGATGGTACTTTGGAGAAAAGGGATCAGGTGCACAATTAAGATGGACAGATCTGAAATTGCAGATTAAGTTTTTCAGGTATGGAGATGATGTTTGCATCAGATGTCACACTAACTTGGAAAGTGACCTCAAGTACCTTGAACCCACGCTCCTACTAGTAACTGGCACTAGCATCACTGAGAAGAAATTCATCCTCTCAGTTCCTCTATAAATGCAGGAACATTATCACCTAATATTGATTCATCTTGGTTTTCATGTTGTCTCAGGTCAGAAAAGCACATTGTTTCAGAATTATGGAACTGTAGAAAAATTGTTTTCTATGGATTTCTGTCTCAGGTATTCTATGTCACCCCCACTACAATACCTTCAGACCTTTTCTCTATGTCCTAGCCTAACCTTATGGTGTGATTATCATAACCCCAGCTCCCTCCCTCCTGTTTTTCCCTTCAGTATCTTAGCTTTTCTTCCATGACATCTGCCTAAAATTGTGGGCTTGCTGACTGGCTTGGCAAGGAACAGTACATGTTGTGACCATTCCAGCCTCACAAATACTAACCATCCTGATGACCACTGCCTTGCTTTTTCCTAGCATCGATATTAAATTAGTCTCTCTTCTGATCACAGATGCTGACTTCCACAAAATTCTGTCAAATTTGGCATGCGGATTGACTGCTTAAGCCTCATTTCCTTAGGAAACCAGCTAAACATTTCACTTCCTTTTTCTAAACTGGATTAAATAACTGCAAGATGGATGATGTAGCAGCCGGACAAACATGACCTGGTCAGGAATGGCGCCAGGGCTCACAGGTGCTCCTTTCAAAGGCTGGAGAAAACCACATAGTTTTGACTCATCTTTCAGCCCTCTTGGATTCTCCTAATTGCTCAGTGAATTATTCACCCCAGTTTTCTATTCCCTCCCTCACTCCTTTAACACCTATGTTGCTCACGTATTCACATGCAACAACTATTTGTTACCCTTCCCCTAACGTACCTACAATAACTAATTCAAAAATATGGCTCCCACTTCCACAGCATCAAGGACTGATCCTTCTGGGGGTGAGCTACAGCACATGGATGACAGAACGCAGAAACATTTTGAAGTCCTGAATGATGAATGAACACCCTGTAATAATCAAGGGACAATTGAAAATTGCAATTGCAAACAATTGCAAACAATCTCTAGTGGAAGAATAGACCTATTTAAAAGCTGGAAAAGAGCTGAAATCGTTCAAGTATAAAAGTATTTGTGAGAAAATACAAGAGGAGGATGTAGAAGTAGTAAATTGCAAGCTAACTACACACCACTGCTCTCATTAGCACTTAATTTAACTTAACTGGGAAAAATACTCCTTTTAGCTGTGCAATATATTCTTTTAAAATACACAAAGCACACAGTACCAGAGCTTTTCTCCCATTCTGTTCAGCAATAAATTACATTTGAAGTTACCTTCTTAGTAGACCTCAAAGACTAACATAATATCCAGTCAGAATATTGAAAACAAGGCTCTGAGCTTTCTGAATCAGTCTAAAAGATGAAAGAAATACTCAGTGAAATGCTGATTATAACATACTGGGCTTTAAACAGGAGAAACACAGAGTTTGTACATGCAAGGCTGAAAAAACAGCAGTTTTGACTCCTCAATCCTTTCAGCAAAAGATTTCAGGGACGTTACAAATCTTAATTGACCATAGCACCACATGTCAGAAAAGGTAAGTAGTGTCATTCCTATGCCAAGGAGGAGAAAAGGAGTACAACAGGAAGGAGCAATAGGTGACGCCTGGACAGCATGACAGCCTGGATTAGAAACTAGGCGTTGCTGGCTCTCAACCCATGCTTAAAAATCACTGCTCCAACAATAAACAAAAAAATTGTGGGTCAAATCTGATTGAATTTGAGAGACCGTTCTATAATCAATCATGACAGGGTTAATTCTCCTAAACTCTCACTAGCAGATGCTAATCTGCCCTGGAGTACATCCATGATTCCCGGATAATTATGAATGCAAATCTCAAAAAGATGTTTCTAAGTGAAGAATTGTGCATAGCTTTCTTTTTTATTCCTTTGCCTCCCAATAAACTGGGACACACACACAAAACCTCTAGCAAACACTCACTAAAAACTAAAACATTAATCACATTATATCAAGGAGAGGTCATGAATGTACAGATGGATTTAAATAACCCAGCAAAACTGTAGTAATTTAATAAGACTAATTAAGTGGGTCCAGTGTGAGGAAGCAGAGGGCTCCCATGAAATAAGCCACAACTTCAGGAGCACTCCACTCTTCACAACCTCACTTCCTAACAGGAACCTGATTATTCTAGCTCCTATCGCCCTGTACCCTGGCAGAAAATACCTGAAGGAGGATCAAGGTCCCACCAGCTGAATTCTAGGATAAACATCTGTTTATCCTCAGTACCTTCTGACCTTCAGTTCTATCAACTGTCCATTGCAAGTTGCTCTCCTAAAAAATTACACTGTGCTTTCCAGTATCCAGCTACTCCATAGTTACTTTAAGCACAACCAATTTTGAACTAACTCTTCTTCTGCCAGAGGAAAAAAACAGAAAAAAATAAAACCTCCACATACCAGAAACTCAACCAACACACAAATAACACATTCCCTACCAGGCTTCTATCAATTTCTGGAGAAAGAATTCCTAACTTCAAAGCAAACAGTCAAAATCCTAGTGCCATAAATACGTAGCTCCTATATAAAAGATACATGAAAGAAGAAATGGATAGAGAACTCGTCTAGAATGGTAAGTTCTGGGAGAGAAAGGAAGAATTTAAATTATGCAATTAAATGAGAAGGGGGGCCATAGGGTCATCAGCTCTTATCTCCTGCTGGTGGAGTAACGAAAGTGAAAAAACTTTGTAAATGGAAAGGCCCAAAATTTTTTTCCCCTAAATGCAAATGGGTTTTGCCTGTTCTTGAGGAGTAACCCTCACACTGTGTTCAAGTTTCTTTTCCCCACCCACCAGTAGACAGTAGGGGTTTCACATAGAGCCTAACACATGAAAGTAAATGAACAAGCTCCAAAAACATGAAATCTCCTGGAGTGAGCACATCACAGCATGCAAAGCTTTTTTACACTGATTGCAGTGATTCTGAGAACAAAATGGTTGGGGCTGTAGTATGCCTGTTTAATTCCCTGAACAGAAGTCACAGAGTTGCTTTTCTGAGGTTTTTTGAACTTTCTTGTGGGCTACTTTCCCTCACTGGCCATAACAAATATAAATCCTCCCTAAGATATAACAACCAGAGCACCTACACACATGTTGAGCAGCTGGAGAGCAGCTGTTAGGTAGGATTGCTGAGTTAAGTCCGTTATCCTTCAACTGAAGCATTAAGTTGGGGTATTTTCTCCCATCCCTGGATATCTATTAGGAAACTTACTGTACTTGTAATAATCTTTGAGCTTCATTTTCAAGTTGAGTTAAAGCAGGGGAATAAATTTTAAAATACTTTGGGAGGGGAGAAGACAGACAGGATGGGACTGAGGAAGCAACTACACAAACTTCATTTCCTTAGGACACAAGCCTAAGAAAGCGCTGCCTGGGAAGCTGACTCCAGAACACAAGGTTAGAGTTTGGGCTCTGTATCAGCCAGCATTAGTTTGATCTTTCTGTCTGCATGTTTTTATTTTTCAAAAGGTGGCAGGGCGGGGAAGGGGAGGAAATGTCTGTATGCATTTGTTTACAAGATGGAAAGGCAGAGAATGAACAAATGAATCCCTAGAGCTGAGTAAAGTACCATCTACCCAAACATGTTTACTGTATTATTATTTCTGGAGTCAAATGAATAACTAGTTGACTGGCATTAAACAGCACAATTTAATGAATGGAGAGGTGTGAATTTTCAGAGGTTTTTTACAGAAGTTAAATAATTTAATTTCAATGGCAGTGAGGTCAGTAAAGCATAAATCCAAGAATATGTCTCTAATTAAGTGCTAAAGCTAATTGCATCTGAGTTTATTTCCTGATAATAGCCTGCAGTGCTGAGATAAATGGCTAAGAAAATCCGAGGGAAGGATTTCTTTTCTTTAAACTCCTATTGAGAGACAAGCTATGATTTGACTTGATCACAACAGTATTTTTAATGTTTAAGATGCATTGAAACAATAGAGAATACATTACTTTCATCAGTTAAGAAGATATAAAAACCAAGTGAGCTGATACACGACAATCACGCGATTCCCAAGCTCTAAGGTTTTTGGTAGTCTAAGGGTTGAATGAGACAGGACCCACTGAAATACACACAAAGTGATGCTGTCCTCACTGTAGCTTAACAGAACCGTGCTTCCATTATTCTGGTGAGGAAAAAAAAAAAAAAACCAACCACACGAAACCCCTAAACTGTCTGGTATAAACTAGAGTAAAATAAATAGCTTAATTATATTTCTTTAACGGGCACTGAATCTTGTGAAAAAATCTAACTTCATTTCACTTAGGAACAAACAAAGCAAGCCAGTAAGAAAGCTGATCCAATTAGTATTTTGCTTAAGGTCATGTTTTCTTTCAAGTGCACAAATGGCCTCATGGATTTTGATATTAAAGTATCTTGCTGGGTTGCATCAAGTGTTAAACGAGTTGCAGAATCAACTCCTAAATCTCCAGGTGTAATGGTAGGAAAGAAAACATGAATGTGAAGCCACAGAACTCCAGCAGAAACGTCTGCCCAAGTCTAACACATTGGCTCCTAGAAGTGTAATTTTCCCAGAGGTCTCAGTAAGGGGTTAACTCAGATGCCCAGCAAATATAATTTAGATGTCAACATTGTTAATTATTTAATTGTTCATAAAAGCACAGTTGGTGCAAACTCAGATATGAATGACATCTCATTCCTGAGACAAAGCTGGGGGGAGGGAGGTTTGCTTTGGAAAATATTGGGATTCGTATTGCCTCTCTATCCCCTCCACCAGCCTGCTGGAGGCAGAAGTCCCAGCCTCCCGGCGGGGAGACCCTTTTCACAAGATGCCTTGGAGAACCTATCAATTCACCTGCTCCTCCAGGTGAAGGGCCCAAGAGCAGGGCAAGCCCAAGAATACACCCATGTGCAAGCAGAGTGCCTGCACCACCGGCTACATGCCATGTCCCACACCACCAGTGTGGCTCACAGAAGCTTTCCCTGGGGGAAAAGTTCAGAGGAGAAGCACCAAAATTACCCTTCCCCTGCCTTTTTGAAAAAAAAAACCAAAACAGAAACATCAATAACATGCTTTTATATTATGTGTAATAATGTCTGATCAGCAACAATTATACATTTCCTGCAGTAATTATTTTTCCCCACAGATTTACCATTCTGAATGTGTTTATCCAAAATGTGATATACTGTTCTGTCAGACCTTTTGTTTGGTCTGCTTTTTAACCACAGTACCTCTAAGCTGATTAAGAAAAATATTCCACACTGGTGGAAACTATTTTTCACAATTATTTTTATCCTTAACTGAAACAGAAATTTTCACAGAAGAATTTCTTGGAAAAATCTTTTTATAAAATGATGTCTGGCAATGCATACATGAAATAAACATTTAATCTTCAGAAAAAGTGAAAGAGGAAGTAAAAAGCTGACATTTTTTCTTCTGTGATACTCATGACAGGGGCAACTCCCCCTCTCTTGAATGAGCCAGGCTGAGAGAAAGTGCCTAGCTATCTGTACTATAGCTATTACATGTTTGCATCACTCTACAGTTCATTTTATTATGGTTAACTGATCTGCTTTTGTGCCACAATTGTAGGATGTCTTGTAAAACTATGCCACAACTAACAGGGCTTATTAACAGACTTGTCAAAAAACCCCACACTAAACCAAATAAAAATCCCTACCATTTTTAGGCTGATTTAAAATGCAAGTATGGCCTTTTTTTCAGAAGGCTATCTGAAGTTTTTAAGTTCAAAATGAAACAGTTTTTAATTTTAAAACAAAATTTTAAAATTTCAAATGAAATGGCATAAAGTTAAAATAGAAAAATATTGTACAATAAGGTTCAGTATATTGTTGAGTATGCTAAAAACATTCCTATTTGTCTACAAAATATTCATGCTTCTATAAAACCACATTTTTTCATCAGAACTTTCATCAGAAAATTTAAAAATGTTTCATCTCTAAGAATGATAAACTAGCTTTTGGTTTGATAAAATGAGAAATCAGGCTTCCCCTTTAGGAATGGCTGTGCATCCCTCAGTCTGAGCAGAGCTACCCACAATAATCTACTCTATGGCTCAGTTCTGCAATTTGTCAAGAAAATAGAAATATCCAAAGCAACTCTGAGGAAAGATCACAAGATCAACCACAAATCACCTTTTCAGTATAGCCAGTATTGATAATGTGGATGAGAAAATATGATTACTTTTTTTATTCCTGCATATAAACCAACCAAGTAAGCTGAGAATAAGACTCTCTTTCCACATATTTATGTATCACTAAGACCCTACAGGAATCAGAGTTGTTCTGATTTATACTAGAGCACTACAGAATGCAAGGAGACTTAAGAAATCCGATATAGCAAGTCCCACTAAAAATCTCAAATAGTTTTGTATTTAAAGCCCTCCACCAAAAAATTTATAATTTATTTGGACTTTTCTTGAGGAGACTTTGATTAGTTCTAAATTAATGGGTAGTCTGATAGAATTTAGGCATTAACAGGTCAAAAACACATGGCCAAAACTATTTTGGTGAAAGGTTTTCTTTAAGAAGTGAATTTCTAGTGCAGATAAGCTTTTGTGAATACTTCCTATTATCTCATTAGCATGTTTTCTGACCTCTGGACTTGAAAATCTCTTGCACAGTCTGGATTCCTAATCTTGTTTAAACCCATATTTAAATGCAGAATAACTGATTAGCCAACATCCTTTGTGCTACACAACCACACATGTTTCATGCTTTTATACTGAAAAGTGTCATCCATTGTTTTTTATTTCTCTGACCTTGCACTGAAAAAAAAAGAACAATGTGATAATACACTGTGCCTTTTTACTGCAAATTCAAGGACTTGTTTTTCCAAAAGTAACATAGAATAAAAAAGGTATTTTCCTCTAAAGATGTTTGCTGGACTTTATAGTAAATCATGTTTCTTATATATGTGAACTGATATGATGCCGAAGTCCGCAAGTATAACAACTAACAAAGTTCCTAAATGCATTGTGATGAAAATCTGGCTGCTCAGGAGAAGACCCGCCTGGAGAGTTTAAGAAGTTTTCTCTATAAACCTCATTTCTTTAAACTATGATGCTTATTAATGTGTTCTGCATGTATAGATTGCACAGCACTTATAAAATGTTTTTAAGTAATACAGATACTACAAGATCACACACTCATGGTACTCTGTATTGGATCCTCTCAGTGTTCAAGTAAAATGAGATTCAACCTTTACTTTATATATTCTATTCAACATAATTCAACAAAATGAGATAATTTAAGTTAGGAAATGTATTTTTCCCCCCTCAAATCTCAGAAATTCTAAACACTGTACAGTTCAAATTAGTTCTTGCCACATAACTTAAATATTGTGAGCTCTCCCAAAGTACTTCTAAAGGAAAACATATTTAGAAAGAGGAATGAATTGCTTCCATTACTCTTTACTTCTTTTGTTTCCTATTTTGAATTGTAAGACATATATTTCTCATGCTTTCAAAGACACAAGTATATCATTCAAATTTTCATGGTGGGTACAATGCTGGGAGAGCTGTGTTAAAACTAGTTTCATATGGAAAACTATCAAAATTGGCTTCACTTACATTGTTTTCCATTGTGTTAGAGATCACTTGCTGCAATTACTATGACTTTTGGATGCACACATTTTTTTAGAGAATCAAGGGAAACTAGCTGTGTGGGCACTGCAAAGTATAAGATCTACTTTTAAGTCTCTACACATAATTTCTGTATGGTTCTGAAATTAGCAATTACATCTAAGAAAATTCTATAATAATCAATTCAAGAAATTTGGTAAAATGAAACATTGAGGAAAAATAATCATCTTTGTACAATTACTGTAAATTAGCATGTCCATCAATATATGAAAATATGTGCATATTTATACTAAACCAGTAAATTTTGTTAATACTGTAAACTATACTATGTTGTGCTGTAGATGCTAATTCAGAGCAGGCTTTGAGAAATGTAACTGTTTATTTCATACCAAGTTTCATCAGGGATAGTCTTTAACGAGTACGTGCTGATTATTACTGTACTGGTTTATGATTCAATTTGTGACCTATGTGTCAGAATAAAAGCCATGGAGTGAGATGGCTCAATTAACCTCATCTGCAAATGATTTGCAACACTGAATACTAGTAGCGTGATACCAATCCCTAAACCTCTGTTATTTTCCAAATCAAAGTATACATGCAGTAATTACTATTAACTGCCATTAATGCTGCTGGTACTTAAAATGGGATTAAGGATTTAACACTGGGGAGAAAAAGACCAAAGACAACTTTTTTAATTCACTTATATTAATTTTAAAAAGAAAATTAAAATTATCTAGATTTAAAAAGAGGGTCAGAGTGTCATCAGAACATAGAACCTCTTTTTATCCAACCAGGGGCTTAATTAAACTGTGTAGCAAAATACTTCCGTTCTCTGATACATCAGACTGATCTCTTATTCACTTATTCCACCAGTATATCTGCTACTATTCTCCAGGGGAGAGGAGGGGACCTACCATGGTTATGAAACAACATATGTACAGTAAGTTTTTAATTAACTGTATAACAATTTGAATTTCATTTGAAATATAATTTAAGGAGCAGACCAACAAATGTACAGTGAAGAGCCAATTAAGTGATACTACCTACCAGTCTGTGTTACTCTCATTTTTCCTAGCCTTCCTAGAAAAATAAATGTAATTTTCAATTTTGTCATATATAAACATGAAACTTTAATCAACTGATGCCTCATAGGGCACTTTGTGTTTTTCCTTTAATGTTAATTATAGTTTTAATCTTTTCTTTCCCTGCTCCTGGCAGTTGTTCATACCACCGTTCTTACTTTCATATACCTGCCTTCAAGATCTCCTGCTCCACTGCTAAGGACTGATGGAAAAGGAATATTATGCCTTTAAGCTAAATGCCTTGTGTGTGTTAACAAGCAAGTATTCTACAGACACCTGATTTATAAAATTCCACACTCAGACTGGTAACTTTTCCTCCCCTCAAATGCAGTATCTGGCAGAACATGTGGCAACAGCAAAGCTTTCGGGAAGGAAAAAGAAATACAACAGGGAAAATACCCCCACCCTTCTGCTCTGGTTATGTGGGCTAGTATCCTCTCCTTGCGTGATCAAAACAAAAAGAAAAAGCACGACAGATAATCCCTGAATACCCAGCCTTTAAATATGCAGGAGCCTTACGCACGCAGAAGCGAGTTAGGTAGATTCATGCATTATCCAAATTGGAGGTGCGGAAGCAACAGACAGCAAACCCTCTCACCCCCAGCCTCAAACAACTTCAAGGTCCTTTCCTGTAAGCAGAAATTTAACAATTTAAAGGGAGACTTCTTCCAGCTTTTGGGTGGAAATTAACTAGAAAACTTGAGGTATAATTTGTGGTCATTCTAAAGTGGTGATGTAAGGAAGCTGTCACTTTTCATATTTGTCTAATGAGCAGTTGACTTACAAAGGCCATAAGGTGCATGCACATCTCATCTATTTGCACCTACGATCTTTATGACAGCTTTTTAGAGACAGGAAAGAGCAAATAATTACTATTTAGCTCTTCTACATTAAACCAACGTTTTTCAAACTGTCAGGCAAAACTCAGCTAACGCATCTATTGTACCTACTAAATTACTGTTACCTCCAGGTAATGAAACTTTTAAAGAAATAAATTCTACACTTAAATATAAAACTTATCACCACCCCACGCATGTTGTTAGAAGGTGATGTATCATGCAAATTGCATGGGATGGAAAATAGTATTACCAAACTCATGTGATCATTCAGTTCAGTACACTGGTCTAAAAAACACTTTTAAATGTATGGAAACCAGCACTCTTCCGCACAACTGCAACAGCAATCTCACTGCATATCCTCTTGGAGCATCTACTAATAAATACAACATATTCAGCCTGTCTTTCACCAGCAGAAGCAGAAGTGTACTTGTGTGTTCAGGTGATGTGCTAAGCAACAATAAAGTAAAGCTGTCTCCTCCTAATGGATCTCTCAAGGAAGCAAGTAAAAAACATGACTGTGTGCTCGCTGAGCTCCAAAACACAGTGCCCCAGATACCCATCTATTGTCTCCGTCCCCTGCCAGACCCCAGGTCAAATGCCACTCCTACATCCTTTTTAAATATTTGATGGGTTTAGTCTTTGAACCAGAGGATTATGCCAGACACTTAAACTTCATTTTTAAGAAAGGAAGAGGTTTTTAAATATTATATATGATAGAAAAAACTGAAAGTGTAAATACAAGAGGCTGAACAGTTATTAGGCAATGGGGGGGGAGCGAATAATCAGTAAGCAGCATCAAGGATGTAAAGAATAAAATAGAAATACCAGTAGAAAATATAGAAAAAGTTATGGTTAATCTCATTGACAGTGAAATTCCATTCATGATTATCACTGTTGTCTGACTACCATTAAATAAAAAATAGTCTGGTAAAGAGATTGCACATTATATAAGGAAATTATGCAAGCCATGTTTCATAGTTACAATAAAGCAAATCCCTTCCAGCTCCTTAGCTAGCAGTAGAGTTACCTGAGGTACAAGAAAGAACTCAACTTCTAATTTTGAGTGAAGGGAATAAACCAGAGTTAAGAACACAGTCTAAGACACAATATTTCATTTTCTGGTATTAAGCTAGGTATACTAATCACCCCAGCAATTAGATGAAATCATACTTAAATGAATAGTTAAATATAACAATATTTACTCCTCCTCTACCTGCCCCACCTCAGAAAAAGAAAAAAAACCCAAGTAACTTCAATGTGATAACTCCAGAAAAAGTTTAAACATTTTATCTATTTAAAAGACAAACAAATAAAAACCTAATAAAAAATAACACCAAAAAAAGCAAACAAAAAAAACTAATAATAATTACAAAGAGTCCATAGATCGTGGGCAACTAAAGCCATGTCACACCAAACAATGCTGTACAAGATAGTCAATACTGCCATGGGATAATGTATGTTCTCCTTATGCATCTGCACACAAAGCTGCAGAAGAAATGTACAGGGAGACAAACTCCAACCTGTACTAGCACAAAACACTTCCTTACAAAAGTAAGCAAATGATCAGGAGTAACACATCATGATAATACGCAGCCTGGTTCTTAAAGTACCTTTGACCCTGAACCTTTCTTAGAGGTATGAAAACTAGGGCTGGAGCAGGAAGTTTACAAGAAAAACTGCTGATTTGCTCATATTGCCTTAAACGTGGCTGTGTCCTGCACCATAGGTTGGCTTTGCTATGTATCACTTCCATGAGATTGCTAGGTGTTTGTTTTGGTTTTTTTTTTTAATACAAGATTTTGTTTTAGTAATCATCTCTCAATTTGCACACAGAAGCCTCAAGAATAACTTGTAACAAAAGTCCGTTCCACCTTTGGCAGCACCAGGGTAAAGTCAGGGGATGATCGCTATATCCAACAGCAAAGGACGAAGCAGTGTGCAGGGCTGCCTGATAGTAGTTTATGGCAGAGGCAGTGCTGAAATCCATTTTTCTTTTTTTAGAACCCAAGCAAATAAAAGACTCACACACCTTGCCTTAATATATATATACACATATACATTACCAAAAATATACTACTTGAAACATAAGGAGTATTATTTTATTATGGGGGTGATAGATAAGTCCTGACATAAAGTGGAGTAAATTTTGCATCACTTCAATTAACATGCACTAGTAAAAACAGAGAAGAAAATGCATTCTATAACTCTCTGCAAGTTTATTCCACTTGTCAGCTTTCATCCACAACAGAACTAAATCAAAGTTGTCAGCATTTGCTATTAACCTTCCAATTGTGCAACTGCCTAAGTAGTTAATAAAACAACTACTGTTTCTATTTTCTCAACTATAAAAAAGCGCTAGTTTAAATTCTTGAGTTTCTTCTCGTGCAAGTACTTAATTCTCTTTAGAACAGGAGCAAACTATTGTTCCTGACCCTCATATGCCTTATAATAGCATTAATCATGCTAAATTCTTTTGGTGCTCATGTGGATATAATGTAATTATAACAAATTCCTGAAGATAATTTCTTATTCCCATTGGTCTTGAGGCAAATCTAAGATGCACTTAATTTCTATAATGAAAACATGCTGTAAAACTTCTCCTGGTAAAATAAAGGTTATAAAGTAAATAATAAATATCAATAAGAGTAAAAATTATTAAACTAGAAGTGATATATAAACAAAACCAATTAATTTCCAATGCATTTTTCCATGTTTTCACCCCATTGGCCAATGCAATAAAAAGCCTTCAGAGTACTGTCTTGAACTACAGATGCCGTTTATCCCCCTATCAAAAAAGAAAATTTTAAAGCACATAAATCCGCAAAATATTCTGTATGTTCACCTGAAGCTATTCCTAAAACACAACTTGCAACCTGGAATCCAGCAATATTTGCATTCTAATAAAATGTTGGCAGATAAAGAATTTTTTTAATTCTCTATGCGTGCTGTTAAAAAAAATGTTAGGAGTGTTTTGGGGATTTTTTAAATTAAAAAAAAAAAAAAGTTGAACATCAATTGAACTTGTCTGCCAGGAGTGCAATTACTGGCCTTCATATATAAAACTGCTGAATGAGATTCTGCATACGCACAAGCCACAAAATATCCATTAGGTCAAACCACACATTATTTGGAGGACAAGATTCTTTATCGGTAGATTATAAATTTAGGGGTCCTCCTTTTCTTTTTTTTTAGTGTAACATGCAAACCCACAGATTTACAATATGATCTCATTTAGAATACATCCTTTTAGAACACAGGCAAAACAATCAGACACACAGCTTTCACACTCTCAAATAACAAAGAAAATCTAGCGAGTGCACAAATTTAAGATACAAATGGAAAAAAAGTAAGAAAATATTTTGAAATGTTAGTCGTTATTATTGAAGTTTAACACAGTGTATTTAAAAAGGAAACCTGTAAAGTAGGGCTTTCCATATGAAATGTGTACCCAGTGACATTTGAGATAAAAAGAGCCAATTTCTGCAGCATTTCTAAATAATGAGAAATACTATAGACCAGGATTTTTATAATATGTCCTAACTACAGATTTTTAAATACATGCCCTAAACCAGCCTATTCTTTGGAATAAGCTTCATCTATGAGAAGATTATAAAGTAATTGTGGTAGTTAATCCACGAAGGAAAGAACTCCTTGCTTTCAGATTTCTTATAGCTTGAAAAAAATTAATTACAGTGACCTGAAATATCAGTTGTCCAGAAAATTTAGATTTCTGAATTTAAATTTTATAAAAATGAAAAAATCTGCTGCTCCTATATGTAGTCTTTAATAAGATCCTCTTCCTCTTATAAATCAAAAAAGGTCTACTGGAGATCACTAAGAACAGATGGAAGTTTAGGACCAGACCAAGAGTGATTTCAGACCAGTGAAATACACAAACAAAATAGTTCTCTGAGTACGTTTCACCCAGTAGACATCCAACATTGTCTAGTTAGCAGTCTAAAACAAAGGATGTGTTGAACAATGTCCATGAAAATTAAACTTCATTAAATTCCTAAGTATCAGAATTTCATTATCTATTTTAAAATCCTGCGCCTGATCTCTCCATTATGCTCCCTCTCATATTGTCCCATCTTACATCTCATATCACACAAAGAAATTTTAAACCTAGCTGGCTGATGTAACACAAGTACTAATGTATTCATGAAAAGGAAAATTCTCTTCATGAGAAATGGCTGATTATTGCTTATGGATTTAGGATTAAAGAGAAAGGGTGAAAGGAAAGAAAAACCATGCTTTAAGGCTATAAACTTTCTGGGAGCCAGGACTATGATTTCCTCTGTTTATATGACACGAACCAGAGAGGGTGCCCCTTCCTGCTCACACCCTGTGGATGTTGTTGCAGCACAGTAAATAATTATAAACACTTCCCTTTGTACAGTATGGCTTTGTTGATAACAGCAACTACAGCAAGCCTCTTGCTCAGAAATCAAATAGTATGTGGCAATCAAGTATTTATTTTAATAAGATGCAATTGGAAAAACTGTGGATGCTGGCGCAGCTTCTAATGTGTCAATACCACTTCATTTTCACCTTTGAGCACAACTAATATAGATGCTGCTATAACAGGTTTTCATAATATCATGTGCAGTGTAGGGCAGGCTGAGGCCAAGTGACAAAATCTACCCCGCGTGTTTTCAGAGACTAAAAACAAACTGAAGACAGTCGTCATCTCCAAGGAAAACCATAACAAAATGAATACACGCACACAGAACAGAGATGTGCTTAAGCCACCCCCCTGCCCCAAATAAAACAAAATAAAAATCAGATTGTCTCTGTATTAAGCGGTGAACTATAAACGGCTTTCCACAAAAGTCATGTTTGCCCTTTGTAAAACCAACATCTTTGTAAAGAAAATGTAAGTGACAATAAGAACAGCTTAATAAACCTTTGCTTCCTTTCCAGCTCTCCACAGATCAGGCACGGGAATTCCTTCTACCAATCCCTTCATTTGTGAAAAGCTGAAGAACAAAATCCCGTAATGAAGCCTGGAGTCTCCCTACTCCCTGACCTCTCGCTCCCCAACCCGATTCCCCCTACATGTTTCCAGTTATTTGAAACGGAAAGATGCACAAACCTCAGCAATGCATTCACAACTCCTCATTCTAGAATTAGGGGCCATTATTCATCCCTGGGTCCTTATTTCTCTGTTATTTAGTTCATCGCCTTGCTGTTGCTATGTGTGGGGAGGGCGGGAGGGTGGCGGGGGGAGGCAAAGGAAGGTATTACTAAGTTCCCAGACCTCCTTAAACTGCTCAGAGCAGCATGGCTAATCTGACCACGCAATATTCAGAACAAGTGCTCATACAGGGAACCTTCCCCTTTGTTTAAAAAAAGCAAAACAAAACAAAAAACCCTTCCCCCCAGCCATGTTCCCTGCACATTAAAAGCATTTTTATTCCACACCGTGCCTTTTTTCCACCCCCCCTCCTCTCCATATGCCTCCCCATTTCAAGACCCTCTCCAACAGTAACAGTCTCTTTCGGGGGGCCTGAACCAGCTGGTATTTTTGCACGTACAAATAACCACTCAGGAGTGTCATCTTCATGCATATAACGGGACTGCTCACATGAGGAAAGTTTCTGAGATGCCTAAGGATGATAGAGCCCTATACAAAGAGATTAAAAATCAAAAGAAAAACATGTAGTCTCTGGCCTTTAGATACTTAGGGTTGAATACATAGGTAGGGTTGTACTCCGTGTGACATTACCTCCTTCTCCCAACAAGCCTTCTCTCCGCTGCAGTAGATTTTGTGGCCATGCTTTGACCAGCTAATCGGGCTACGCTCATACTTGAGTGGGTGATTTCTGCCAAAACACCTAAAACTGCAGTGTCTCGCCTGTGTGAGAGCAGCTCACCTGCCACAGTGAGTGACTGAGGACAGCCCAGACCCAGTGTGCTGCACTTGCCTTTCCCCTGAATATAATGTACTGTACTGATGCTAGCTGGCTCAGAAAAGGAGTATTTTAATATCAGACAAAAAGTGAGTAGTCCACATAATTGTTCACCATTTTTATCTTCCACTGTCTGAGTGATATTAAAAAAAAAAAAAAAAAAAAAAAGATAGAAAAGAACAGTGGCTCTTTACAGGAATGAAAAAGAAACACCATTTCATTTCTGTCTGGGGGTTTTACTTAATACCCATTTGTTCACACAGTACTGCTTGCAAAAAAATATTTGTTTGATATAAAGGACATTGAATAATTTATGCAATATTTAATAATGCAGTAAACCAGGGAGAGTTCAGCAAGACAGGCATGGCACTCTACATTATTTGCCTTGCCTGCTTCGCTTTTCCAAATAAAACCCCACACTTAAAGACCATTAGCACACGCAATATAACAAAAAAGAAATACTTTCTAATTTGGAAATTAAACAAAGCATCTGGTTTAGTTCATAGGATAAAACATCAGCTTTTCTAGTCATGTATTTTTAATAAAAATAAAATAAGGGCTTCAAGAAAAAAAATCAAAATTAATGGAACGGGATTTATATCAGCATCCAGTCCATTCCATTTGAGTCCAGAAGCTATATGAACTAAGTCGCAGTAGAGTATTAGTGTGATAAATGACTAATGGTTCTTCTGCATGCTGCACGGAGTATCTTGAAAGCAAATACATTTTAGAATACCAATAATTGCATCAAGCCAAGTACAAAGCTTTCACAACCTATTACAGGTCTCCTGACTTTTCATTCTTTAAACAGCCAGAATATACATAACAATATATCAACTTCCAGGACATTTTACTTTGTTTTCCAGCTTTTTAAAAGCATGTAATATACCTTTTACTCATTCCTTAACTGCAAGGTTTTTTCCTGCTTCGGTATCTCCAAGCAAAACAGACACAAACCCAACTTTCAAGAGAAATAATTTTTCTGAGTGAGAAAAGCAGGAAGAACTCTGTGTTCACAGATAAATGTTTAAAATACTACGTGACATTATAAAGAAGTTCTCCATTTCTTTATCCTGTTTTCACATTTACTACATATTTTTGGTGAGCCATATATCAAGGCCTGGCTTTTAGAGAGTAGATAGCTGAGTAGGGTTTAAGATCTCTGGATCTGAAAAGTCAAAACATGTAAGTGTAGGTTTTGAGCATTTTTCTCTCATGTTGAATTAACTCTGCATAGTCCATAGATCTTCTTTTGGGGCACAGGTTTCCTTTTGGGACCTTGCACTATTATTCAAGAATAAAATGTGATTTACAGAAACAAACAGTTTTCCTAAATACAGTATAAATAGTTTGCCTCTTTTTTTCCCCTTAAAAGAACTTGTTTAGTACAAATAAACCATTCATATGAAAACCAGCTCCAGAATCTTTAAATTGTATTATTTTTTACTGTAGAAAAAACAGAATATCAAAGAACACACATTTATAATCCATCTTTCCTTTTATAAATACTGACTTTAGAGCTACAAAAAAAATTTGAACGTTTACAACTTTGCTTTCATCACCAGAATCAGGATCCAAAGGCAGTTTTCACTTCTACTCCACCCACGT